>NW_004567102.1:77819118-77836881 GCF_000260355.1 Condylura cristata
CCCACTCTATCTCTGGTGAATCCTCTCACTGCCCCTGCACCTCTGGCCTGTACTCCAGTTCTGTCTGCATAAATAAATAAATAAATCTTAAAAAAAAAAAATAGGTAACTGTTTTTTTTTTTGGCATTTAAATCTGAAATAAATGTTCATCAATCTAATTGACTATTCTTTGCACTGGACTTTAAGAGAATTTTGAAATTTACTTAAAGTAAATTTAAAGGCTTGAGTTTTTTCTCTCCCTAATGTGAAATTTTAGCCTAAACTGTTCTGAGGAATTCTTAAAATATGACAGACTTTCTTCTGCTTCCTAGTAGGAAATTATATAATATTTTGGTTTGTTTAGAGTTCACTCACATTAATTTTCCAGTTCAAGAGGTTTGCATGGGGATCTACCTACGTCAGAGATTCAGGAAACATTTTCAGGGGACCTCATTTTAAAGAACTTACATTTCTGGAACCCACACCCAGTCATGTGAATCTCATTGACTGGATGGTGCCCGAGAAACCTTCATTTTAGATGCTTTTTATGTACATTTAAACTTAGGATCCACTGGTGCATCTTCCTAATAGCTGTGATATTCTAAATATATTTGGTGTCTCCCAGGGTTTAATTATCACTAATGTCATTTTATCCTTCTTGTACCTATTTTTACTTAATACATAAAAACCTGTAGGCTAAATTAGTTACTTAGTGTTAGTCAGACGGTTGTAATACACTTGCTTCTTTCATTTATATGGAATCCACTGAATTTGTTTCTACACAGTGATTTTATTCCTTAAAGTTTAACTTTCATAAATGTTGCTACTAGTGCTAGAAATTACAGTTTATCTACCATATTTTCGAATTTATGTTACTACTTGGAAAAGTCTGGTAATCCTAAATTCAAAAATATTTATTAAAATGAGAAAATAAGAAGGTACATCTCTGTCTATAGAAGTAGTTACTGAATGTGTAAAACTGTTTAAATCTTTTATTTAAGACTTTTTAAATAAAAGTCACAGACCATGCCTTTAAGTTACTTATAATTTTAGGTAGTCTTGACATGAAGAATATAAATTCTGTGACGTTAATATAGCACATAATGTCGGTGTAATGTAATAATATTCAGGTTGTTCAGTGTCAGGGAAGAGATTACATTCTATGCAAATAAAGGGCATGAAGTCCATGAAGTGAAAGTGTTGTAAACATGAATCACAGCATAGACAACTGAAAAGTTTTGTGTCATTTCCTTTTCTTTAGCATACTTTAGCTCTGAGAGATACACTCATACTATAAATAAATGTGTTTGTTGTGGTTGATGATATAATGCTTTCACCCTTCTCAATATCTCCACTTCCCCTCTGCTCTGACTTGATTTTTTTATCCTGAACTAGGTAACATCACAGTAAGATGATTCGAAAGTCTAGTGAAATAGCAGAGTAAAATTATAGTGTTTTCAATTTTTGTATATCTAAGTCCACAGTAATAACTACATTTTACCTTAAATATGGATTCTATAATATATAATTTAGGCAAAAATATTACAAAACAATAATCACCTTTCTATATGACATCTACTGTAGTCTATCTTATTCCAATAAAGTGATTTGAAATTTAAATTAGCCCCTGATCCAATAAAAGGATTTAAGGATTCACTAAATAGTGGCCACTTACCATTTATATAGCACAGTGTCTGACATGGGTCTCTTCAATCAAAGAGAAACTAAGTTTTAACAAAACTTAAGGAGTATGGATTTAAGATATCAGAATCAACATCAGTCATTGAAGCCAAGGAGTTTGCCAAGCTCTGATCATAGAGAAAAAATCAGATCTGCTTCCTTTAAGGACCAGATATTGGTGGCCCAGGCACTGGAGTATTCATTACATTGAAAAAAATGTAATGTGTGTGAAGGGTTGTCTTGTCAAGAAATAGGCACATTGAGGAGAAATGCTAGCATAATGCTAGAAAGACTTCATATCTTCTGCTAACTTCCAGTGCCTTCTTTTCATGTGTCAGCATGTGACTATTCAGTTTAATCATTCCAACTTCAATATTTGTTTATCCCTAAATAATTTTAATTCATATTGGTACTTGCTGAAAGGTAAGTTTAAATGAATTTTTCTTGGATACTGAATATTTCATTGGATTTTCAAGTTGCACAGATGATTAAAAGTACTATATTTTGGGCCCTCTATGGTGGCATTAATGGGTTAGGATGCAGCACTGCAAGCTGGCCACAGATGTTTCAGTACGTGTTCGATCCCTGACCCCGGAGGTGACCCACATGGTGCGGGACCTCTCCTAACCCGCCCACTGCTCCCCTCAGCAGTGTACTTCGTCAAGCTGCCTGTTCTGCTCCCCACTGTCTCTGGTGGAGCCACCCCTGCAACTCTGGCTTGTACCCCAGTTCTGTATGCATAAACAATAAATAAATCTTTAAAAAAGAATTACTTGATTTTGTTGGCATCCATTTAAATACTATTTCATGTGATGCCAACAGGGATATGAAAGAAAACCCTCAGCATCACTTGTAATAAGGGAGATGCAAGTTAAAACCACAATGAGATACCACCTCACACCAGGAGAATGGTAAAACAACTAGCAACAACACATGTTGGTGAGGATGTGGAGAAAAAGGAACTCTCTTGCACTGCTGGTGGGAATGCAAACTAGTACAACCACTATGGAAAGGTTTCTCTGCTAAACATGGAGCTTCCATATGACACAGCAATCCCACTGCTAGGTATCTCCCCAAAGGACACAAAAACATTGATTCAAAAGGACACTTTCCCCGCCATGTTTATTGCTGCTCTATTTACAGTAGTGAAGATGTGGAACCAACCCAAATGCCCCAAAAAAGATGACTGAATTAAAAGGATGTGGTACATATACACAATGAAATATTACTCACCAGTCAAAAAAAAGTTAAACTCATGGCTTTTGCAACATCATGGATGGAGCTAGTAGGGATCATGCTTAGTGAAATAAGCCAGGAAGAAAAAGAAAAATACTGGATTGGATGGTTTCACTCATAACAGGAGCCTAAGAGGCTGGGGTTAGTGGTGGAAGAGAAGCAAATGTAATAAAGTAAAAACAAAAACAATGAGCAACTATAAACCAGAGACATTTTATGGGGGTGGAGAGGGGAATAGGATAAAAAATGGGGTGGTGTGGGAAGAGTGCATGAAACTATGGTGAATTGGTGGTGGACAGTCTGAGAAATAATACTGAGATGAAAAAATGTACAAAATGAAGAGTGATGTAAAAAATAAATAAAATAATAATAATAAAAAGAAAGAAAAGAAATAGTAAACCAAGCCTATTTCACTATCGAATTTTATGTTAAATTGCTATGTGGACTATGTAAGTTTGAGATGAATTGTAATTATTATTTGAAAGCTGTCACAAGTTTTAATTTTTCTGATTATGTTTATTTCTTATTGATCTAAATATATTGAGCCATAATATACACCAATTAAATAATAGCCCTCCAAGTATTTTCTTAAAAGATACAGGGTTTCAAGTTGGACCAGAGTTTAGAAATCTGTCACAGATAATATGTTCATCCAAGATGAAGATAGTGCTTCAGTTACCAGATGTTAACTAAGCTTCAAGATTAATTTGAGGGGCTAATTTAAATTTCAAATCACTTTATAAACTTCATTTGTGTGCATCTACATGCTAAGTTTATCTACATATATCACAAAACATTTCGTTTGCTGTTAAATGCTCTATTTTACATGCATTACATTATTGGATTAATATAACTGTTATCTCTGACAGGGTGATCATATGGAATAATTATTTTAGTTCCTCTGATTGCAAAGGTTGGCCTTTTCACAAAAGCAGGGGAAACTTTATTGCAGTAAGCTACATAACTACTGTCTTCTTTTATATTTCTCTTTTTATTTCAGACTCCAGTAGTGGTGAAAAATGAAATCCTGTTCGACTTGTTTGCACCAAATGAACATTTACTCTGCAGCGAGGTATGTGGGCAAGGAGAAACTAACACCTAAACTGACGCCTTCTTGCAGAGCTGCTCAGACAGCTACCTACCACTTTCAGTTCTCCCGTCCTCACATTTAAGTTTCGTTCTTACGGAGAATTTTATATATCAGAGATTAAAAGGGAAGAGGAGCTTTTTTTGATTTGAGCCTTGCATGCACATGGTAGGAAAACGCTGGAGTGATGGAGCCCTGTTCTGCCGGGAGAGTTGCTGAGTCCTCACATTCTGGCCGCTTCTTCTCTGGAGGAGACATGGAGCAATGGACATAAAATTGCTTCCCACCACTATGTCTAAGAGTGGGATGCTGTGACGCAGAGTTGTGAACGTAGGGAATGACGCTGGTGCAGTTTGATTCCCAGCACTCATCTAAAAGTAGTAGTTTCAGCTTTAGAGTCCCACTTCCGGTTGGAGCTGCTCCCTGCCCCTCACACCCCCTCAGCCCCACCTCTATCTTCTCCCTACCTCCTCCCTTCTGCCTCCTCCCTTCTCCTTTTGTCATCCCTCCCTCTCCTCTCCTCCCTATCTTTCACCTCCCCACCTCTTCTCCACCCTCCCACTTTGCCCACCTCCCCATTCCCTCACCTTCCTACTTCCAGGCTCCTTTCCAGTTCTCTCCCTTTCCGCCCCCCCCCCCCTTCCATCTCCAGACTTAGGAATTTATTCACCTGAGCAGACCCAGCCTGGTCTCTGAAGATAGTTAAATAAAAAACAGGGACTTTTATTATTTTCTCCTAAGCCCCAATCAGAAGAGGGGGCACAATCATTCTTGATGCAAAGGCTTTGTTTGTCTTTCTTATCTTTAATGTCTTGTCAATAATGAAAGCAAAATTTGTATTACTTCTACCAGGTTATACTGACTAATACAAAATTTAAGCTCTGATTATTTTTATTTTCTATCTTGAAGATATTCATTTTATGAATCCTAAATATAGGTTAACTTTAGTTTTTAATTTAAGTGAAAGATAAATATGAATAAAACATGCTCCAGTAAAATTTCCTAGACTACAAGAGGCTATTTTGCCCTCACCAACTTAAACAAACTTTAAGACAGGAAATTTCGGGAAATCTACCTCGTCTGAAGTACTCATGCCTTTAGTGAACATCTGCTGTAACCCAGAAATTCCTGTTATGTTGAAATGCTGGAAAATAGACAGTGGAATATGTGTATTTTACAAGTGAAAACTGTACTTTAAAGGAATCAAGGTGACCTACTCAAGAGCAGAAGTATCTGACATATACATTCCAGCTCATCGCTGCTGCTGTGAAGTTTAGCATTCCTATTCTGTTACAGACCCCACACTGAGTGTCTTCCAACTCATCTGTGCCATACCTGCATATCAAGGTGGAAGCACAAGATGCAGGTCATGTTTTAGTTTAGTTTTATTTCTTTCATATCGCATTAATTTAATAGGTCCAATGGACAGAAAAGATCATTTCTCTCAAAACACTTGCAGAAAAATAGTGCACTCTTTTAGAAAAAGCTCATTATATAAAAATCATTTGGCTCAGAAGCACTCAACCTCTCTCTTTCTTCTCTCTCTCTCTCTCTCTCTCTCTCTCACACACACACACACACAGAACATTTTAATGAAGGTGAAAATCAAATTACATTCAGTCCACTCCTGATGACAGCTCACAGGTGTTGTGTTTAATAATGGCTCTTTAAATTTGTATAGTGATTACATTTTCTGAAAACCAAAGTAAAACAGCAAAACCTATGATTTTGTCGTAGCTCAGAAATCAAAAGCTAGAATACATTACATGTAAAATTTAATGTTACTATTTGAAACTGACTTATGCTGGATCTCTGCCCCCCCCCAAAAAAAATTACAGTACGAACAACTGAAAAAAAACTAATTAACAATGAAGAATTTTTTTTTTTTTGTCTGTAGCTGATGAGATGGATTATCAGCGAAATGTCTGCTGTGTGGAAGATATTCAATGGGAGTGTTTTAAGCAATTACTTTAAAGGAACTGCTGGGGAACCACCTCTTCTCAACTGGAAGCCCTGGGAACACATCTACTCTCTGTGCAAGGCTGTGAAGGGCCACATGCCCTTGTTCAACAGCTATGGAAAGTATATTGTGAAACTCTACTGGATGGTAAGTAGGGCTATGTTCTTGTGACTTTAATTTCATGTTGCTTTAATACTCAAATTTATTTGTCTTGCATATGGCTTCCTTGGCTAATGCAAGATGATACAGTTTATGCAGGATGTGACTTTGTAGAACTATTGGAGAGAAATATTCTGCAATGTCATTTGGGATCAATAAGAAAGACTTGATTCTCCTATGATCCAGTCCTATGAACATTTTATAGAGGAGAGAAGGGGTACCCCTCTGAGCTATCAGGCAGGCTGGCTGGGTAGCAGGTAGGAACACAAAGCTCTCTTCCTTTTTCCGCTGAAATGTGACATTAGGGTTACAGGCAGGAGTTTGTGGTTGGGTATGATCTAACCCTCCTGACTTGGACTTGGCTGCTTCTGCTGGGCCTATGCCAACTGGTTTTGACCCTGAACTTCAGATCTGTTTTCATGTTAACCAATCTTTACTGACAAAGAAATTTTTGACCTCTGCATGAAAAAAAAAAAAAAAAAGAAAAGAAATGGGATGGTTGGAGTACAAATAGAGAATTATGACCCCCTTGCTTCCTATGGCAAAGTAGATTCACACCGTATTTAGCATTGCTAGAATATATCCCACATCTTCTGGTTTTTAATGGTCGAATTCTCTTCCTAGTGGCCCTGAGTCATAGGCATCACCAACTGTAAGATTTCAGGACAGTAATAACAGCACTTTAAGTCAAGCATGGGGTCCTTCTAAGTCTGAGGCCCCTTGTGACTGCCCTGGTCATGCACCCCTAGCGCTGGACCTGGTCACTAACAATGACTGGTCAAGAACTCAAAAGTTCTTGAACATTTGAGGGAGTGAGGAAAGTACTGAAAGTTAATCATTCTATTATATGTTTCTAGAACCACAACATTCCCCTTAAAGAGTCCAAGTGATGTATCTTCCTGGGATGGGGAATATTGAAAGGCCAGTGCTTAGGAATTACACCATCTCTACAGTGAGATGGTGTGGTAAAGAAGATAGTGGTAGCTTCCAACAGCTGAAATAGGAGTCTTGATTTTTTTAATATTCACAGCAAGACAGTAGACCTTCAAAGTCAAACTTTGTGAGGAGAGAAAATAACTCCTTAAATTACTTTATCTTTTTAATTTCCTATCTGGAGGAACATTTCACAGATGAACTGTGTGATAGCAGTGAGAAGGATAAGAAAGTGCATATTGGATAGACAACACTGAAGGACTATAAAGGGTGGTCAACCTAGGAAGATGAGTAGGATGAATATCTGGGTATTTGCCCTCCACTTCTGTTCACTTGTGTAAACTGACTGAAGAGGTCAAATTGATTAAGACTTTTGGGTCTCTCTGATGGCAAGGGGTTAAGTCTCAGTGCTATGAAGCTATAGGCAGCCACTGCGACACTAGTTTGATCCCAGTCAAGGGAGCTGACCCACGTGGTACAGCAGACCTCTTCTGTCTGGTCTGCTAGTCCCTAAGTAGTGTGTTTCAGTGGATATGCTCCTTCTCTGTCTCTGGTGAACCCTCTCACCCCCACATCTCTGGTCTACACCCCAGTTCTTGCATGCATGTATGCATGCATGCATAAATAAATAAATAAATAAATAAATAAATAAATAAATAAATAAATAAAAAGGTATCAGCTTAGGGCCCTCCCTGGTGGCGCAGCAGGTTAAAGCACAGCACAAAGAAGCTTAAGCCACTTCTGCATGAGTTCAATCCTTGCCTGCCCTGGAGGAGATCCACATGGTGAGGCAGACCTCTCCTGACCTGCCCACTGCTCCCCTCAGCAGTGTGCTTCATTGATTGGACTGTTCTGCTCCCCACTCTGTCTCTGGTGAATCCTCTCACCCTCCACATCTCTGGCCTGTACCTCAGTTCTGTAGGAGTAAATAAATAAATTAAAAGATTAAAAAAAAAAAGGTATCAGCTTATCAGCTTAACTAATACTAAATTCCTCCCTAGTCCCCTCTCCCTCTCTCTCTCCTTTCTAACATCCTTGTTTTCAAATTTCCTTCTAAAGAGAGGTCAACATTTATTAACGCAACATCCTGTTCTGATTCCTAACAAAACTGAAATCCACTTGGATTCCGCCATTTCAAAAATCTACTTCTATGTTCCAAATTTTCCAACGTGGAAATCTAAGTGTATTACATCTTTTAGCTGTCCCATTAGTAGAGGCAGCCTGAAGGCAAATGGACAGCCAGAAAGACTGAAGTCCGAGCCTCTGTCAGTGACTTTTCCTGTGGGGTGGGGGTATTGGTGTTCTGCTTCCTTCCTCTTCAGTCTCCTCTCCAGAATCTGCTTCCCCCTGCTCAGCTCCACCCTCATTTGAGTGGGGCAGGAAACCTGGAGCCTCTCCTTCTCCTGGGGACCACCCTGTCACACCCCATTCTTTCCTGACCTAAGGCACCTCTTATTACACTTTATATTGTTTGCTTCTATGCCTACTCTCACTAGACTCTAGATAGCTCAATGGTTACAGGCCATGTATGATGCTGAATTCATTGTTCACAATGTTCATATCACTGATGAAACATTTCTTTGTCAAAGGAATGGATTTGTAATATAATTTTGCATGTTAAATAGAGCTAAAATAAAATTGAGCTTATATTCATTAATGTTATCATTTATATCAAGCTTGCTTTTATTTATGAAATAATATTCTTATGGGCTGATTTTATTAAATAAAATATTAATTAACTTCATGATAAAATTAAACCTTTGATGAGGAGTAAGAATAATATGGTAATTGGAAGTGTGACATCATGGAACCTATCAGGATAAGTGTAATTACTGAAGTTATATTTGGAGAATTTGCAGTGTGACTATATTAAGTTCTTTGATTATGCCCCAGTTATTAATGGTTGCATAATTTTTAGTTCCATATCTGAAACAGAATTAATTTGCTGCATTATGTAGGGTAAGGCACCCCAAAAAGTTCTAACAGAACCTCTCAAGTAAGGACACTGTTGACTTAGCCCTGGATATGCTATAATATATTAAACAAAATAGTAAGTTAAAATTCTCAGTGGAAGTTGTACTGAAAACTAGTATGTTGTTCTTCAGAAGAAGAAACTAAAAATTCTAAAATAATTATTAATAATATTGGTACTATCAATAATGTATGAATAAAAGTAAAGAATCACTGATGGAATATTCCTTTCTTCTAATTTTTAGGGTTGCTGGAGAAAGATAACTATCGATGATTCTTTGCCTTTTGATGAAGATAACAACCTATTGCTTCCAGCTACAACCAATGAATTTGAGCTTTGGCCAATGCTTCTGTCTAAAGCTATAATTAAATTGACAAATGTTGAGTATGTAGAATGGAGAATTATTCATTTGTAGAAAAACAAAACAAAACAGAAAAACAAATAATAGCAACATGTATATCTCTGTATTCTGGGAATTTCATTGAAAAAATGAAACTATTTCTTCCCAGTCAGTGGAAATGTTCTGATATAAGAATAAACATGCCATAGCCACTGACTTGAAATAATGGGTTTGCCAACAATAAGATAAAATTGTCCCAAGAAAAAATACTTCATCATTATTTCCTAAATCTAATGCTTTCTAACTATGAATGGGAAGTCAACATTAACATGTCAGGTTAATGGCAGAAAGAAGTTGTTTTGTAGGGGAAATATTGTTCATACTGAACAACGTAGAGAAGAATCCAGTAAAAGGTATTGGTTTTGTATATGTGGCAATTATTTACTGACCTTGAAAAATCTGCTCTTTGGAGGGAACCCAGTGTGCACCTCATGCTTATGGTAACACTGGCTCTTCTCATGCACTTACGGGGAAAACTGCTAGTATGTCTTTCAGCCTCTTGAAAAACTGGATGATTTATGCACCAACATGAGGAAGGTGTGCATGTGACGCTTTATTCTCTAACAGAGACCTGTTGCTGTTGCATATTGGTCTGATCAGTGCAAAAAAAAGCTTAGATGCCTGGGTTGTGTATGCAACTTTATGTCACTGCTAAGTGGTGGGATCCCTGCCATCTGCATCTGCCTAAACTTGACGTTCTTCCTTCCCAGGCCTGCATCAGCAGTTTAATATTCAACAGAACACACCGGCCTCCGGCCTTCGTTAACAGGAGCCCTCAGCCTTCTGCTCAGAGCTTAGCCCCTACTATAACAGAGCCGTCAGAAGCCCCTGTCCTTTGAGGGCATTGTCTCTGGGCTCAGCTTTCTTTTTCTCTTCCAAGGTTACAAATCAGGAACTATTCCTGCTACCATCATCTGCATGTCTTTTTTTCTCTTACCAGCTCTCAATTGTTTATTGGGAATTTGTTTCACTCTGCTTACAGCCCTTAATTGTAATGATTCTTCAAAAAACTCATCCCAGGTCTTTGTAGACAATAAAACCTACCAGGTCTTTAGTGACAACTATGCTTGCTTGTTTTGAGAGAAATTAGTGTTGCGAATTCCCAGGCCAAAATTGAAATTCTGAGAATTACAGCTGCAAGTCAGGTGAAGCATTTTATGCCTGGATAAGTGAAGTGGCATTTGTCTTAAAGTTCCCTCAAATTTTATGTCACTTCAGTAATGGTTACTGTTAATTTAAAAACCTCAGCCCAGCTTGGAAACAGTACCAGAATAAGTGAAATACGTTCCTTAGAATTTCTTGTGGAAATCTGTACATATACAGCAATTTAGATTTTTCTTTGTGTCATATGCATAGCGGCCATTTCCATGGTTTAGATTTCTACACTCAAAAATTAATCTGGAGTAGTTATCTCAATATCATTGTGAGATATGCAAAGAAAATGCATTATTGAATAGGTTTGCAGAGTAAATTCATAAATATAATTATCCAGAAGGGTGTTTAAATGAGACAATAAGCTATCCCAGTAGATATTTGTTGTCTCTGAACTATGCAGCTACGCCAGAGTTTATAATATGTGAATAACAAATGGGTGCACATGGATCAATGATAGAACGAGTGACTAAGACAGAACGATAAGTAAGGTATCTTGCTAAAGAGAAGGACGAGTCTGTTGGGCATTAAACTCTATCATTAATTGGCAAACACTGGCTGAAGCTCTAGTTCTTGGGTGGATGGGAGTCTGGCTTTTATGCTTCATAATGTAGGTAGACTAGCCATCTCAGGAGGGAAATACAAGGACTAAAATAAGAAGAAACATGGAGTTCATTAAGAATCTTGACGCCCATCTTGCTGCCATGTATGAGATGACTTAACACCCTCATAGTCATCTGAGATTAATTATTGCAATCAGAAAGATTAAAGACGCTTCCCTCTCAAAATAGCAACACATGATAATATACAATAGGTGTACTGAATATATAAAATATCATGTACTACTTATATATTTCTAATATATACTAAGTAGGAATATGCTTTATGTGGAGATCCAGATCCACACTGCTAGGTTACTGGAAACTGTAACTTTAAATGATTGTTTTAAATAAGGAAACCAGGTCTCTGTGTGTCACTTCATTCAACGTTGGTTGGGAGTCTTTTTATCACATCAATGTTATAATGAAATAGCATTGAACAAAATGATGTTATTCAAGGACATTAATATTAATTCATTTCTATTTATAATCATGCAAGCCTATTTTATAATTCTACATGAAATTTTATGATTCAGCTGTTTTAAATATTTTAACAAAACATTAGCTGGCCATTAGAATAGCATTTTCCTATGTAATCATAAATAACCAGCGTAATCCCTGCATTTATTATTGTAGTCCTGTTTATTAGTCATCTTGACATACCTCTCTGGAGTTCCAAATTTTAGTAATCATACTGTTGTGTATTTGCCTTTTTAGCATCCACATGGCAGAGAGGAGAGAACTCGGAGAGTTCACTGTTATTCACGCCCTCACAGGATGGCTTCCAGAAGTTATTTCTATCCAGTAGGTTTGCTATTAAGTTCCTCAGATCTTATCTTCTTTTTTTCTCTAGTAAAGTTTCTTTAATGAAAATGTTTTTCATGTTTAAGAGGATTTTAAGAAATGTCCTATTTTACAAAAAGTGTTTTGGGAAAATAACATTGTATGGTATTACACACTATTCCTTGAGAATTCCAGGATAAATCTACTGCCTTTATATTGAATTTAATATTTACATATCTGTATTACAGATATTAAAACAATGGTAATCATTTGTTATGGTAAAATATTTACACGTGTCCTCCATACTTACACCACTATTATGTATATTAAGTACAGAAACCACAGAAGCAATTTTTAATTACCACACATATTTGGCAATGATTAAAAATATTAAAACATGAATTAGGCATTGATTAATATATCATTTCTAACTAAAACCCACATTCTTTAAAAGCCTTTTTTTTTAAAGAGTTATTTATTTATGGTTACATAACTGGGGTACAGACCAGAGATGTGGTGGGTGAGAGAATTCATCAGAGACAGAGTTGGGAGAAGAATAGGCAGATCGACAAAGTACACTGCTGAGGATAGCAGCGGGAAGGTCAGGAGAGGTCTGCTGCACCATGTGGGTCACTTCTGGGGCCAGGGATTGAACTTGTGCTGCAGTGGCTTTGGAGAGTTTCATAATAAGATGCTTTAACCTGTTGTACCACCAGGGAGAGCCCAAAAAGCCTTTATTTTTTAATGAATGGATGGATGAAAGAATGAATTTGTTGAGGTAACATTAGTTTATAACACTGTACATGATCAAAGGGAAAAGATCACAACTCATCCGATTTATAGATTTTTGTTACCACCTACCATGACAGCACCCACTGTCATATTTAAGCATCCCAATGGCCTCATCAGTTAGGTATATGTAATTACAAATGAGAAAACTGAATCTCAGTATGGTTGAATTTCCCATAGCTTGGCACATTTTATGTGGAGGTGATGCAATTTGGTAGCAGTCTTGCTGACCACAGTCTTTCTATCATATGGTTCTAGATATCTAGAGATTTCTCATCTAGGTCCAAAAATAATGTTTGGCAGGTCAATAATGGAATAGAGAAGCCACCTAGTATATATAATATGTAAAATTTCACAATAGTCATGCTTTTACAGGAATGTTGTAGACACAGTTTGAACATATTAGCATCAGTACAGGAAATAGGCCAGGATAAGAGACAGAAAATAATTATCAATGGATCTGCACAATCACCAATTTAGATGCTGAATTTTAGAAGATTATCAAATCCACAGTACAGTTACCACATAAATCCTCTCTGATCTTTTATCAATGTCAGCAAAGTCTGGTTCCCTAGGGTAGAAGTTGGAAAAGATTGAAGACAGGTCTTAGTAATGTAAACTCTCTGTTCTGGTTTCTTTTTGTAAAATGGAGATAACATGACCTGTATATTCTGAAACTCAGTAGGTGACATTGTCAAAAGTAAGCAGCCAGCCTATGATAGAAGTATCTTAACAACTTTTTCATTCTCTAGTCATTTTCACTGGGTTATTTTTATATAAATGTGGTATTCAACCTTTAGATTCAGAGGAAAGGCATAGAAAAGAGGGCAAGTAAGACTGAAACAGAATTTTAAGCTTGTCAGTTTTCTTTTTAATACAACTTAAAAAAACACTATCTGTGATCCGCTTTACAGGATTTTTCTTATGAACATTCTGCCATATTATTCATGGCAACCATGTAATTTTAAGTTGCACTTATACTGTGAAATTATAAGATCACTAAAAATAAAAGGAGCCATGAAACTGGTTAAGTTGAAATGTGGGAGTGGTCACCATTGCCCAGAGTGCAGGCAGGATACACAGTAGGCTTCATAGAGAAATTTCTGACTTGATCGGAGTCTTTCCTGGTGACTGGCTGAGTTTGATTTGAAGGAATGGAAGGGGGAAGGGGCGGTGAAGTTAGGCAGACAATGTGATCAAAGTCACATAATAGTATGTTCAGTGAAATCTGCTACTAAGAAGGATTAGAATGTGTCCAGTCGTAGTCATGGCTTTTACAGAGGTCAAGGAGAGTGCTGACATTTTAAACTTCTGTTGACTGCTGACATTTTTTTCCACGTGAAAAGTGTTTCGTTGGCATATCGCAGATACTGTCTTCCCTTTTACTCTCCCATAGGAGCGGAACAACTGCTCTATTTGCAATTGTTGACCTTGTGTATTATGCTTTTCTACACTTAATGCAGCTTTACCATTTGGAAAAATAAGAAAGTTCAGATTCTTCACACAGTAATATGGTATATAATCAATGATATTTATGAGGGGATAGAAAAAGGCTGGCTATTTCAAATGAAGAGATGAATTTGTTGGCATATTTCTTTGATGTCGGTGTAGTTCATCGATGAATAGAAGACTCTGCAATCCCCTATTTTAGCTAACTACCCAAAGAGTTATATGGTCTAATCCTGTGATGGTCTGTTTCTTGTTTATAGCATAGCACTTTCTTACATCGTGGATGGAAAAATAATATGGATTGTGTTATTTTGTAGAATGTACAGCCTCTTAAACCTCATCCAGGGTCATAATACCTATGTTGCAGAGTTGAAATTAAGTGTACTGTGCCCACTCCCTGCTAGGCACCAGTGACCCAGTGTGAACAGGAGGCAAGTAAACCACAAACATAAAAGGAAATCAGTAATTATCTTGAAGTCACCATCTGATCTTCCTTGTCAGAGACAAAATGTTAAAAGAATGAACCCTCTTTACTTCTTCACCTCCCAAACTTCTCTCACCCAGCTTTTTGTATACCCTACTACCTAATAAATTGATTCTTGACATCAACAAAGACCTTGACATTGTCATATCCATTGGTCACATCTTTGGTACCCAGGTATTTGATCTTGAATAATTTATTTCTTTCATAAAATTTAATTCATTTTGCTTCTGCAAAGCACTCTACATTTTTCTGTTTTATTTGCTGTTCTTTCTCAGTCTTCTTGGATAGTCACTCAATGACTGGATCCTCAACCACTGTGTGGAGTATGTAGCAGGTGTCCTGAACTTAAACTACACTCTACTTGACAGTTACATTCAAGTTTATGTTGACATACCTGACCACCTTTTCCTGAACCATAGTCTGTATTTATACATACTACTTAAATCACATAGCTATGTGGATATGTAAAATTTATCTAAGATGGAAAACATACTGAACTCTTGATTGTCAATGTGCCAAGTCTGTACCTGTACTAGGATACCTCATCTTAATACATGATACCCTGTTGATGACCCGGGCTAAAATACAAAACAAAACAAGATGAGGAGACAACCATGATCATTTTTTTCATTCTCATGTACAAACCCTTACTGATCTCTGTCTATAGAACACCCTTCCCTCATTTTGAATGTATTCTATTGTTCTGGATTTCTCTTATCACCCATCTCAGATGAACTCCCTGTCACTGCTCACAAACAAGAATGCAGCAGCTTTATAACCAACCCTCTGTGTCTACCTTCCCCTTCCCCAAATAATTATCTTCATGGTAATTAGATTAACTTTCTAAAATGTAAATTTAAAAATTATTGGAAAATGATATATAAAGTATCCAAAAGATTCTTCAGAAACTCAGAGAAGGGACATGTATTTTACTTTCCCAAGAAAACAGTGCTTCAGCTGACCTCAAGGTTTAGTTGAAGACGATGCAAATGATAGAGAAGCCAATTTAGAGCAGAATAGCATGGAAGTACAAGAAAAGTAATTATGACCCCAGAAAATCATGTGGTTCTGCATGACTGGACTTTGTGCTAGAGGAGGCTAGAGGAGGCATGAATGTGGGGCAGAGAACAAGAGTCAAATAGACAAAGACATTTTATGCCTTGTTAAAAATTTCTCGTATCCTTATGGTGATTGCCTTGTTAAAAATTTCTTGTATCATTATGATGATACACTGTCACTGAGAAATTTTAGACAAGAGAATGATCATATCAGACTTGTGAAATTGGAAGATACTTGGAGCAATAGAACAAATGGCAGAGCTGGAATGTGGGAACTGGCTTGTGCAGGATCCCAAAGGGATTTGCCAAGAGCTTCTATAGCAGAATTATTGATAAGAATGGAGAACAGTTACTTACGAGAGTAAGGTTGTAGGATTGATGAGTGTAGTGATTTATTTAACAAGGTTTTGATTCTTTTTTTTTTTTTTACTTGATAAGTGGAAGATGGCAGTAGTATGTTTTGCTCCTTAATTGTTTTGTTTATTTTTGGACAGATATCCACTAGGATGCTGAACATGTAGGCTTGTGTATCTGAAAAGAGGTTTGAGCTGAAATGAATGAATTCAGGGTGCTGTTCACTTGTTGAGAAAAGAGTCTAAAAGATGATAAGAACATAAGGAGTATTTGGGGGCAGTAACCCTCATTTGTCACAAGCAAGCAGAGGAAAGGGGATTTTCAAAGGAGGCTGCAAGTAATATTGATAAAAGAAAGAATCCGGAAAAGAGCAATGTTGTATGCTTCAGGGAAGACTTTAAAGAATGAGAAAATAGCAATATGGTTAAATTCTCCAGAGAATTCAAGTATGATAAAAACATTTCTCATAAATGATAAATGTATGGGAAAGTGACTGATACTCGACTCTCAAACATGTGCATTTTCCCTCTTATGGTTGTGATATGCCTACCCCTCCTGCCAGCCCGAGCAACTCTTAACACTAAGGTCATGTTTCTATGAAGCGCCCCTGGGAGAGCAGGGTGTAAAGTCTCAGAATTGTCAAGCTATCCCCAGCCACTGCACCTGAGTTAGTTCCCCAGCCAGGCTGCGGCCCCACATGGCACAGCAGACCTCTCCTATCTCTCTTGCTGCTCCCACCAGCAGTGGAGTTCAGTAGATCCACCTGTTCTTCTCCCCATTCTGTATCTGGTGAATCCTTTTACCCCTACACCACTGGCCTACACCGCAGTTCTTGTATACTTAATAAAATAAAAATAAACCTCAAAAAAGACTGAAGCATATTTCTGGCTTATATGCAGTTATTATTAAAATGTGTTTGACATGTAACATCATATTAGTTTCAGGTATACACAAGCACAAGGACTCAATATTTGTATATATAGTGAAATCATCACCACAATAAATCTACTTAACATTCATTACCTCATGGTTAAAATTTTCTTCCTGTGATAAGAACTCCTAAGATCTATTTTCTTAACTTCCAAATATGCAATACAGTATTTTTGACTTTGGTCACCAGGCTATATGTATCATACTCCAGAAACTAACTTATTTTATAAAACGGGAATTTGTGCTTTTCGAACCGCTCATAAATTTGTCCACCTCCAAGCCTCTGGGTTTTGCAACTACCAATATGTCCTCTGTATCTGTGAGTACATATTTTTGTTTTGTTTTGCTTGGGCTTAGACCCCACATGTGAGATCATGTTAGTCTCTGTCTCTGTCATATTTCATTTAGCGTGATGCTGCCAAGTTTCATCCATGTCACAAATGACAACATTTCCTTCTATTTTAATGGCTGTATACTATTTCAAATGCATAATATATATATATATATATATATATATATATGTATGTATGAACATAGTCACAAAGATTTATAACTTACATATCTCACATCTTATTTATAAAACATTTCCTTTGTTCAACCGTCAGTAGACACAAAACGCTTGTCTTTTTGCATTAAGAAAGGAAAGCAAACAATAGACAATCAAAGTGAATGCACATTTTTTTTTTTTAAAGATTTATTTATTTGTGTATACAGAACTGGGTACAGGCCAGAGGCTCAGGGGCGGCGAGAGGCTTCACC
>NW_004567102.1:77836981-77838456 GCF_000260355.1 Condylura cristata
CACCTCCGGGGCAGGCGGGAATCGAACTCATGCGGAAGCGGCTTTAGATTCTCAGTGCTGTGCTTTAACCCGCTGCGCCACCAGGGAGGGCCAATGAATGCACATTTTTAAAAAGATTTATTTATGCATACAGAACTGAGGGACGGGCCAGAGGTGAAGGGGCAGCGAGAGGATTCATCAGAGACAGAGTGGGGAGCAGAACATGCAGACTGACAAAGTACGCTGTTGAGGGGAGCAGCAGGCAGGACAGGAGAGGTCTGCTGCACCATGTGGGTCAACTCCCTGGCCAGGTATCAGACTCATGCTGCAGTGGCTGCAGCCAGCCTCTGGTGGCTTTAACCCATTGCACCACCAGAGAGTTGCCCACAATGGCGTTTTTAACAACAATTTGAAGTTACTATTGAAATTAGTAAATTAGTCTTGTATACAGAATAGTACATTGATTTTTTTTATTGTATTAATTTCTTGGTGTGAAATGAAAAAGCCTAATAGTTGAAATTAATATCAATGTCTTTCATCTAAGCCCAACATACACAGACAGAGTTTGGGAGCTCTTAAAAGAGATATTACCTGAGTTTAAGCTGGCAGAAGAATACAGTTCTGAAAGCAAAATTACAGTGATGGAAACCAAAGTAAAGGAACCAGGGAAGGAAGTGAAGGATAGCAAAGATGTGAAGGATGGAAAAGAAGTTAAAGAAGGAAAAGAAGTGAAAAATGGCAAAGAACTTAAAGATGGAAAAGAAGGCAAAGAATCCAAACCTGAAAGTTCATTCACAACACTAAAAGTTCCTGAGAAGAGTGACAAAATTCCCAAGGGTAAGACATTTTTTTTTATCACCATGTCATTAAATATGAATATTGCATATGATGCCTATTCTCACTGTTAAATACAATACTTCTTGATTATAATGATTTAGTAATTCTTGTGGAAACATCCATATAGTAGGATCTTTCTAAGGTTTTAGAACTCCTTAGGTTATATTATTAATCCGTGTAATAGAGGTAGAAATTAAAGTTATACATATTGAAAATGCTGCATCAGGGTAGTGTTATTATAGGAAGAAATATTAAAATTTCATTACATAACATGCTTCTTGTATATTACATGCAGAGTGGAATGAAAACCAGTCCTGGTAGTTTTTTTCGAGAAATGGGAAGCAGACACAGATTAGAATATGTTTTGCTGATAATTTATTGGAAAGGGGAAGATAAAGATTCTCATGGTGATTTAGAATAGATGTGGTAAATGTTTACAAAACTAAAAGAAAATTATCTCCACTACAGCTCATCTGCTGATTTTATTCCAAGAGGGGCTGGCCAGACTGTTGGGATAAAGTGGCAGTAGAGCGACACGTTTCTTTAGAGCAACACGTTTCTTTTATTGGCAATAACACAGTTTAATAAAGACCTGCATACTATACTCATCTCTCTCTTTATATATATATATATATATATATATATATATATATATGTAT
>NW_004567102.1:77838582-77854891 GCF_000260355.1 Condylura cristata
CAGGGGCAGTGGAGGATTCAGCAGAGACAAAGTGAAGAGCAGCACAAGCAGATCAATGAAGTGCACTGCTGAGGGGAGCAGCGGATAAGACAGGAGAGGTCAGCTGTCTGCCGACTTGTGGATCACTTCTGGGGCAGGGTTCGAACTCACATTCAAGCAGCTATGGCTCACCTGCAGTGCTGCGCTTTACCCCCTGCGCCACGAGGAAGTGCCTACTTGCTTTATTTTAATGCTTCCAGTTAGAGGTGAATACTGTTTTGGGAATCTGTGCTGAATCTGTGCTGTGCTTTTACACTTATATAGGACTGTTGCTTTGGTCGATTACACAACATAATGACTGAATAATATATATATAGTTTTAGACTTTGTACTTAAAAGGTTTGTTGTCTTTTTTTAATTTGTTAGAAAAATCAGATGCAAAAGACATTGGAAAGAAAAAGAGTAAAGATGGAGAGAAGGAAAAATTCAAATGGTCATTTCATGGTTCTAGACCCTCCTCAGATGTACAATACTCTCTGCAGTCTCTGTCAGACTGTAAGTGCTCAGTCTCCTAGAATCACTGTTCTGGCTGTTTTCTAAAATTCTAGATAAGGTTGAAGCATAGAAATGTATTTCCTTTTCAAAAATATCTACATAAATGCATTCAAGATTGCCAATATTTGTCAGAATCACATACAGATGTGTATATTCTGGCCAGGACCTCTGCAGGTGATAAAAACCAAGGTTGTCTGAGTTCTTATGAGTCAACAGTCACAGGAGAAATGCTTACGTGGGGAGGATATGTACCAATAAGAATATATTGTATTTTTGTAATTCAATATATTAAAATGGTATTTCATACAATTTAACATATGGTTACACATATTTAGATATAATGCATAGGTATATGACATGTTTATACATATGTAAATTTATTTTATGAAATTTTATAGAATATGAAGATATATTAGTATATGTCCTCCTTTGCACAAATAAATTCTACGTACATGTAACATGTTATAATATTTGTAGTCCTGACATTGAGTCTTCTGTTTTGGTATTTCTAGGGGACGGATTAAGATTCTCAGCTCATAATCACTGTGGGATCTAAAACACCTACATTTACCCCACATCTGTTTTATTTTCACTTTGTACTCTCTTTGAAGATATTACTATGGTTTTTGTGTGGAAATGTTAATAATTATGACTTTTTTAACAGAAAAGTGTCTGGTAGTTTGACACAGAAAACAGTCACTAGTCACTTCTTTAAGTCAAGATTAAATATTACCTCTTACATTGAAGATTTTAAGTGATGTTTTTGATGATGGGTGACATAGAACTCCCAAAATTAATTCTTCATCTTTGTCAAATCTTTCTGACTTTTACTCTTTGTGAAAATATAAGTAACAGGGAACTTTTTTTTTTTTTTTCCTACCGAACTCACCCATAAGTTCAATGTCAAGATACAGAATGTGCTTCAGAGGTTGGGCTATGGTGTGAAGCTCATTCATATCTCCACTCCATGAAAGATATACAAAGTTTATCTTTTAAATGTAAAAATGTGTTTTTATGTTTGGCATATATCACATCTTAATCCATTCTAGAGAGTTTATGGATGCACATATAACTTATATTTTGCTTATTATATAAGTAGATTATATTTATAATCTAAAAGTATTTTTCTTTAGCAAATATCTTAGACTTAAATGTAAGTGCTTGGATTTTTAAGGAATAAAATAAAACATCTTAGTTCAAAATAAAGGTAAGAAAGGAAACTAATTTAACTGCTAATATCTTGGATAGTATCTTTAAAGAACAAAATATTATACTGAATTATATACAGTAACTGCAGGAATGTTAAGAATCAAATGAATAGGTAAGTGTGATACTCTAAAGTAATTTCTACAAACATTAAACATTGCAAACTAAGTTACTTATGTTTTCTCTATGGAAGGGTTCACTTGTTTATGTTTTCTTTTTGAAATGACACAGAGATTCCTGATCTTATTTAAGTGTTACATATAGGGGTTACTAATGATCTCAGTTTTATTATTGATTTATTGAGTTATCACTGGTTGATAACATGGTGTGTGGTTCAAGACTATAGAATCACACCTCCCCAATAAGTGTCTCAATCCTAAAATCATTCCATCTGTGCATAATTATTTTCAGACCATTTGTAGTTACAGTGACTGATAGCTTATAAGTTTGTGCAATAGCATTTTCAGAGAAGTAAAATTATTTCTTAAATAACTTCAAGGTACTATTATAAAGGTCGAACTAATGAGACAGCCTGAAAGATTGGTGCACACTTGAGAGTTAGCATTGATTAAATGCATTCAGTTATTTACCTACATCTTACCATCACAGATGAACTCATTAAGGATATCGAGCAATCTGAGATCACTGACAAACCCAGTTGGGCTAGAATTGCATGACAATATTTATGTTTGGTTTACAGGTTCTTCGGCAATACAGTACTCTCACATGGTTGTCTATGCGACCTTCACGCCTCTCTATTTGTTTGAAAGGAAGATATTCTCATTAAAGAAGATGGTAAGCACTTAAGAGCAGAAAACACAATATTATTTTATGTTGTGGATGTGAATACATGAGAGAGAGACAGACAGGATAGAGTGGCTTTTGCTAGAAAGGAAAACCAACATATTACCAGGAATAATTAAAATTGTATTTTTGGATTTCAGTCTCCGTATCTAAAAACTTAGACACTAACACAGGGCCTGGCATATTCAAATGATTCCAGAAGTTCCCTTTTAAAGAAAATGAAGGTATAGGCTCCCATGCTTTTTATCAATTGCTTGTTTCCGTTATATGACAGAGAAAGGACATGTAAATTACATATTTTTATTAACTATAGTGTAAATCTTCTCTCCTCTTCCTCCTCATCCCTTTTCTCCACTTTCCATTTCATATAGAAAACATTCCTTCCTCCAAAAGTCCATCTTATACCAGCGATAATATTATCAATATGCTGGGACCTAAGGTGCTATTATCAATATAGACATTAGTGGTCGTTTCTCTGTTTGTAATTCAGAGTTAATTCCCTTGACCATGATTAAATCCAGCTGTGCTTACAGGCCTGTTCCAGTGTAAGGCTGGAATTGATCCTCTCAGCCCTGATGTGTTTATAGTCTTTTACTTGGCCAGAGCCTGGTGCTGTCTTAGATTTTCCAGACACACTGAATGCTCCAGCACAGTGGCCAATGAGAGGACACAAAGCCTGCTTGGAGTGGCATGGCCTCATGTACAGGAAGGACTCAGACACTTTGCAGAACGCAAAAGAACAAAAAAACGGGATAAATGCATTACAAAAAGAAAAGTGTATAGCACAATCTATCTGAACTTTGCACTGTTCTTTTGAGAAGCTAGCATCAAAACAAAAGTGAGCTTTGAGTTTCAAAGCTGAAAAGGCTCCCTTAGGTTTGTTTGCAACAACAACAGATGTCTTTTGTGCCTGATGTGCTAAGCAGAGAGCTAGCTCCGAGGACTCAGTCTCTCTCCACCAGCTTCAAGGCTAGCGAGGAAGCCAGAGGAGCAAGCAGCAATTATGACAGCTTCAAGATGGGGGAAGGGGGAGCATCTGCTCCAGAAACTTCTTGATGTGGCAGCATACGGAGCAGCCTCTGTCCTCTGTCCTCCGTGAAAGTCTCCATTGTTAGGAGGGATCATGGGGATTCCCTCTGGGGGAGCAGCTGTTCCAGGGAGAAAACATAGACTGTGGACAGGGCAACCATTTAGTTCCTCCTCCACCTCACATGCTGTGTGGCAACTGCTGGTGGTGAAAAGCAACAGCAAGCAAACCTTACATATTAAACACTTGCATCAAAGTTTTATCCATAGAAACAATGGTTCATTTTGAACCTAAATGGCATGCTAAATTTTTTTGCCATCTCATGAAATCTGGATCTCTTAGAACTGAATAGAGGATTTTAGTTCCCTCATTTTGTAAAGAAGGAAGCTGGGTTCGCAGAATAATGAAATTAGGTTCACGTCCTAATGGTGCTTTTATTAATATTAATACGGTGGCTAATTTTCCTTTACTGTCATCTGATAGAATGTATTATTTTATTTCATTTTTAAAAAGATGTATTTATTTATGCATATAGAACTGGGGTATAGGCCAGAGGTATGGTGGGTGAGATGATTCACCAGAAACAGAGAGGGGAGCAGAACAGGCAGACTGACCTACATGCACTGCTGAGGGGAGCAGTGGGCGAGACAGGAGAGGTCACCTCCCTGGCCGGGGATTGAACTCGCTCTAGAACAGCTGAAGCCAGCGAGATTCAGAGTGCTCCACTTAAATCAGTTGCACCACCAGGGAGGGCCGAGTGTATTATTTTGAAGACATGAGTTGCTAAAATCCTTATAAATCTGCTTCCACCTTGTAGTCCAATTCTTCTGAGAAGCTTAGAGAATATGGCCTTTCACACATCTACAGCCATCCTGTGCTGGTGACTAGAACAAGGTCTTGTCCTCTTATTGTACCACCAAAATCACCTCCTGTACCTGCCTGGAAGCTCTTTCGCCAAAAAAAGGAGACTGTTATAACTGATGAAGCTCAAGGTATGGCCTGCATTGTTTCAAAGTCTCTTCAAATTAACATTCTTCTAATGTAAAGGTCTAAAGTTTCATTCGTTTATAATGAAAGATGAATATCATTTCTAATTAGCCAACATCACACCGAAGGCTTCATTTAGTTTTATGCCCAAATGTTGAGTATTCAAGGATCAGTTCTTTACATCCCAGAAACTTAGGGGTTTGTTTTCTTCTAAACTGACCAGGTATATCAAGGTCATTCTTTGGGTGACAACATTGTCATTAATACTGTGACAGCTACATAGTTTGTAATAAACAATATAGAAACTTGAATAGCATTCATTAAGCCCCTGAAGTGTATTTATGCTACTGGAATCAATCTCGAGTGTCCTGAAGGACATAATCTTTGAATAAACTGATTGCCGCTTGCCACTTCTATAGAAATAGAGCTTCTGCTTCTGTGTTAATGTTGACATGGAGTCACTGAGGGAACAGTAGTTGTCCTGAGACCTAAATCGGCCCACCTGGGCTGAGAGGGGAGCTGAGACACTTCACAAGTTCATGTGGAAATTTCTCATAATTCATGAGTGAATTGTCAACTTTTTTCTCTGCAAGTCTTCATGTTATGTCTGTTATTAGCTCCATGGAAGAGAGACGAAGATGGGAAGAAATGAATGAGACCATAAAAAAAAAAATGATTTTAAGCAGAAGGGTAAACATGAGAAGAGATTTAAAAAATAAAAAATAACAAATTTAAGACATAGCAGAATGATACATGATTTCTGTGTATTCAACATACACAGCCTTTCCATTGCTAATTTAGCACTGGCAGTTTTTAATGAAGGATGATAAAAAATGGGAGTATTGGCCCTCCCTAGTGGTGCAGCGGGTTAAAGCATAGCACTAAGAAGCTTAAGCCACTTCCACATGAGTTCGATCCCTGCCTGCCCCGGAGGAGATCCACATAGCGCGGATGACCTCTCCTGACCCGCCCGCTGCTCCCCTCAGCAGTGTACTTTGTCGATCTGCCTGTTCTGCTCCCCACTCTGCCCCTGGTGAATCCTCTCATCCTCTGCATCTGTGGCCTGTACCTCAATTCTGCATGAATAAATAAATAAATCTTAAAAAAAAAAAAAAAAGCTAAAACCACTACAGCATAAGTTTGATCCCTGCCCCAGAGGTGACCCACATGGCACGGCAGACCTCTCCTGACCCGCCTGCTGCTCCCCTCAGCAGTGTACTTCGTCAGCTGGTCTATTCTGCTCCCCAATCTGTCTTGGTGAATCCTCACCGCCCCTGCACCTCTGGTCTGTACCCCAGTTCTGTATGCATAAATAAAAAGGGAGTATCATGTATTATACATATGTAAGTATGTATATAATTCCACAAAATGCTTAAGTTATCTTTCTTCAAAACCCTCCTTCTGTGCTCATTTCCTTGCTTCTTCTGATACCTCCTTATTTTCTAACTGTGTTCAGTCATCACTGGGTAGGGCTGGAGAGGCTAATGCCTGAGGGGCTGCATTTTAATCGGAATGAACAGTGAACATTCCTGGTGTCCATTTAGTGAAGGCACCATTGTGAAGCTTATACACATGATTTAAGCCTCTGGTCCGATGAAATCATGGCTCGGGCCCCTATTGGTGGTGCTGGCTGGGGTGATAATTCACCAGGGTGACGGGAGGACCTTAAACCACATAGGGAAACTCACACTCCAGTGGCTCTATGGCTCCCCACGCTGCGTGGCCACACAGACTGGAAGACATACCTGCTCCTTGCTGCCACGTCCAGCTATAATTTACATGCCTTTTAGAAAACGTAAATAACAACTGATAGCTTTGTAATTTTCCTCACACTCATTTTCGACCTCCATTGACACAGCCAATGTAGCTGGGAGCAAAGATTTCTCTGGCACAACGTATTTTATCCCAGCCAGAAAAGAGCAAAAGCTGAAGAAGTAATCTGGTTTGGATGGAGAGAAGATATGATCTCCTTAGTTTTTACTTAGGCCTGTCTGTGTCTTCCCCTCTTGCCTGACATTGTCAGTCATTTGTTTAGACGTGTTAGTTTCAGGAATGGGGCGTGGGAGCTTGCAAAGTGGCACTGCTGCTCTGAGTTACAGGCTGCCAAAGCCCCTCCCTGACTTCCCGTCAGACCTCCTCTCACCACACCCCACTGCCCTCCCTTCCTTCTTGCCTACTCTCCTTTGTCTTTCTGGAACCAAAGATCCCCACCCATATAGTGCTTGATAGGAAGAGAATATCTTTTGCTTTTAAATGCTATTTTTAATTGATACATCCAATTATAATTAAAAATTGTTCATTCAGAACATAAAGGAGTAGGTGAATGAAATGAAACATATTAAACATACACATGTTTTGCTGTGTAAATGTAGGCATTGGGCAGCTCTTTTGCTAGGTGGGAAGACAATGTAATGGTTCTTGAGAGTCAAAAATTGTGTGGCCCCAGGTAACAGTACCACCACATAACTGCCCTTCTCTCTTGCGGGTTAACTATTTAAAGTGAAAATTTTATATGGAGAAAGGGCTTATTTTAGAGATTGCCACAAAACAACCAGAAAAGTTCTGTGTGTTGTGTCAGACCTTGACATTTTTATCCTCCAATGTGCATTGTATCTACAGTAGCAAGAAGTTGTATTTAAATAATCACCCTTTATGGTTAATTTTGGCATTCACCGTGTTAGTACAGGTGGGTGACACTGCCTTTGGGAATTTCCTTCTCCACCTGCCTTAGGTTCCTTTAGAAATTTCACTGGTGAGTTTTGTTCTCCTGCCTTCTTTTCCACTTGTGAACTTTGCTTTTGTACATTTCCTGTTCTTTGACTACTATTTCCTTTTGTAAATCTACATTTCCTCTTTATGTCTTGAGCAATTGTATTGCACAGTTTAAGAGAACGTATTTTTTAGTGAAATTTTTGAAAAGATTTATTTACGTATGCATACAGAACTGAGGTACAGGCCTAAGGTGCAGTTGAAGTAAGAGGATTCACCAGACAGAGTGGGAAGCAGAACAAGCAGGTTGACAAAGTACTGAGGGGAGCAGAGGGCAGGTCAGGAGAGGTCTGCTGTGCCATGTGGGTCAGCTCCCTAGCAGGGGATTGAACTTGTGCTGAAGCGGCTGCAGCCAGCTTCATAGTGCTGTGCTTTAACCCAGTGTGCCACCAGGGAGAGCCCAATGAATACGTTTATATTTTTCATATAAACATTCATATTTTCCAAATTCTAGCCTTTGCTGAGTGATAATTCGAGAAGACAAGCTCTCTTTCTCCTTTGAAGCTTCACTGTTTCACATTGTAAATTTGGAAAACAACAGAGAAGTAGACAAATGTAGTCCAATATTGGCATGATCCAGAAAGTGCTTTCACTTAAAAAAAAAATATTTAATTGTTGGAAAAGTGATGATGTATCTTTTCTGTTTTTCAAGCAAAAATACGTTATGACTTTTCTGATTATCCAAATTTATCCTAGTACGTTCCTCCTTAACTACATTGACATTTGCTGGATTATTAGTACTTACCTCTGAACTGCAGTCAGTGTTAAGTTCTTCCAGTAATTTTTGAAAATGTGTTAAAAGATAGACCATGTTATTTGTTACTTTTTAGAAGTAGTGATAAAGAAGCCTGAACAGTTTGTTGAGATATCAAGTCCATTTTTGGATTACAGAATGACTCCATTTACAGTTCCAAGAGAAACGTAAGTATATACCATTCCTTTCAGCAAATGTACCTTATTAACAAATGAAGTATTTTTTTTTTATCTTGTATAGCTTAGGATTTCATTTAACAGTTTTTTTTTTCCTCACCTATTATGTATGAGTGTTCTAGGCTGCATATTTGTATCCTAAAATTCTACATTGAAGCCCTCATCCAATATAGCTGTATTTGAGGTCATGTCTCTTAGTTGTCATTAATTGGGCCATAAAAATAGTATCATAAGGAGAAATACCAGGTTACAGAGAGCCTCCCCTCCCCTGCTCCTGCTCGGAGGAAAGGCCATGTGAGAGCCCGCTGAAAAGACGAGCCAGGAGGACAATGCTCGCATGCTTTGGCCGCACTGCGACTGTGCTCTCAGACTTCCAGCCTCCAGAGCTGAGAGCACATACATTTCTGCAGCTGAAGCCACCCACCCTGTTAATATTTTGTTTGGTAGCCTCAGTACACTCATGCAATGAGGCACTCTACCTCTCTTGAAGATAGAAGGAAGCATTTCATTTTCCTTCCCCTCCTTAGATACCAGCTTTGAAGGAAAGCCAGGTAGACAAATGAAAAATTGCCATAAAGTGTAAGACTTGCCATCACACAGATGTGACCCAAATCCTATGCTTTTACCTCAAGGAACCTGCCCTGCAGAAGTAATTAGAACCCTGCTGAGAGGAGTCCTAATGTCAGGAACTTGCCATCAGCCCGCAATACAGGCGACACCTTCTATATGCCAGGAGGCATCACCGTATTGTGGCCAGAGGTCTAGCTAGTGTTTGAAGTTCTTTTTCTCCCTCACCCAGGTGTAACTTCCAATTTCAAGTTGCACATCAAAGCACATTTTACTTCAGGGCAAAATGCAGAGTCTGCTGCAGTGAAGTGGTTGAGATTTTAGTGCACTTTCCTTTGTAGCGCTTTTGCTATGCTGCTGGCCATTGTTTTTTTTTTTTTTTCTGGAGTAGACTTAAGATTAACTCTTAACCTTAAGATTCAGATTTAAAAAAACATAAGAAGGCAGATAGGCTTCCGGGCTGCCTCACCAACGTTAGATGCCTCTCTGTCCTTCCGGGAGGGTGGCCTGCTCCGTTGGGCTCTGCCATCCGACTGTTCTAGCCAGCACTGAGGAATGTGCTGTTCCAGGCATGACACGCCTCGTCCTCCTCGTCCATGTCTGATAAGGCCCAGCGCTCCTGTATCTGGTGTCTTGAATTCCTGACTGAGAGGCTCAGGAGCTCAATGGGCAGGGCTGGCATCACTAACCACGGCAAACCTATTCTGTTAATTCTGCAGGAAAATTTTTATTTATTCATTTGTTTCTTCTGAGATGCCGGTGGGATCGCAGGAGGGAGGAAGAGGGACACATTTGATTCATCTATTGTCTTGAAGAGAATGTGTGTTTCTGGTTGTGATTTCCTGTTTCTGCTCTTTTCACGTGCAATTCTCTTCCCATGCTGTTTCTTCCCCTCTGTTCCTAACACAGTTGGACTTACTTAGCCTACCCACCTTCCATTTTCCATTCCGTGAAAACCAAGCAACCAAACAAATCCAAAACACTAAGAATGATGCCCAGATTATTTGTGAACATAGCATATTTTCTAATGGTTTTATCATTAGGAACTATCATTTGAGCAAATGGAATAATGAAGAGGAAATTAGCGATTCCTTCTTTAAAGTCACCCTGTCTTGGAGATTCTCCCTGGCCATTATCCATCATCAACAAGCTTTTATCCGGCTGGGTAGCCCCTTGCCTCCACATCTCTCTCCACCCTCCTGTTTTGTTCTCAGCAAGAAAGCAATGCTCCATTTTCCTCTGTGCTTCCTCTTCAGATTATCTCCTCAAAGGCTCACCTCTTATATCACCTTTATGTTGCATGTATGGTAGAGAAGAGGTGTCAAGGCAATGTGAATGTTTATCTAGTGACCCTGTAAGACAGGGATGCTATTAGAGGTGTCAAGGTGATTTCTAAGTAGATACCTTCCATCCCCTAAACAGCATAACTGGGAACATAAAATAGACTTCAGTCTTTCCTTTGCTTTGTAGCTGACACACCTGCAGATATTTCACACAATTATATGCTGTTCTCCATTTTGCTCATTAGATTCTTAGACAGGAATAGAACACCCTCTAAGGAAGCCAATACATTTCCTCTCCTTTTAAAGCTACTATGAATTAGACTTTGACATTTGGGACACAAATAGCCCTAATTGGTAGTGCAATATAATATCAATGCAGCACATTACTATTATCGTGGCTTCTTGTCATTAATGTGTGTTGTGTTCTCCATGTTGTGAGTGTCTATGAATAGATAGGTGCTATGAATATATTAAGGAGTGGCTTTCCTTGTTAATAGAGTATACTCAAAAGCCTCCCAGTTTCCTATACTAATCATACCCAGCAGATTCCCTACACTGCCTTCTTATGTCAGGGATTTCAAGAAATTCCACTCATGCTAACATTCAGTGGCCCTAGAATATCAACCGTTACTTGGCTGTATTGCAGTTTTAGTTTTACTAATGATTTCATTATCTCTGTACAATATTGTCTACTTCCTGGAGCCTTGCCTTCTCCAAATTTGCCTCTACTTCTCTGTATGCAATGGGAAGCATTACTAAATTTTTAGAATTAGTTAATGTCAGTTTATATAAATCAGAATAGAAACCCTAAAGATATCAGATGGACTTTGTATCTATACTATTAATCTTTGATATTTAAATAGTATCCTGGCTGTGACATGTGCTACCATAAATATCAACTGTGTTGAAAATATCTTTGAGGGATTTTTAGTTATTCAATTTTAATACATTTTGTCTAATGTAGCTACTAGGCATATGTGACTATGTAAATTTAATGTAACTGTGAAGTAGTCACAGTTCAAGTGCTCAAGAGTGAAATATTCTAAAGTATTCAACATCTTACACATCCATGATTTGTGCGCTTTGTTATATTTAATGTTGATTCCTCTATTTTTTTTATTAAGGTAACTGGTTTATAATACAATATATGATTTACAAATATAATATCCCATCTCTATAAATGTATAGTGAATACCTTTTAAAGTGAATAACACTTTATTAAAATTATTAAATAACTCATATTGGGGCTCACACACATGATGGTCATTAGATAGGATTTTATTTTTCTTCTTGGATTTGGCTAAATTGATCAAAGACAGCAAATGATGAGAGAAAAACAGTCTAAATAGACATCAAAGGCTATTCATTGTACTGCCCTATTTTCTGGATTCTTTATATCATACTCATTGATTTACATTTTTATCAACACTAAGTTGAAATGGTTAGAGGTATTCTTCACTATTGAACCTCTAAGGCTATGCATGAATGACTGAGAAGTGAGTGATGAGGGGGTCTCTTGCCGTAGGCTCACTAGATAAACATTTGTGTCAATGACCAGCCTTGACTGACAGCTTCACAGACTGAGAAGACACTTTGCTGCTACACTGATTTCATAGTTTTGTTGCTATTACCAACTAATAAATCTAATTCTCCTCCCACTTTTCTTTTAACTTTAAATCTTATTTTCTGCATAAATATATCAATTTCTAAAAATGTTTGAAATACATTTATTTTGAATCCAACAATTTCATGTGCACGTTTATCAAACAATTTATTTTATTGAGGCAATGGTGGCTTACAGCACTGAGTATGTATTCAGAGTACAAGTCTGTACCTCTTCAAATGAATGCTGCCTCTGTAAGGTGAAACAGCTGTGATTTGTGCACCTCTTATTAAGTCAGTTTAGAGTGATCAGTACATTTCTATTTGTCTTCTTTTTTTTTTAAGATTTATTTATTTATGCATACAGAAATGGAATACAGGCAGAGGCACAGGGGCGGTGAGAGGATTCCCCAGAGACAGATTGGGGAATAGAACAGGCAGATCAATGAGGTACACTGCTGAGGGGAGCAGCTGGCAGGTCAGGAGAAGTCTACTGCACCATATGGATCACGCCCAGGGCGGGGATCGAACTTATGCAGAAGTGGCTTAAGCTTCTTAGTACTGTGCTTTAACCCACTGCGCCACCAGGGAGGGCCCCCGACTTTAGTTTCTTAGTGTTGTGTTTTAACATGCTGTGCCACCAGGGAGGGCCCTATTTGTCTTCTTTAATAAAACTATTTTTTCTAAGGAATATATGGGTTGAATACATTTAACTATCTGAATTAACTTAAATCTTTTAAGTTGTACTGACTAGTATTTTCTCTTTTTTTATTTTCCCCTCAGTTACACAAAAAGCCAAATGTTGTAGAAAGTAGATCTTGCTAGATATTAAAGTCATTATAAAAATTCAAATAGTAAGCTAAAATTCATGTATTTGCAGAAGCTTATTTCTTTCTACACATCTATGAATCTTTACAAATTTTTAAATTATTTTTATTATTATTATTATTTTTAAATCTTTTTTTAACAGTAGTTTATTTTAACATCATTTTGTGCTTTTTTCCCATCTCAATTGTAATCCAATGGGCTTCCTATAACCAAATCACTCATGTGCCATCACCACAGCCTGGTTCCCCGTCCCCCCCATTTTTGATCCCATTCCCCATTCGACCCCAGTAAAATGTCTCTGGTATATAGTTGTTCATTATTATTATTTTCTCCCCTCCCTGTATGCTCCTTCTATGAGTGAAACCATCTGGTATTTTTCTTTTTCTTTATGGCTTATTTCACTAAGCATGATCCCTTAAAAAATTTTTACCTTTGAACTTAACCATAAAACAAAAACTAAATATCAATCAACACTTTAAAGTTTAATCTGTTGGACTATGTAGCATAATAAATTGTTTCCCATATTACAAGTTCAGATTGCCACATACACTCAGGATTTTGCTGAACTTAACATAAATATGCTAATGCTTTATAATTTTGGTAATCCATTTTATGCTTAATCATCTTGTCACTAAAATGGTGATTTTTACTATTACAACTAATTTTGGGTTATCTCTCAGCTGACTGAAGTTGTATACTAATCCAAGATTTTCTGGATTGTAAGAACTGGAACTAGAGACACCCAGGACAAATGTCCTTGTGATTTGTTTTGACCACCACACCCAGACCTCTAGAATCTCAGTTCCAATAGGAACACAAATGAGTTGGTTGCAGACCTAAACTCTTCAAGTTACTCCCTTCCTTGATTTATGCATGCATTTTTTGAGTATTACTCAGCTGAAGTGGGTGAAGTTCTACAACCCAGATTATTCTGGGGACCTGCCTGCTTACTTCAGTCACTCTTCTCACTGTTCCAGTATGTTAAGGGTTCACTTGCATATTTCTGCTGTTGGCAGTACCAAAAGCACTTGTGAGGTGAATGGCGTTTTGGCCTATTTTTCTGCAGTCAGAGTTCTCAGGTCAGCCCTTTCTTGGGTAAGTGCTCAGGCCACTCTGGTGGGAACAGTGTCCCTGCAGCAATAAGCTTGCCTGCTGGTTCTAGGCTCCCAGTTTGTGGGAGAGAATCAAGCTCCACAAATGTGCTTGTGCTACCCTCTAGTGGCAGATAAATCAGAGACAACCAGTTGAAGACCAATTAAGCTTTACTGAACATTGGTAAGAAAATACCTGTAAGATTAGGAGGTCTACATACATGGAATGTAATTTTACCCTTTAAAGCACATTTACCTTAAATATCGATATCATAACAAATGTTCTGGCAGTGGTGATTTGGGTTGTATCAGCAATTACTTGGAAAGAAATTGGGCATCTGGTATGAATGTCACAGTCACACATTTTAAGGGCTTAAGAGTCATCATTCAGGCCCTCCCTAGTGGTGCAGCAGGTTAAAGCACTGCACCAGGGAACTAAAGCCACTTCTGCATGAGTTCAATTCCCGCCGGCCCCGGAGGTGACCACATGGTAGGGCAGACCTCTCCTGACCCGCCCGCTGCTCCCCTCAGCAGTGTACTTGGTCGATCTGCCTGTTCTGCTCCTCACTCTGTCTCTGGTGAAGCCTCTCACCACCCCTGAGCCTCTGGCCTGTACCCCAGTTCTGTATGAACAAATAAATAAATCTTAAAAAAAAAAGAGTCATCATTCAGTTTCTGTAGCTGAGTCTTATTTCACTGATACATTGCTCTTGGACTTAGTTAAATTGATTCTAAATGTTGTCAGATTTCTATGTTCTGATCAATAAGATGATGACCTTGATTTAAAAATAACTAGTATTCTAGAACATTTTATACCAATACATTGACACACAGAGGCTATTTTTTTCAGTAGAGTGGAAAGCAATTCACTGCTTTTGATGTGAAGCAAAAAACAATATCCATGGTTGTGAAACAGTAAGAATTACAAAATAAGGATTATAGAGCTTTCCATTGTTGACAAAAGTGTTGATTTTAATAAGCATGATGACATTCAGTCTTAAGAAAAAACAAAAAGAATACCTTGTTATTTGTGGAAGTGTGGATGGACTTTAAAATATAATGCTGAATGAGATAAATCAGACAGAGAAATATAAGTATAATGTATAACCTCCCCCTCATTCGGAATGTGAAACAAACAAACAAAACCCAAGCTAGAAGCCCAAAAACTGATGAATGAATTCCCAGTGGGGGTGAACAAGGTGAGAGAAGGGGTTGAAAGAAAGACACAAACTTCCAGATATAAAATAAATAAATAAAATAAATAAGGGGGGTAACACCTAGAGGGAGTAATATAGTTAATATGCCATAGTATATCTTTGAAAGTTGCCAATGGAGTAGATCTCAGCAATCTCACCTCAAGGGAGAAAAGGTTGTAAACATGTTGACAGATGTGGTGAACACATGTAAAGATATACAAATATGGGCTGTTCTATTTTGTATCTGAAATGAATGTTATTATGTTGATCATAGCTCAATAAAAAACTGTAGTCATTTGTTAGTAACTTTAAAGTAAGATAACAAGTGTTTTTTTTTTTTTTTTTCCCTTCTCCATTAGTCATTTTGTACGATCTGTTATTAAGAAAGGGAATCCTCCAGGATCTACCTTACCTTCCCTTCCTGAAAATGATGAAATGGTAACCTTTAGCCAGTCTGAATTCAGTCATTTGACAAAAACTGTATCTCAGGTAACTATGTGACTCTGATTGCTGGTGCCCTTCTTAATTGTAAAAGAGGCTTTTCTTCAAATTGTGAATGCATGTAAAAAGACTATACACCATTCCTCTGTACAGAATAATGATGACAGCTTTTAATAGCTCCTTATAGATCATCACCTGTTTGTGTTGTGAGGACCTAGTATGCCTCTATTGTATTTCTTGCCTGCCACTCAGACAGAATTGATTAACTCCATACACTTCCAATTTTGCCAATTAGGTATCATTCATAAATAATATGCTATAATCTTATAATTATTTTGTAAATATTATGTAGGATAGTTTTATTCAAATGAGTTCTTGCATCAGTTCTTCTGGAACTTCTCTTACTTAATATCATTGAATGAACTTTGTCTTTTTGTGTACCCAAGTTCATTCATTTCACTGGTCAAGGGTAATCAACTATCTTTTCCATTATTCTTTCACAGCATTAATAGCATTGTTTATTGCTTTTGTTTCTTCTTGTAACCATAAGAGTTCCTTGATATTCTTGAATGTCCCTATATATGTCCAAGAATCTCTATCCCCTGGGTTTGTAACCTTTTATGTGCTATGATATCCTTTGTCAATTTTCCAAAATTTTAATATACAATGCAAGCAACTCATCTATTTTTGCATATTAATTAAATATTGTTGGTATAGGAAGGAATATTAGCTGCCCGGCTCATTACTGCAAGGACCCGCACTTGACTAGTTGGTGGTTGTGTGACTGCAAAGCATAGTTGCCGAATAGTTGGCTGTTGCAGGTTAGGGGAGTATCTGAGTATCTGTAGACAGGAAGAAGTGACTCGTGATATGCAAAGCTCAGCCTAGAAAAGGCTGTAATTACCAGCAGTGACCAGCATACGTGTTTTAAGATACTTGCAATGACTGTAAAGTACCATCATCTTAACTTTCTTTTTTTTTTTTTTACTAAAAAGTTTATTTTTACATCATTTTTCACATTTTTTTTTCATCTCAATTGTAATC
>NW_004567102.1:77861096-77870478 GCF_000260355.1 Condylura cristata
CCCGGGTTTTCCCGGGAGTTCCCTTCTGGGAGCTCCCCAGTCACCGATTCCCTTGCAGTTATCTACCTTCTAGTGAGTCCAGGGTGTTTTCGTTTGGGTTAAAACTTGTAGTAAGTGAGTCTCATCTTAACTTTCTTTTGTGATTAAAGTCACTTATTACTAACAACCTAATGGCCAGTGCATTGCTAAATTGTGTAACTGAAGAAACACTGAATGTCCACCAAATGTTTTTAAAAATCACCAGTGTTAATGGATTCCTGAAGCCAAACCATTGGTCCCAGTGGATGCTAACTAGGAAGCCCTGCTCTAGACTGTGATTAGGGTAGTATAATTGTGGGCTCTGGCAGTCACCTGTTTAACCATAGAATACAAATGCCAAATAATTGCCCAATATCCATCTATCAATATTCATCCCAATCTGAACATGAGCTCAGAATTTTCTTTGCTGTCCACACCATGGCCAATACATATTGTCTGACATTTCAACTTTGGCTATAATGGTTATTTCTATTTTTAAGAGGTAATGCATTCACATGTTCAAAAATAAAAACACAAGCAATGCACTTACCCCCATGTACGTAGGTCTCCCAGTTGCACCATTCTGTCTGCAGGCTACTCCATGAAAACACAAAGCACACAAAATGTTCTACCACCTCCTCTTTTCCTACTAAAATGTAACAAAAGAATTATCAGTCAACAGTGAAGAAAATTCTATTTCTATACCTAAAGAGTGCCTTTGTCCTTAAAGTTACATGGTATTTCCATATGTGTGTGAGCAATTGCTTATCAAATTCAGTCTGGCATGTGATATATAAAGGGCAAGGCAGCACGTACAGGAAAATAGAAGTTTTAATATTAATTGAAAAGCGGAAACTAACAAAATAGAAATCTTGTAAGGGGAAGAAAATTTAAAATTTTTAAAGATTTTTAAAATTTTAAACTATTACATGTAATGATTAAAGAACAAAATTATCCAAAAAATAACTCCCAATAATAACCTCATTATATGCAGTCTGTATTGATGACAAGTGCTTCATAGCAAGTAATAGATCTACTTACGTATATTATTGTGTTAGTTTAACTTTATTATTAAGTTTGAATCATGAATAAATTCATTTGCTATATTTGTAGCATCACAAACTTATATTTTCAATTTTTAAAGTTAAATTTACCTCATTTAAATTTTTAAAGTGAAAGCTAATTTCTGTTTTACTGTATGTCTTTGGTACTTACATGCATGTAAAAGACCATGTTAACTTTAAAAACTTCAGTAGCTGTAATGATTTATTGGATTTATAAGTAGCTTAATGTATTCCTTTTAATTACAGGGTAATTTCATTTCACAAATTGCAGTTGGAAAAGGTAAATTCATCTTCTCATGGCATTATTTCAGGCATCAGAGTACAAAGGTGCTTCTTCCTGATAAATGTTTAGCTCACCTTTCTCCAACTCCCAGCCTCTCTCCAAGGTGTCCCCTGATACTGAGGCTGATCTGCTCTGAGACAGAAAGATCAGATAATATCACTTGCTAAATTCAAGGTTAAGGTCAGAACCAAAGACCATCCATGAGGAAATTCACCAGTTTTACATGTGCAGTTTGTGATCAAGACACTAAATTGTGGCAGACTCTTCCTAACCCCCACAAAAGTGTCAGGTGGCCTGTGTGTATAGGAGACTTTGGTTCAAGAGATCTATAAGCATTGGATTGTTTCACTTGAAAAAATGAGCATATAGGATATATGTGGGGAGCTGTTCAGTGGTTTGTGACAACACCTGAATCACAACAAATCTTACAAGTTTGCTGACTGAACCAGTCTTTCTGAAGTCAGCACGTCTATCCATAACAAACTTGAAGCACACAATCTACATAATTTCTTTTCTAACTTCACAGCCGTTAAAAACTGTGAGTTCAGAGTATAGATGTGATTTCAAGGATCCTGACCACTTTGTGATGTTTATATCATGCTTCAAGTCTTCAAAGTATGGGATGTGTCTGCATGGACTCTTACACTCTGATACTTGCCTGTGACTAATTATCTCAGTAAATACTTTCTCAGAAATAGACTTTTACAGGCAAATTCCCCTCTCTTAGATTTTCCTATTTATCAATAGTAACATACTATATGACAGAGAGGCATGTTTGATATGTTTGTCTTCTGTGTACAGATGAACTAACAGACAGTGGCGTCACTGATGCAGTTCACCAACCTGAGGGGTTTAATGTGGAGAAAGACTTGCTCAGCCTGACCACAGCAACACAGGAAAAGTCACAGGAGGAACTATTAGCAACGAATGCAGGTATCTCCAATGAAATGTGGCTTGATTTTGAAGACTTCTGTGCATGTTTTCAGTAAGTATATCAACTTTTATGTCCATTTAATAGTAGTTGTACAAACTATTAATTTTTAGCTATCATTTAAAAGCATTACACAGTATTAGTCTGGTATAGATCAAATATCAAACAAAAATTTAGAAGGGAAAAACAACTTTGATAACCAAACCAATCTCAGGCCAGTTTCAGTTTCTCCTCGAAGATTTATTTGTTGATTAAGAGGCGGATCATTTTTGTCCCTTTATAGCAACCAATTCAATAGTTATTATTTTTTCTCACCTTTGTGAAGGTATAATTGAAAATAAAAGTGTAAGATACCTAAAGTATATGAAATATGCGAAGTGATAAATTGAACATATATGATGCACGTATATGTATATATGCTTTTTGAAATGTCCTATTCATATACACACACATTACTTCATATATGGCCCTCTGTTCCCCTTGGTGAGAACATTTTCAATACAGTGTTATCAACTGCAGTCTTTATGCTATGCATTTGACCCTCAGACTTTGTCTTGTACCTGAAAACTTCTACCCTATTACCAGTCTTTTTCTATTTCCCCCCCAACTCCCAGTCCCTGGTAAATATGTTTCTATTGGAACTTTACTTTTAAGTTTACACCTGTCTTTACCTTCTTCTGCCTAGGATTATTTGACACTGAGAACCTTAGCATATGGTACTAGTCTGTGATATATCATGACAATAACCTGTTCTAAACATTGTTTTTCAGGAACATATACATTTTCCACAGGCCAATTTCATATTGTTTTAACGTTCAAAAATCAGAATTTAAGGTAAATATATTATTATCTCTCTTCTTTCCCTCCTATTACTGAAATTTTGGATAAAACCATGTTTGTGAATGACACCTTTCTCAAACATGGCAGTGAGGCTAAAGAAGGAGACAGCATAGTACGAAACAGAAATTTATTGAACATTTCTGAACTCTTAATAAGATTATGTTTAAAATAGTTAATTCTCTGGATCTTCTTTGAATCTTTTATTCATTTACAATGGTTCAATCCTGGAATGCTTTATTATAGAAATGCAAATTCCCATGCAGAAACTTGATTTATGAATCAATGAGGGAGAAACACAAATAAAGTCATCATATTCGATTTCAATTAGTATTTTCTAAGGAGTGAGCAGTTCTTGAAACATGAGCAACTCTCATTACCATTTCTGTGGTTTTTGCCCACATCCATCCCTCTGCCTGTAGATGAATCCCCTTCAACCTACTGCCTTCATCTGGCTGCCACTGTGGATGCCCCGAGCCTCTGAGGCCTTCGTCCCTTGTCTTGCAGCCCTGAACAAACACCCTGTGCACATCCCTGTTTTCCCACACTCCTTCCCTCCTCCTCAACTGCTGGTCACTTTGTTTCAGCATCTTTAGAAGAAGGAACAATGCTATCCTTTCATTTGCTACTATTATACCAGCACTCGTAAGAATAGGAGCACAATACAAAATTGTCAAATGAATTCATTCATACATCCCACATTGAGTGGAATTAGGAGGAAAATCATGAAACATATTCTGGGAAAGCAAGTTGTACTGCAACGTGCTTGTTTTCCTACCTGCAAACAAGGCCATCCAAGCCCGTGATACTCCGCCATTTTCTGCATGAGTGGGATGAGGGGTTGGAATGTGCAAGGAGTCTTGCAGTTGACTTTTCCATTATACTTGTACTAGATGGGGATACAGACTGAGAAATCTAGAGCACTTTCAATAGCAGCTCTATGGCCCTATTTCTATTCAGAAATAAGAACCAGGGCTGCAGTCATGTTGGGTTTGAGTCAATTGCCCACAACACCGAACCACTCAGGTTCATGAGTGTCACGAGAATGGGAGCTGGGCCCTTCTCAGGGTTCACCAGTTGCAGAAGAAGACGTGGCTCTGGACTCAGACCACCTGAGTTTTGAACAGCTTCCATTTGGAGTGAGATTGTGCAGTTTATGTGAGTTTTCTATCTCAGTTGCTTATTTACAAAGTGATAGAAATAAGAGACCCTTATCAGGGTCTTGGGGACTAGGTGAAATCAGGAATGCAAGACATGTAGAAGACTCCCTGTTGGTTTCCAAGTGGAAATTGAGGTCAGCTGTTTGCAGGCATTTCCCTCACATCACCATGAAATATACACGGGTACCTCACCTCCAAATTCTCAGAGCCTTAAAACGACTGCTTATGGTCACTGAGTAGAGATTCCCACGAAGCTGCACCCCGGGCTGGCAGGTCCCTAACTCCAGGATCCAGCGCCTCTCCTAGTTTCAGAGAGGGGCGGGCTATTTGAAACAGAGGAGCTGAAAGGAAACAAAGGAGGTAGTGCTGAATGCTAATTTGGGACAGGCAATCACTGCATCAAGCATATCTAAACACCTGTCATGCTTGATTAAAGTAAGAAAGTATCCTTTTCTGCATTATGACTGCAGACTTTCTTGTCATGTTAGCAAGTTATTTAAATATTGTAGGAAATTATATAAACACTTTTAAAGAATATGGAATGAAACTCATGGAACACCTTTACCATTTGCTGTCAGTCAAAATTGTTGGGACTTTGATAACTGAGGAGCAACACAGCACACTAGCCAGGGTACCCCCGTGGGGCCAGGCAGCGAGGGGCCCAGTTTTGCTCTTGGTAAAGAGTTTGTCTTATCTGTGTTTCAACAGCTTACCCCATAATTATGAATAGTAATGGTGTTTACATAGAACGAATTGAGACGTTGGCGATACATATATAGCTCCCTCAGTTCTGGTTTTACTCAGTAATTTCTTGCATCCCAAAATTAAATTTCAGCATCGTGTACTGGCATGGCTGTGGGTGGATTTCCAAAGATCTTATCGATGAAGAAATAGAGGGTCCATGTCACATATCGATGAAGAAATAGAGGGTCCATGTCACATATCACCCTGTAGAAATACACTAGATTCTCATTTCCACTCTCTGCCAGAGTTTCTCTGTGGCCTCACTACTTACCCGGAGCCCTTCTCTGAGTCCTCTGCTCAGCTGTGGTAGTCACCCCCTCACCCCTCATCATCATTTCTAGAACAAGCATATTTCTTTCCTTTGTTTATGGAGAGAAGCTTTCACTCTCTAAAATGGTGCCCACTCTCACTGAAGTCCTGCTTGAACACTGTTCCTAACATTCACCTGGTGTAATTTTCTTCTGTCATTAAATGCCATCAAGTTCTTACTGTGAATGCAGTTATAACACAGCACAACACAGAGTCCTCTGTGTTAACCATTGCATTAGTAGTAGCAGTAGGAAACCACCTTATTAGACTAACATTAAATTCACTGACTGGTCTGGTTTCTTCCAGTTCACGGATGAGCGTGTGTCCTACTATTTATTTGTGGACAGTCTAAAACCCATTGAGCTCCTGGTTTGCTATTCGGCCTTGGTGCGCTGGGGAGAATCTGGAGGTAAGAGGAAATTTCAGTGTTGATGCCCAGATTACTTTCAGTGCAGGGGTGGAGGGGGTGCAATAATAGGAATTCAGGCTCTGGATGAAGGAAATTACTCCCTCTGTGGCCTCTCTGAATCACACTCACACCATCTCCTACGATCTTCGTTCTCTTCAGACATCAAGGTTGATGCTCACTCTTGCCACCTGTAGGTCTGGTCATCTAGTCACCTCCTCAGCTCCCCTGGCCACTCTGTTTTTCTTTCCACTTATACATCATCATTTTAAATAGTTTCCAAATGTAGTGAGAACACGAATGCTTTCTTCTCTTGATTTCATAACTCGGAAGATGTTTTCTTTTACCTCACTTCGCCGCCTATTTCATGCTTACACTTTAGAATTTACTGGATCTGTAGCTGCACCATCTCAGCGATCTCATTCTCAAGTTCTCTGCCCACCAGCTCCTGACACCCCCGTCACTCTCTCTGCCACCAACTTAACAGTGTCTTGACTCCTTGGATTCCACCATCCATAAGCTCGACCCTGTTCTGTATTCTTCACTTGTGTCTTTGGTTTCCTCATTCCCAACATAGTTCCCATGGTCCGCGATGGAATTTTACCCTCAACATCTACCCTCAACATAAACCTTTTCATGCCCTCTCAGCTTACTTTCCTAACAGAATCCTAATAGTGGTTGACCTTTTCTCTGTGCTTAACCTGGCACTGCATCATAGCAGCTTTGACTAGGGAAGGAAAAAAATCGTACTAGCTACTCTGTTTTACATCAGAGATCACAAATCTCAAAAAGCTCTCCAAGGCAATTCCAACATTTCTTTAGTTCATTCATTCTCCCGTTCTTTCTCAGGGATGAAAATTTCAGACATTCAAATCTCTCGTCTACCCTCCCCACTGCTTTCTCTTCACTAATGCTTACTCCCTTCCTCACTCTTTCCCTAAGTGGTGACCTTGTGGCTGTTTTCATTGAAGAGATCGAAGAAATCAGAAATGACCCACCTCGTCTGTTCATAGCAAACTCTGCCAGTGTTAGTCAGCCTTCCTGCCTGTCCTCACGGGTGGGTTGGCCTTGCTCTTCCTTGAGTCCAGCCCTTTGCACACATCACAGGGCACAACACACCATTCTTCAGTTCTTTGGCCTGTTTGGTTAAAATTGTTTTTCTCTAACACATAATCTGGCACTCTAGATGTTTGATAAATATTTACTGAATACTTATGTCTTCCCACCTTTGAGTTTTCATCAAGATACAAAACAACAAACAAACAAAAAAACACAGTGTTTTGAGCTCTGTCTGGTTTATCAAGGTGAGAAATACATACTTGTTGGGTAAACTTCAGTAAGTTTAGTGGGTCTGCTAACCAGTCTCCTAACCAAGTGTCCCTAAACTTTTTGGTGGGGTCAGACATTTATATTCTTGTAGGTGGAGTGGCTTCTGGTTACGTGTGGTCTTCTCTCCTAAGCTTGAAGTAAAAAGTACTTGGTGTTCAGCTACTGATGAAGAATAGTTGTTATAGTTTGTTCATTTTAAGACAAACATTTGTGGCCCTCCCTGGTGGTGCAATGGGTGAGGACACAGCACTGCAAACTGGCCGCAGCCGCTTCAGTGTGAGTTCGATCCCTGACCCTGGAGGTGATTCACCAGGCGCTGCAGACCTCTCCTGACCTGCCCACTGCTCCCTCAACAGTGTATTTCATGGATCTGCCTGTTCTGCTCCCCACTCTATCTCTGGTGAAGCCTCTCACCGCCCCTGCACCTCTGGCTTGTAAGCCATTTCTGTATGCATAAACAAACAAACAAAATCTTAAAAAAAAATAAACATTAACTATTAAAATTAAAGTTTGCTAATGGTTTGTTATTTCTACACACCGTGAAAGTCCTAGAGCCCAAAGTAAAAACTTAGATAAAACAATGGGCTCTGTGGACCTGGCTTTGCCATATCAAAAATCCCTTGTTTTCCCAGATAAGGTGTTTTTTGTTTGTTTCCTCCTTTAAAATTTCATGTAGAGGGATGTTGTGATAACTATCCCATATAATGGAAGTAATGGTGTGCTAAGTACAGTGAGACACTCTCTCTGTCCTCCTCCTAACTTCCCTGTTCCTGGTTTCTTACTTGCAGAGAAGATTATGAGAAGGACAGGGAGGAAGATCTGGGTACCACTTGCATTTATTTCTAAGCATGATTCCCCCAGATTAAATTTTTTTAAAGATTTATTTTATTTGTACATAAAGAACTGGGGTACAGGCTAGAGGCTCAGGGGCGGTGAGAGGCTTCACCAGAGACAGAGTGGGGAGCAGAACAGGCAGATCTATGAAGTACACTGCTGAGGGGAGCTGCAGGCGGGTCAGGAGAGGTCTGCCACGCCATGTGGTCACTTCCGGGGCAGGCAGGGATGGAACTCATGCGGAAGTGGCTTTAGCTTCTCAGTGCTGTGCTTCAACCTGCTGCGCCACCAGGGAGGGCCTCCCCAGATTAATTTTTAACCTGTCATGAAAGTGATTAGAATGTTTCAAGTTCCTGGTGTGCATTCTCACTATCATCATTACTGGTATAACTCATTAATATTGTTACTAGATTAAAGGCAATACCAGCGAAGGCCATATATGCTCTCACAATTAAATATGCATATTTCTCACCTTCTCTAAAGCTATAACAAAAGACAGTCCTCCTGTAGAGCCTGGACTCCTCACAGCTGAAACAGTTTCTTGGAAGTCTGTGAAGTCTCGTGACCCCATCCTGAAGATTCACACCTGCGCCTCCAAGGCCACCGTGGTCCGCCTGCCTCTCGGGTATGGGGAGGGGACTTCGTGGGTCCCACTCAAATAATTTTTTTTCAAGTCTTATAAACCACTGATGACTGAGCAACTAAATGATATGGAATCTAGGATTCTGCTTCCTCTCATGATTCCCTAAGTACAGATCTTGATTCTTTTGTTTCTTAATATCTTGATTTTTGATAATTCTTTAGATATAATCAAAGAAATGCTCTATTATAAATCTCACTTTGTAAGATTCATAATTATGATGGAGTCTGGTAATTTATTTATTAAGAATGTAGTTTAAAACTCACAAACCCAGCACTTCTTAAAATTGATGAATCAAGAATCCCTTTGGATCTCTTGTAAATCTCTTATGTCCCTCACCACAGCCCATGATTTTATTTCAAAACAGATTGAAAAATGTAGCACTTCCCTTTGCCAAGTTATAGTTTTGTCTGTTATTTGTTTTTATTAGAATTTGTTTTAAATTAAGATTCATCTGATTAAATCCATCACATTTTCCATTAAAAAAAAGACATAACCAATGAAAGATTTCCTTGATTTCAATAAATAAAATTGAAAATATTGCCTTACTATTTCAGGTGAAATTAGTATTGTTTGTGCTAGATTTTTCAGAAGAAATCATGCTAATTCTCTATCTATGTGATGAATGACAAACCAGAGCTCTTGTACAGGAAGCAAAGACTAACAAATAAAATAAAATACTAAGATAATGTACACCAAGCATCCAGAGTTCCTAGAAAATAGTAAATTTGAAAACGTCTGTAGTTTTTTTTTTTTATTATTAAAAAGTTTATTTTTACATCATTTTTCACATTTTTTTTTCATCTCAATTGTAATCCCCACGGGTT
>NW_004567102.1:77874168-77893146 GCF_000260355.1 Condylura cristata
TGTCTCTTTTAACCTTTTTTAGTTTGAAGTCTGTTTGATCTGATATAAGTATAGCAGTTCCTGCCTTCTTTTTTGGCCCATTTGCTTGTAGGATTGGAAAACGTCTGTAGTTTTGAGATCTTCCCTAAAAACTTTGACATATAGAGATTCTTCCAGAAATCACAACTTCAAAATCATTAATCTTGTTACATCTAACCCTTCCCCACAGAAGACCTAACTCATCACCATGCTCTAAGGGTGTCCTCCTGAGGGGTGGTGAACATTCTCAGTGAGGATATAAGCTGGTAAGCTGGTGTAACTTGGAAAAACACAGTTAATACACATGAAATCATGCATTTGTGAGAAACTGACTAGGAAATCCACAAATCCCAGCATGAAGTATGGTTGTTATTTAAGGAAAAAAAAAGATGCATCTTTTGCAGTGCATGGGAATGATCTCCAGCAAATGCAAGTTTGTCATATATTATAATAATACCTGTCCAACACAATTAGTCAAAAATAGATTCCATCATCTCTTTAGAGTCTTTTCAGAGTAAAAACCCAAAGTTGTCATCTGTGCTAAAAATTCCACTCTTCCTAACATATGACTTCATGTGTGCACAAACCGTTTCAGAAGTGAGCAGGCCTCTACGGCTGCGGGGGAAGCCCCTGGGCCTGACACGTGTCTGTTCTCTCCAGGAGACACATGCTGCTTTTCAACGCCTATGCCGCAGTCGGCCACTCGATTCACATCTGCAGTATGGTCACTTTTGTCTTTGGGGACGAGGACGTTGTGCTGCCCAACTTTGAGCTGGTAAGTATGTTAACTATCATTTTTTGGATGTGCCTCATTGTCCAGGATTTTTAAAAAGATGTATTTATTTATGTATTCAAGAACTGGGGTCTATGCCAGAGGTACAGGGGTGAGAGGATTCACCAGAGGCAGAGTAGGGAGCAGAACAGGCAGATGGACTGGAATACACTGCTGAGGGGAGCAGCAGGTGTGACAGGAGAGTCTGCTTTTTGTAAACTTCAGTACACCCAAGTAAAGGGAAAGGAGGCTGGCTACTCCGCTCTGTCTTCACAGGAGAGCTACCGGTTCACAGAGCAGGCGCTGGTCATTTTGAAAGCTGTCGGCCATGTGATCACGAACTTCAAAGAGAAGGGAAAACTGCACGGAGCCCTGAGGGACCTGTACGCTGCGCTCTACCCCAAACGCCTCCACGACAAAGAGCTGTCGGCGCAGCACTTCCGGGTAGGCAGGCTCAGAATGTCCGTCCACTCCCTGGGAAGCTCTCTAGTAGCCATAATACACTTTTATTAGGTGACACCCCCCCCCCAATCGAGAGTCTGAGAAAAACACCTGACAATGGAGACACTTATTTGAGAAGTGACTTCAGCAAGGAGAAATGAGGGAGTAGGGAGAATGAAATGAGAAACAGAACACTGACCGGAAGTGACCATTGTGGGGCTACGAGTACTTTGTTTTCCATCCGGGAACCTGACAGGCTGTAGGTGAGCCTGAGGGGTCCTTACTATAACGGCAAAGTCTGTGCCGCACCCACCAGTCCTTCCCCCACGGAAAGGCAGCAGCAGCCTCCTCACGCATGTAGGGCTGTGCTGTTCAGACTTCACAGTCCTGAGGGGCGAAGCATAGTGGCTCCTCCAGGTCCGGCCTGTTGACCTTTTGGGTCAGGTACCTTGTGCTGTGAGGCTGATCCACGCTGTAAATGCACCACAGCTGGAGCAGCAAACGCTCCTAGACACGAGTAGCATCTTATAGCAAATAAAAGAGGCTGGACTTCCTCTGATGCCCTAAAGCTGGGGGAAGGGGAAGGAAAAGCATTTCCAGTTGAAGCAAGTGGAATATAGGACAGCAGGATAAAAGATTCTTCTATTAAAGATTTTCTTTCTTTTTGCACGACTTTGGCTGCACCATCAAACTGAGTGGAAGGCACAGATTTCGCTTGTAGACACCGTTCACCACGCAGGCACAGCTTTTCCCACCATCAGTTTCTGTTCCAGGTGATCGCCCTGCGCTGACAGCTTACTATGAGCCAGAGTCTACCACTTATCTGGGCTCATTCTTGCCACTGCACTTTCTGTGAGGTTGGATAAATGCAGTGTTATGCAACCATTATGATTCATGCAGGGTATTTTCCCTGCCCTTCACTTGCTCGTTCCTTGCTTTCCCAAACCTCTGCCAACCACTGAGGTTTTTACCGTCGCTATAATTTTGCCTTTTCCAGAAAGTCATCAAGTTATACTCCTATAGTAGATCTTACAGATTGGATTTTTATACTTAAAATATGCATTTAAAGTTCAACCACATCTTCCCGTGGCTTGGTTGTCGGGAAATACCAGATGCTCCTTTGCCTGCCACATTTGTCAAAATCAAAAGACAAAGGGGAGTATTGAATCCTTCATATGCAATTTTTATTAGATCAGCTAATCTGAGAAGGACGGAGATTGTGTTCTAAGAAGCTGTCTAACATCTCACCTCTAACTGTTTTATGGTAATTTAAACAAAGACAGTTAATTATCAGTGAGGGGTCTCACTCTAGGCAGTTAACAACTGGGAGTTTTATGGTGCTGCTCTTCCTGACAGCTTCCCTTCCACTAGCATCTATTTAGAACACCTTACTCCCCTGGGAAGGCTCAGTCTCTACAGATGCATCCATCACCTTCTTGGTGCCTCCAGACTGGGAAGTTATCTTAGAACAAAAAGGTCAGAGGGCAAACAGTGCTCCTAAACTATGTGCAGTGCCCTCCTCATGCCTTTCCCTAGACCTTATCAGCTTGATATGCATTTTTCAGCCCTGAGTAATATTCCATTGTCTGGATGTAACACAGTCTACTTAGCCATTTCCCTACTGAAAGACGTCTTGCTTGCTTGCAGGTTTTGGCAACTAGGAGTGGAACAGCTGTAAACATCCATGTATAGGTATTTGTGTGTTCATATGATTTCAACTCCTTTGATAAATACTGAGCAGCACAGTTGCTGGATAGTAAGCATGTATTTACTTTTTTATACACATTACCCAATTGTCCTCCAAAGCAGCTGTACCAGTTTTCATCTCCATCACTAATGAATAAACACTCCTTATTTTCCATCTCCCCATCAGCATTTGGTATTTATATAATCCAGACTCAGAACATTCTACTACGAATGTAGTGGTGCCTTATCTTGATTTACATTTCCTTGATAATGGTAATAGGAGAATCTTTTCACATGCTCCAATGTCAGTGTATCTTTTCTGGTAGGGTTTCTGTAAAGGTATATGGCCCATTTTTAAAACCAGGAAATGTTTGTCAGTACTGCTGAAGGGGGCAGTCAAAGACTTGAGAAAACCCCCCATGGACAAAAGTAGAAGACCCTTTCAGCAAAGGAGCAACTTCAAAGCACTTGATAACATGAGTGACAAAGTCATATAGCAAAACACAGAGACCTTTCATATTTTCAAAAAATGATTTGTAAGAATAGGAGTTTTAATGTGAATAAGTATTAAAAGTAGGTAACTCATTTACATAGCCCATTTTACTTAGTATTTAATTGTGATGTAGGAATAAAAATTTATGTCTAAATAAATATAGAGGAGCTTTTATTTCATAGGAATTATATACTTATATTGTAATGGGAGCCATGGAAGTCAAAGATTTTTGCAGATGGAGCCCATGGACAGGGCACTGGTGAGGTGAATAACCTCAGGTAGAATCCAACAAAGTATATTGGTGGTGGGTGGAGATTCCAAGAGGAAATACACAGGAAGCAGCCCCAGAATTCAGAAGCAGCCCCAGGATTCAGGTTTCCAGATTGGGTCTTTGGGGTGTCAGTGTTTTCAGATCTTCAGTGATTCTGGGGTCAGCCATTACTGCCCACTATGATGATCACAAGCCTGTTGTAGGCCTCTGCAGGAAGTGGGGTTGGCTTACAGCAACCAACCTCGGAGAAGAAAAGTTTGGAGGTTTTGCAAGCAGCCGAATGACTGAAGCTGATACAATGCAGCCAAGGGGAACTAAAACTGGCCAAAGGACACTGCCCACATAGTTTACAGGTCACTGTCTGAGTTCTTCACCTGCACACACAATTGCAAGACTACTTCAGGTTCAGAACAGCAATAATGGGATTTGGGCTCTCCGTGGTGTGCATCAGGTTAAAGTGCAGCACTATGATCTATACACAGCCACTGCAGCACCAGTTCGCCCCCTGGCCAGGGAGCTGACCCACATGGTACAGCAAACCTTCTCTTGACCTGCCCATTGCTCCCCTCAGCAGTGTATTTCATCAGCCTGTTCTGCTCCCCACTCTGTCTGGTGAATTCTCTCACATCCCCCCACACCTCTAGTCTATATCCCATTTATAAGCATAAATAAATCTTTTTTTTTTTTTAAAGATTCATTTATTTGTGCATACAGAACTGGGTACAGGCCAGAGGCTCAGGGGCGGCGAGAGGCCTCAACAGAGACAGAGTGGGGAGCAGAACAGGCAGATCGATGAAGCACACTGCTGAGGGGAGCAGCGGGCGGGTCAGGAGAGGTCTGCCACGCCATGTGGTCACCTCCGGGGCAGGCGGGAATCGAACTCATGAGGAAGCGGCCCTAGATTCTCAGTGCTGTGCTCTAACCCGCTGTGCCACCAGGGAGGGCCAGCATAAATAAATCTTTAAAAAAATAATGGGTTTAATTTAATAAACCAGGGAAAACAAGAGTCACTGAGGTCACCAACGGCTTTTTACCTCACCAGAAGCAGCAACGTCTAGTGTTTTGAAGTCCTAAACACAAAGGCTACCCAGAGAACATCTCCCCACCACTAAGGGCGCCTAGAGCAAGTGACAACCAGGCTGGGGTTCAACTCAAGAAGACAGCTGGAGATGCAACAGGAGGTGCTCACAGAGCTGGCCAGACGCCCTAGCACAGAATCAGACAAACAACACTGAAGACAGCAGCCGACAGCCGCCGCAGCAGTAAAGTGACCTGACAAATGGCCATACTTTGGCAGCTCAGAGAGACATCTGGCAGCTCAGAGAGACATCCAGGCCTTCACCTTTTCCTTCCAGGATGTAACAGTAGCATAGCTGGGAACAGTCTCAGCCACTTGGATACCTGCAAAGCCTCCAAATTTTTCTTCTATGAGGTTGGCTGCTAGAAGACTCTCCACTTCCTTCAGACCCCACAACAGCCTTCTGGAAGATTTGCATGGTGGGGGCAGGAATGGTAACCCCGAAAAAATTGCTGAAGATTTGAAAATCGCTGAAATCCCAAAGGCTCAGTCCCAAATACTGAACCCTGAGTTTTCCTGAGTTGTATCCCAGCCTATGGCCTGGCTGCAACTGTTTGAGGCACTTAGTGGTGGGAAGACGCCATCTTGGTAGCTTTTGTGTTTAGGATTTCAAAACACTGGACACTGGAGCTTCCGGTGAGGGAAACAGCCATTGGTGGCCTCAGTGACTCTTTGTTTTCCCTGATTTGTTAAATAAATCCTCATCATTGTTGTTCTCTGAACCTGAGTAGTCTTTCAGTTGTGTGTGTGGGTGAAGAACTCAGGCAGTGACCTGTAAGGCATCTGGGTGTTGTCCTTGGCCAGCTGCCCTGTATCAATACATGATAAGAAAGTGATAAAAAAAAAAAAAAAACTTTTAGTGGCATGCATAATTTTTTTTTTTTTTTTGGTAACAAATGAAATAATAGTGACTCAACAATGGTGGGCACTTTAGCATCAGTGAACTATGGTATTTAACTTGCTTAAATACAAAGACTACATTTGCTAAAATCTTATGCTTTTTAACCAGTTTAGTATATTTTGAATGAGTGTAGTTTATAAACATGGTTGGAATGATTAAATTTAATGCCTTAACAGTATTCCAATGATAAATATTTTTGGTTTTCCAGTGTGTGAAAGGGAATTTGAACATCTCCTGTCAGGTTATGTGTGGATTTTAAATACTTACATATTTTTCTTTCTAGAGCATATAGTGTCAATTAATGACATCTTCCTGGCTTAATAAATAAACTAATGTATTTTAATTTTTCAGATTTTTCAAATTTCCTTATGGCGACTAATGAAAAAAGTTCACACAACAAAACCTTCCCCAAACTTCAAATTTTCATTCCGCGCCATGATCTTGGACATGGAAGTACTCGATTCCTCCTTGGAAGATGTCTCCTTAGGTACTGACATACTCTAGGATATGTATTTGATAAAGGATTTCCTAAACTTATATGATATAAATAAAGAAGGTCTCAGAGTTTTCTGTGGAGTTAGTAGAATAGGTTTTTTTGTCAACAGAGTTGGAGTTCAAGCTGTCCTCTGGGGGAAACAAGTTTCAAGATTCTGCTTTAAGCCCCAGATGTCCAGGGGAGCCTGGATTTTCCTGTTTCCTTTATTCTTGATCTTAAAATGCATGAAAATCTATAATAATCTATACAGGATGAGTTAAGAAATTCTGGAGCAATCTCACCATCAAGTGGGGCAATCTCACCATCAAGTGACCCCTTTCTCTGTCCAGGTCTGTTCCTGATGTGAGCAGGCAGAATAAGGGGCATCCCCTAAGACTCCCAAACCTTCCTGTTCTAAATGGGTTCTGCCATTCACCGCATAAAGACAAAACATACTCCTAGTCTATGTGTATTTTAACACAACATAATATTAATATAATTTAATAATACTTTAGTGCTTTAATGCAATTGTGTGCAATAGAGAGAAGAGAAAGAATATACTTAAAATAGTTTCACCATGAAACACTCAATTACCCATCCACATATGGATAAATATCTAGGGTTTACCCAAAGTGGGGCCATTGAGCCTAAAAGCTTTCAAGTACTCTTTCAAGTGTCTCCTCCCATGTTCCCCAAGTCCTGGTATCCAGAGCCAAACAGCAAGTGTGGCTGCTTCTTTGCTTCTTGCCTCCACGTACCTCAAGTCTTTTCCTTAATCTTCTCTTTCCTCTCTTCCATGCCTTTCACCTTGTCTTTTCTAGTTTCTCTTCATAGTTCAGCTCTAACCTTCCTGGGACGGGGCCAAGAACCTGTAAACTTCCCTTTCAACGGAGATCACGCTGTGATAAGATCCATAGAAATCTTAATGTCAATTGAGATAATATGTCATCTTTATATTATTTTTCAATTTTGAGAGGGCATCTTGCTACTTTTATAGAAGGAAACAATGATAGTTCAGTATTGTTTTCCTCCTCAAGAATGTTTGCATCCTAAAAAGGGGCATCTATAGCAAACAAGTCTAATAACAAATTATTTGTTTCTGTAACGACGGATGTCACTAGTTAAAAGCACTGAAAACTAGGCTCAGCTTTAAAAGTAGCTTTCAGTCCAAATTTTGTTTTTCTCTTTCCAGCGGAATGGGTAGATATTAAATGTTCTGTGCCAGTAAGTGATAAAGAGTATTCTCCTGAGGAAGTATCAGCGGCAACAAAAATTCAAGCCATGTGGAGAGGGACATATGTCAGATTGCTTATGAAAGCCAGGATACCAGGTATTGTTTTCCGGTTGTTATGAAATGAAGTTGAATATGTAAGAATAGATATTTGTGTGTTAATGAGACATGTTCTGGAGTCATTCTTTATGACTCATATAATTAAATATATATATATATATAAAAGTTGAAGTCCTTGAGATCAGGATTCATGTCAGTGAAAGCCTTTCTTGTTCCCAGAGTTTAGCTCATTTCCTGGCACAAAGTGAGGACACAATTTTGAGAGCAAAAGAAGAAGGGAGGACAGATGAGTAGAGGAGGAGGGAGGGAAGGGAAGAAAGGAAGAAAGAAGAAGAATCAGTAGTATTCCCAGTCCTTTGTAAATTCTTAAAAACAGGGAACTGGACTTTCCTCTGTGCCTCTCCAATGTCTAGCAGAAGCTGTAGTTTCAGTTAAATCACAGATCATTTTATCTTCTGGATGATTTTTCAAAAAAAAAATGAATATGAATGAATAAATGAAAAGGTGTCATATAGTGGGTATGTCATATAAAATTTTATATAGTAATTATGTACATTTAGAAAACAGTACATTTTAGATGTCATACTATGTTAATAAAATATATTCATGTATGTGAAATTATTTCTGTAAAAAGTTCTACTTTACAACTTCAAGTAGTGTATATCACTGTGGAAGCAAAAATGATATTCAGTATTTTCATTGTGTAATTTTTGTTGGCATTTTGATCAGAAAATCCTTACTTCCAATTGAACTCTTTAAGTATATTGAAAGACTTTGTCTGAAAATATTTGTTTCAAACATTTTGTGAGAACAGCCATGGTTCAGCTCAGCAATTAAAGCTACAACTATACCAATATAAAGTAAACTACATTACCTAATTCTGTGATAGAAAAATTTTACTGTGGCCTGATTTCTATATTTTTTCTATTAGAACACCTAAATACATCAAGTTCAATATAGTTTTGGTGCTATGAGGCTTCTCTTTCTCTCTTTAGAGACAAACACTGGGCCAGTCTAATAACATTTGCTTTTCTTTTACTACATTTGCATCTACTGGCTGACTCTGTGCATGGCACAGTCTAGACTGTGGTCTCACCGAAGTCACTAAAACGGCTCTGGACACATCCTGTGCTTAGTGGTAGTGAGCATTCAAAAGACAGGTGTCTATATTAGGGCATTCATAAGTGCTGTGTAGAAATCAGAATAAGGTAGTTAGGAAAATGTCAATCCCAAGCATGTTCAATTTGTGGTACACCCCAGGGGCTCGCATTTTCCTTGTCAAACCATTTCCTGCTAGCGACTTGTGGATTACGGTCTACATTAAACTTAAATGGGATGCTAGTAGCCATACTCTTAGGAAAAAAAATGGGTGGATTCTTTTTTCTGAAATAAGGGTTTTTGATAAGGAATTTTTGGTGTAATGAAAGATCTCCGGATATCAACTCTGATATCTATTATTAAATTAAAAAAAGATTTTATAACTTGTAACCAAAGTTGAATGGAAATAGCATAGAACAGAACAGTGAGCAGAGTTCTTGACTAGAGTCTTACAGCTTTATATTTTGTACATAGAATCCATGGCTTGGGTTTATAAAAACCATAACTCCTTCCTTGTGAATTTCAACTTCATCTGCAAAATAACACCATCTTTCAGATACTTTACCCCATTTATATTGCTTTCCATTGTTTGTTTAGACACAAAAGAAAATGCCAGTGTTGCAGATACACTTCAGAAAGTTTGGGTTATGCTGGAGCAGAACATAGAACAATATGCAACCTCTCTCTTAAGGTAAAGCTCTTAAGGTAAAGCGCTGTAACACAACTCCTCACTGCAGTCTGTTGGCAGCCATATTCATTTTGTTCTCCATAATCACTGCAGCCAGAAACACACCATTGCTTCTGAGCTTCCACAGTATTTCATCAGCCTCAAGTCTGTGGTACTCGCTTTCATTTCTCTTAACTGTACTTACCTAAACCTGTAGGCAGAAAACCTCTGCGAAATACAGATTTTTTTAAAGTCTTAAGTTTGGAGGAGACAAAAGTTAGGTTAGATCCTGTTGGGAAGGAGCCTCTGGTAAATAGTAAAATTATTTGTTGAAATCATCAGAAAGGACTGAGCAAAGACTCAATGTAGCCAACAATAAACTATAATATTTAATGCTAATTTTTACCTATTTGATGTGCAAATAGAATCTATTTTAACAGTTGCTTTTTACCATTCATACTTATTTTTTTCATTTACAGACTAATGTTTAAAAGCAAGTGCAGGTCTATGAAAGCCTATCCATGCTATCAAGATGAAGACACTAAGATTGCTTTTGCTGACTATACTGTAACTTATGGGGACCAGCCACCAAATACCTGGTTTATAGTATTCAGGTGAGGTTATCATATATTGGTGAGTGTTGTCTCTTTACGTGGAATGCAATATTCATATGTATAGAGTTTTAGTTTTTGAGTGTTAAAAGCATGAACTTTTAGGTCATTTCTATAGCTTAGTTAAAGTATCTTCCATATTGTCAATGCATGAATACAATGTTACAGAACTTTTTATTCATGTTTTTGAAGCAAAATATATATATATATATAAATGTATATATATATTTATATATATTTATATATATAAATATATATATATATATAAATACTGTGGAGTTAATTATTACAACTTTTTATTATATTTTAATAAACACACTAGAATAAACATGTTCTTTCAGTATAGAAGGATAACATTTTATTTTCAGTCAGTAGCACATGCAGTTAAAGTTAAAATCATATATAAAATCAGATATCTTAAAAGGTTTACAATTTTGTCAGAAAAGAAATATTTTTTAAAAGTAACCAAAATGTGTGTACATCTTGTAGCTACTTGGAACTTTAAACTTATATTTATACTTCTGTGCACAAAGTAAATTTCAAGCTTTATTTTTCATGTTAAGGGGAAATCCATGCTTTTGTAATTGCAGAGAAACATTTTTTGTTCCTCAAGATATGATTTTGCTTCCCAAAGTATACACTACACTTCCAGTCTGCATGCTTCACATTGTTAACAATGACACAATGGAGCAAGTACCAAAGTTATTCCAAAAAGTGATGCCTTATTTGTACACCAAAAATAAGGTAGGTGTAAAATTTATCCTGCCCATGTGCTAGAACTGTGAAGAGAAACCAGCACCTCACAGGAGGAGAACCAGATGTGCTTCCATCCACTTAGCAGAGAGATGTGATCCTGGTCTTTTATCAATTGAATTCTGTTTTGACAGCAAGGGGTATTTCATGTGACTAGAACATTCACCCTCTCAACTGTCTTCTCTACAAAGAAAACAAGTCAAAAAGAAAGCATTAGAATCGCTCATTATTAAATTAATAAAATCATACTTGCCCTTGATATAGAAATAGCTAAGGAACTCATTTACTCTTACTCCTCGGCCAATCACTTGGCTGGCTCTGTCTCCCACTGTTTTTATTTCCTACTTCCTAAGAGTTCAGAAGACAGAAGACAGTGACATCATAGCCCTCCCTGTACACTACCCCACACAGGAGAGACCAATATCTGTGACATTCACTAAAATCATGTTGCCTCATCTTTGTGTTTTCAGACATTTCCTCTACAGGGAAACATGATGAAAGGAAATGTGTACTTCCTTGCAGTGGTAGCCAGTTTTAGTTCTGATCTTCATTCTTTAGCTATGGGCTTCTGAGGTTTTTTTCCACCTATGGTTTTGTATAAGTTAAGAGAGACCTATCTAATGATTACAGGATCACAGGAATAAAAGATAAATAAAAATATCACTCATAAAGAAAACTAAGAGTCCCTTTGCATTGTGTGTAAGTGGTAAAAAAAAAAAAAAAGACTTTATGTATTAAAACAATTTTAAATATAGAAGTTTCCCATATATGCCCTGGGGTATCCCCCTCTCCCCGTTATCTATATCCTGCAATCATAATGTTGCATTTGTTGCAATCTGGCATCCTACCAACACATCAAAATCATTCCAAGTCCATAACTGACAATTCACTGTCGGCATTGGCCATTCTATGGATTTGGACAAATCTAAAGGGCATGTATCCATCATGATGGCCTTATACAGAGTATTTGTACTGCCTACTAATCTTTTTCTGTCTCTATACTTTTGTATTTTCCAGAATGTCATATGGTTGGAATGACACAGCAGGTAGCCTTTATTTCAGGTTGATGTTTTTCACTTAAAATCATGTATTTAAGGCTCCTCCATGTCTTTCCATGGCTTAGTAGCTCATTTTGTTTTTCCCTGAAGAATACCCCATTGTCTGTGTGAACCACAGTTTCTTTATCCATGTCCCTACTGAAGGACATCTTACTTGTATCCCTGTTTTAGCAACAGTGAGTGGAGCAACTATAAACATCCATGTATAAATATTTGTGTGCTCAAGCCTTTTCAGCTCTTGTGAGTAAATATTGAAGTGCATGATCACTGGGGTATGTAGTAAGAATATGTTCAGCTTCCTAAAACCACCAAACCGTCCTCCTAAGGGGGTGAACCATTCTTTCATTCCCATAAGGAAGAATAAGAGTTCCTGTTGCTTCAGATCCTCACAGCACTTGGTGTTTCAGTGTTTTGGGTTTTGACCATTGTAACAAGTGTGCGTGATATTTCACTGTTGTTTTAGTTTCTCTGATGACACATGATGTACAGCATATTTTCATCTGACTATTTGCCTTGCCACCATTGTATCTTCTTTACTGTTGTATCTTTAAAAAATCTGCTCTATTTTCTAGATCAGGTTATTTGTTGCCTTATTGTTGAGTACCAAGCATTTTGTATATTCTGCATGTATAGTCCTTTATTATCTGTGCTTTTTGAAAATATTTTCTCCAAGTCTAGGATCTGCCTCTCCCTTACTTTGGCTTTGTCTTTTGTGGAGCAGGTTTTAATTTTAATGGTCCAAGTTATCAATTCTTTCTTTTAGACTGTTCATCTGGTGTTGTGTGCAGCCATTGCTATACTCAAGGTTCTCGAGCTTACCTTCTAGTTTTACATTCACATTTCCATCTATCATCTATTTTGAGTTACTTTTTGTGACAGGTATAAGGTCTTTAGCTAGATTGCTTTGAGTGTGGATGTGTAGAGTGCCGACACTCTTTGTTGAATGACTATTGATTGCCTTTGCTCTTTTGTCAAAGATCCATCAACTTTCTTTATGTGTGTCTAGTTCTGAGTTCTCTATTACATTTCTTTGCTCTGTTTGTATATTTTTTTACTAGTACTGTGCCACCTTGGATAATTAAAATTCATAGTAGGTCCTGGAGTTGATTAATATTAACTCTCCAACTTCACATTTTACTTCTTCCTTAGTGCATTAGTACTGCAAGCTGAAAACGTCAATAAATCTCTGCATTAGGGCCCTCCCTAGTGGCGCAGCGGGTTAAAGCACTACACTAAGAAGCTTAAGCCACTTCCACTTGAGTTCGATCCCCACCTGCCCCAGAGGAGATCCACATGGCGCGGCAGACCTCTCCTGACCCGCCCGCTGCTCCCCTCAGCAGTGGACTTGGTAGATCTGCCTGTTCTGCGCCCCACTCTGTCTCTGGTGAATCCTCTCACCCTCCACATCTCTGGCCTGTACCCCAGTTCTGTATGAATAAATAAATAAATCTCTTTAAAAAATCTCTGCATTAAACTTTACATGTAAACATACTTTAACAAACATAATTTAACTTCCTTTTATCTTGGCCCCAAATGTAATGTCAAAAGGTCCTGATGAATGTCGCCATTCTCACAGGTGTTTAGATTCTGGTTAATATTCCTAGACTTTCATTTCAATGGTAGGAAATCATTCTGTCTTCTGTATTTCTAATTTTTGTTTCTGTAAATCAAAACATGCCAGAGAACTTCCTCTGCATCAGAGAGCAACTGGAATACAAATCTAACTTTCCTTCTTTATTAGAAGTGTCTGGAATTATAAACTCGACATTACTTTGAAATTTTGTACCTCATAACATCATGCTCTTGCTTTACTGTTTTCTTGACCAGATAGATATCCACAGCAAACCTATTTGTTACACATCAAGATGTTATCACTTTCTTAAGCTTCTTAGTTGCTGCTTTTCTCCCTCCCAGATGTGTGCCTTTTGGGTCACATTTGGGTTCCATGAGCTGTCAGACAATAATTTGAGAGCTTCATCTGATGAATTTCATCTCAAGGGTATTACATTTCCATAAACTCTTCTGCTCCTCTCATTTTATATTTTAGATTATTCAGAAAATACAGTGAAATTAAGCAGAAGTCTTGTGAGCTATTCCATTATCATATCAACAAAAATAGAGGATGTTCATTTTCTCTGAAAACCTGTAAGATGGTGCTTTCTAAATAGGACTTCATGACATCATGCTTGTAATTTGAAATTTATTAGGAGATCATGGTACCTTTTTGTATATCAAGATAACAAAGCATTTCAGTGCTATGAAAGAACATTGCACTATTGAGAGGCTAATAACAGTGTCACATCCATGTAATTCTTGTCTCCCATAGAAAGGATACACATTCGTGGCTGAAGCATTTACAAGTGACATGTATGTATCATCTTCACGATGGAAACTGCGTCTCATTGGTCCTTATAATCCACTCCCCTTCCTGATTCGGGAGTTTCCCTGCAATACCTTTGCCATAAAGGAAATCAGAGATTACTACATACCCAATGATAAGAAAATTTTATTCAGGTATGAAACTGAAAGGGAAATGTTTCCCATTCAAAATGCAAATATTTTTTTTATTTTCGTAGATATTTTTTAATTTATTGACTCTTAACTTAAACATGAATATTATCAAAACGATAAATATTAAACAATTCTAGTAAATGATAATTCTCTTTTCTCCTATATCTTCAAATATATTGCATTGCCTAGTAAAATCCTGAGTTAGTTTTGAATTCCAGTGTCTACACCCTTGTGCAAACAACTAACATAGGTAATGTGATTATGTAGACATTATACAGGATCAAGCATTGTGCGTGTATCTAGTGGGATTTCTTTTTGTTGTTGTTGCTTGTTTCTTTTTTAAAAAATATTTCTTTTATTACTTTATGTATACAAGAACTGGAGCACAGGCCAGAGGTGCAGGGGTGAGAGAATTCACCAAAGACAGAGTGGGGAATAGAACAGGTAGATCTACTGAAATATACTGCTGAGGGGAGCAGCAGGCGAGGCAGGAGATTCTGCTGTGCCATGTGGATCAGCTCCCTGGCTGGGGATCTAACTCATGCTGCAGTGGCTGTGGACAGCTTCATAGTTCTGCGACTTAACTCCTTGCACCACTAGGGCCTATGTCTAGTGGGATTTTAGTTCTCATCATCCTATTTAACTTTTGTTAAACATTATCTTCTTTCTTATATTATATTTGTATATTGCCTATTAGAAAATGAGAAAATAATCAAAGAAAAAGAAAAGAAACACACAAGTAGCTAAAAATAACAATTACTATGAAACATTTTAACTATTGTGCTAGCAAACTGCTGTATCACAAAGCAGGACCACTATACATGCTGCAGTGGCATTTTCCCTAGCAACTGACATAGTCCCAGATGTTGGTCCCGGAAATATAGGAGAAAGGTGAGGAGGGGACGACTGGACTAGCATCTGGATGTTCATAAATTAAAGAGTGCTTCCCCTTTCAGGAAACTAGAGACATTTGCTGTGTTTCCCAATGGCTTTTAGGGTGAGCAATAAGAGGGGCTAGCAGAGCACCTTCCTGAGAGCTTCATAGGACAAGAAATTGAGATTTTATCTTAGAATCACTGAAATGCTTTGGCAGATTTTTAGAACATTGGCATTAATAGGTTTGTGTTAAAATATTGCCTCTGCAAAGCAGAAATTGAATTTTTTTTAAAGATTTATTTATTCATACAGGACTGGGGTACAGGCCAGAGATGCAGAGGTTGAGAGGATTCACCAGGGACAGAGTGGGGAGCAGAACAGGCAGATCTATGAAGTATACTGCTGAGGGGAGCAGCGGACGGGTCAGGAGAGGTCTGCCACGCCATGTGGTCACTTCCGGGGCAGGCGGGGATCAAACTCATGTGTAAGTGGCTTAAGCTTCTTAGTGTAGTGCTTTAACCCACTGCACCACCAGGGAGGGCCCAGAAATTGAAAATTTTTAATTTCTAAGAATGGATAACATTTTAGAACCAGATGTGGTGAAATTATATTTAATCATAAAAGGTCTGAAAAGAAAAACACACTCAGAAGGCTGCAGTGTATTGAACAGACTGTCACAACTGGAGCCAGAGGCCCAGGCAGAAGGTCGTGAAATAACCCAGGTGTGATGGCAATGGAATAGTAGGTTGGATGCCTGGACTTAGACATTCAACAAACGATGATGACAGTTTACTTGCAGGAAGTCCTCAGCCTGCATGGGCAAGGTTGAGTGCAGCTGGTGGGCCACTGTCAACTGTGTTGTGTTTTTGTGAAGCAAAGGGAACATGGTTGGCAGTGATCTCAAGGGCCTGCTTGACAGTGATCTCTGCCCGTTTTCTGTGCTCTTTGTCGAGTTCAGGACCAGGGTGCAATGACAAGGTTTGGTGTCTATCAAATTCCATCAAGCGATGGCTTCTCACATTGAAAGTGACATTCCCTGCTTAGGGTTGGCTGATAATAACAGCCTATATTTATTTTGGTTGACCATCGCATAGAGATTGTGGCACACACAGATTTGCCAAAATCTATAAAAGCAGTCAGTTCCAAAATCTTCGTAGACTTTGCAAAAATGGTTTTGCTTTAAGGGAAATCTGCTCCTAAAGTGGAATTTTCCTTGCAGGTATTCAGTTAAAGTTTCATTATTGCGTCCTGTTACCATACATGTACGCACATCCAAACCCGATGCATTCATCAAGCTACAGATCCTCGAAAATGAAGAAACCATCATCAGCACTACCGGGAAAGGCCAAGCTATCATCCCAGCAATAAACTTCCTGGGCAGTGAAAGGACTTTGAGCTCCCAGTGTGAGTGTCGCTTTTTAAATTGCTTATTTAGATCATGAATAGATTTGATGATCATGTAACTGATTTTCAAAGAAATGTTATAAGATAAAGAGCTGCTAAGCACTTAAGTCCTTTTAGAAACATTTTAATTAATTCATCTCTTTATATTTCTGAATAAAAATAGCATTTTTATTGTTGTGATTTTTTTTGTTCCTAACTCATCTTTTAAAAAAATTCGACATAAATTAACAGAAACTTTAAAGTTATAACTGTCAATGTAATCCAATTACTATTGAGCATTATGTTGACTATTGACATTTAATAATTGCTCTTTGTGAAACATAAAAAAGTTCTTTTATTAATTGCTCAGATTTCAACTTGGAATGGATTTGGAATTGTATTAATAAATTACATTTTGTTGTTTATGAAAATCATCTAGTTTTATCCTTTTGCATATCACAAAGTAATTTTTAATTTTGATATATTCTTGGAATAAAACCTGTCAATGATGTTTTAGTACATTCATATGTTAAGAATATGTTATTATAATATATTTTATTATATATTATATAGTACATATATGTATATAGTATGTTATTATATATTATATAGTGCATGTATAATATGTTATTATATATTGTATGGTACATTCATATGTTAAGAATATGTTATTTTGCTGAGTTTACTGGATAGTAATAATAGTTGTATATATTTGTGGGAGTTTTCTGTGTGGTTATGACTGTTTGCTACTACTGTTTTCAGGTCTCAAGTTAGACATGTGAAAAAATCTTGAAATTAATTTGGAAATTTTCTAACTTTAGAAACCATGTAAATGCTACAAGATTCATTTTTTTTTTTTTTAAGAACTTAGGTTTGACTTTGAAACTAAGGCTGATATGTTAGGGAATACATTTTTCTTCCTCTTAAGCAATCTTTTAAAAATCTGGAGTGGAGAAAGGAGACACAACAGATTGCTATTACAACAGATTAAAATACTTCATGACTTTTAAATTTAAAAAAATATATATGAACTTTTAGAACTCAGTCCTAGGACCTCATCTTCCAGGATCTTAAATGAGACTAATGGAAGTAAGATCCCCATGAATTCACTCCATCAGCCTCTTAGGAAATCTGCTTCTGGCAAACCATCCCAAAACAATGTCAGGAAGCCAATTTAATCAGATTTATTATTACAGTTATTTATTAAAATAATCATTATATTTGTTTGAAAGGGGGAAAATAATTCTAAGACTCTCAAGCAACTTAAAAGAATGAACTTTAAAGGTTGCCTTTATCCCATTTTTAATTAACATTTTCCTTTGATGTGTCTTCTTTTGAAAAGTTTGAGGAATATCTAAATAAAGAAAAGTAAGGGAGTAATAAAAAGACAAAAAAAAAAAACTAAATCAATAAGTAAATATATTTCAAATGTACCTGATACATTTGTATCCAAAATTCGTTTTTAACTTTTAAATTTCTTCTATGTATGTTTATATGAATATTTTTAAATATTACCATTCATTTAATTTTTAAAATATAATATTGATTCGACTTTTCAGAAGTTTCCCTGCTTTTTCTTAGAATAAACTCTTGGATTCATTAATCAATCCCAATAACTCACATTTATAATCACCTTTATCAGTGACCATATTAATCTTTAAAAACTTTCCTCTACTTTTAATAGTTTAATGTTCTTTTGTCTAGTTTCATGTTTTTTACCTGTTTTTATTAATTTAAATGTATTTAATGATATATTGTACAAGTATAGCTTTACAATATAACGTAGTATATATTACAGCAAACTAAATTTTATGAGTAGTGTTGTAGCTAACCGTGGCTTTTTATTTTCTCTGTAACTTTAAAGATTTCTAGTATTTTACAATTTCCAAGTTATAAAGTGGTCTTTGCTAGATTTTTTTGTAATAAGCATCTAATTACACTTTGTGGAGCTAGATTGTGTGGGTTATATATTTTCTACTATGAGGATTTCACTGGCATTTTTCTTGTGACCTGAACCCTGAGGATTGATCAGAATTGCACTGTGGTTTCTGTAGAATATTGTAGTCTGTTTTGAAATTAAATATCCACACTCTCTCTAATGAAAATAAGATTTGCTAATTGTAGTCTTAAAAAAAAACCTCAAGATTTTCATTTTCATTTTATTTAATTAGTTCATAAGTTTTTGAGAAAAATATGAGTATCTCCTAATTTCATTATGCAATACATCAAATTTTATCTCTAATTTTTGCTTAATATATTTTCATGATGTTCTGCAAGTTGCATAAAGATCCACATTTGCTTTATATTTTTGATGTACTTTATTTTTAAAATGGATGTAAGTCTTCAACACTAATAAGTTTTCTGATATTAACATTTACTTTCCATTTGTTAGCACTCATCTATTCATTCTTGTACATTCACTGAGTTCTTCAATTTTTTTTTAAAGATTTACTTATTTATTTGTACAGAACTGGGGTACAGGCCAGAGATGCAGAGGGTGAGAGGATTCACCAGAGACAGACTGGGGAGCAGAACAGGCAGATCGACGAAGTACACTGCTGAGGGGAGCAGCGGGCGGGTCAGGAGAGGTCTGCT
>NW_004567102.1:77893246-78234303 GCF_000260355.1 Condylura cristata
CTCAGGGGCAGTGAGAGGCTTCACCAGAGACAGAGTGGGGAACAGAACAGGCAGATTGACGAAGTGCACTGCTGAGGGGAGCAGTGGGTGGGTCAGCAGAGGTCTGCTGCGCCATGTGGGTCACCTCCAGGGCAGGCGGGGATCGAACTCATGCGGGAGTGGCTTAAGCTTCTTTGTGCTGTGCTTTAACCCGCTGCGCCACCAGGAAGGGCCAAGTTCTTCAATTTTTATTTTATATATTTCCCCTACTCAGTTCCATAATCATCTCTAAAAGCAATCTATTTATACTCATCCTGATAAAAATGTTTTTCTGGATCTGCCGTCCTCTTATTTACATGACTGTATTCTTCCTCTGGCTTATTTCACTTAGCATGGTTGTTGTCTCTTTTTTTGAACAACTGTGTAGTATTCCAGTGAATGTATAGGCCACATCTTCTTTATCCAGCTATAAATATCACCTCACACTGTGAGAATGGCTTATGTCAAAAAGACTAGACACAGTATGTGCTAGAGAGAGTGTGACAAAGAAAGACTTCTCCTTTACTTATGGCGGGAGTGTCAGGTGGTGCAACCTCTTTGGAAAATTGTATAGAGATTCTTTAAAAGCACCATGGAAAGGCCCTATAACCCAGCGACCCCTTTCCAGGGACGATATCTAATATGACAATTCTAACTTGAAAAGATTTGTGGACCTCTGTTCATTATTCACAACGACTAAGATGTGGAAATGCTTCATAAATTACAGATTAAGTTTATTATTTATCCTACTCAGCTAGCAAGCAAGTTCTAGCAACTCATTCTTCATCCAAGAAAGAACAAGAAGTATCTGTTAAGAAGAAATCTGCCTCAGGAAGTCAGAAATCCTACAAGGGCCGGCCTGGAAGTGCAATAGCAGACATCAGTATGTCTGTTATGGATGAGGAGTCTGTCAGTCTGTCTACCACCGAAGAGACTGTGAGCACCCCACAGCAGGTACGCCTCATTAGGGATAACTATGGCACTGAGCAACTCCTAAAAAATTTATGCAATATGAAACAATAGTAATGGTAATACTGTTTCGACTACTATTCATTAGTAGTAGTACTAGCAGAACTAATGAATGGTAAAGCTGAAATCATAATGTCTTCTCTTTCAAACATGACTTGGGACAGTCTGGACTTAGGAGGTTATACAACAGGCTTTCTAGGAGTGATTTGTTCTAGAAAACAGAAAAGCTAGCAGTAATAACTTTCTAGTCCAATTTTATGAGTAATGTAATTCTGACACCCCAACTGAGAATAACAGAAGTTAAAAAAAAAAAAGGTTTATTTATAAACCTGAATACCTGAATGCAAAAGTTATAAATGCTAATGTATTGGCAGGGATGTGAGGATAAACTTTTATTGATGTGGTATTACACAATTTCTGAAAACATATGGCAGTATTTAATTAAATTATGAATGCGTAACATAGAGAAATGCATGCTTTTATTATGTACCTGACATATAAAGTATGAGGGTCTCATATTTGTTCTTCAACATTGCATTTTTACTTCACAGGTGTCCAAGTATATTATACAATGTATGGTGTTATATGACAGTTGGCCTCTCACTGAAAGTCAAATGACATTTGTTCAGGCACTGAAGGACTTAGAGAAAAATGACACCAAAGGTATGTCACTATAAATGTTATTTGTGATTTTTATATTTTATATAATGTTTAATAAAATTATAAGACAGTACTACTTATAATTTACCTCTTCTATAGCATTTCACATTTTTTAACTAATAATGCGTTTCAGTATTTTTACTGTTAGTTCATAAAAGCCAAACATAATTATTTAGATTAGTTTCCATCCATTTTGTCTTGGTAAAAATCTTTGATCATTATATTAGAAATGTACAAGGAATTGTCTCTAGATATAAATATATATTTTCTAAGCTGTTTCAAAAGTATATGGTAGAAGATAAATTGTTACAATATTTAAAAGAGATAGAATCTGTCCAAGAAGGACAATTCAGGTTTATTTATTCAAAATGTAAACTGCTCTTAATATTCCTGAGTGGCAAGTGACAGTTTGGTGATTTATAAAAAGTGTAATCTCAAATCACCTCTACCCATTATCTTAATATCACTTTGTGCAATGTAACAACTGACACTGAAGGATAAGCATTTTCAATATATTTTCTTTAGAAAAAATTAAGCCATATTATCTAATCATAAAGGATTATGTATATATTATTTTAAAAATGAAATGTTACCAGACATTACAAGAAAGATACAATGAAACACCAAAAACTGGTGAGGATATGAGGAAACAGAAGCCCAAATCTTAAAATGTAAGAACTGAAATTTATTTGTACAAATTCAGATATTAAATTAAATTTATATTTGTACAAATTAAGATATTTCTGTTGTAAAGTTTGAGGAGGCTTTGTCTCTGTTTAAAATGAGGCAACAGTGCCACCTTTAGTATGACTCAGTACCTCAGTTTTAGCAAATATTGCTTACTAAGAACCTGACTTTCACTTAAGGAAACAGAACAAGAGGATTGTAACCTGGTAATCCCTAGTGATAGCAACTGTCTTCATAAAGAATTAGCAGTGGTGTGATTTTGCATCTTCTTGCCAAAAGGATGCATTCTCATGTTACTGATCTGCACCTTTGAAATTCTTATCTGTTTGCAAATCCACACATAAACTTTACTATTGTTTGCAAAATATTTGGTTTCAAGTCCCATCCAAATTTTATTGGCAGGATTACCAAACTGTCCTTTAGTTGTAATTATATTATGTTTAGAATATAATATTCCATCAAAGAATGTAACAAGTTTTACAATATATAAAGTTAGTAAGAATTCAAAAGATATAAAGATATAAAAGATAAAAAGATATAAACTGATAGAATTGAGCACAGAAATAGACATTTCAACAATGATGGCTCAAAATCCAATTGTAATAATGGATACATATAACCAAGTGGAAATCAGTAAGGAACTATAGACAATTTGAACAACACTACAACCAGTTTTACCTCACAGATACCTTGAGAGCAGTCTGTTCAATGACAGCAAAATAAACATTTTTCTCAAGCGAACTTGGAACATTCTGCAGGATAAACCCTGTCTACAACAGTAACACAAGCCTATAGAAACAACAAAGAATGGAAATCATGTTAAGTATGATTTCTCTGATCACAACAGAAAGAAAATAGAAATTAACAACAAATCTGGGAAATTCACAACTATATGAAAATTGACACACTTTTAACCTATGTATCAAAGAACAAATCACAAGAGAAATTAAGACATTCTTAAATGACAAAGCACAGCATAGCAAAGTTTATGAGATATTATGAGTAGAGTACTATGAAGGAGATTTATCATTATAATCCTTGCTTTTAAAAAAGATTTCAAGGACCCTCCCCTTGGCGCAGCGGGTTAAAGCACATCACTGAGAATCTAAAGCCGCATGAGTTCGATTCCCGCCTGCCCCGAGGAGATCCACATGGCGTGGCAGACCTCTCCTGACCCGCCCACTGCTCCCCTCAGCAGTGTACTTCGTTGATCTGCCTATTCTGCTCCCCACTCTGTCTCTGGTGAAGCCTCTCACCACCCCTGAGCCTCTGGCCTCTGGCCTGTACCCCAGTTCTGTATGCACAAATAAATAAATCTTAAAAAAAAAGGATTTAAAATTAGTAACTTAAACTTCAAAACTCAAAAACCGTAAGACTCAAAAACCGCAAGGAAGGATAAACTAAACCCAGAGGAGGAAGAAGCACGAGAATAAAAAAATGTCAAAACAAATCAATCATTTCAATATTGTATTATATAAGATGATGGTATATGAATTATCACACCTCTCCTTATAAAATATCTTTTTTTTTTCCTGAAAAAAGAAACTCAAACCGTGTCTAGTTTCTCTTGGTCTGTTAATACATAAATTATTATATGGCTATATCATGACTCACGGATTTATTGGTGTCCTATACTGTTGTCTCTCTAGCTCATGCAGAGAAACATGAAGAATTAATTACCTTTGGAAGTCCAGATACCCATGTCACTAATGAGGGACAAAAATCCTCAGGAACTTCCAAATCGACAAGGAAAGGTAAAGAAAAGTCTTCTGAAAAGGAAAAGATAGCCAAAGAAAAACAAGCACCTCGTTTTGAGCCTCAGGTGGGTGTAGTACTTTTCTTTTTTATTAAAGTTACTTATTAAATTTAGGTTCATTAGTCCTCCATGCACTCAGCTTTCCAGGGTACAGAATTGTGAAAAATTCCATCATCCTCATAACAGCAGCGGCATAGATACCGTTAGGACTTTCCTTGAACCTGCTGCAGTCTCCTTTCCATAGTTCAGAATCAAAAGATAAAAATGTTACTTAAAACTTCAGTACATAAGACACTATTATTGTCAGATGGATTTCTAAAATTAGTATCACCCAGTCTTAAACTTCAGGAACCCATATTCTAATGGAGTACATAAATCTGAACAGTTTTATTTTTTAAGATTTATTTTCTATGCATACAAGAACTGGAGTACAGGCCAGAGGTGTTGGGGAGAGGGGAGGATGAGAGGACTCACCAGAGACAGAGTGGGGAGCAGAACAAGTAGATAGACTGAAATACAGTGCTGTGGGGAGCAGTGGTGAGACAGGACAGGTCTGCTGTACCATGTTGGTCAGCAACCTGCCCGGGGATCGAACTCATGTTGCAGTGACTGTGGATTGCTTCACAGTGCTGTGCTTTTTAATTCACTGTACCACCAGACAGGGCCCAATGTGAACAGTTTTAATGTTAGATATTGTATGTGCAATGGTAGTGGAATGGAGACCTACTCCAATCTCTTTCTAGCAGGGGCCAAATCCTGAAATGTTAATGGGCAAAGACATCTAAAGCAAAAAAAAAAAAAAATACTTTTTTTCCTTTTTTTTTTTTGGTAAGCATGAAAATAGCAGTGGTAGGGCTGGAGTGGCACAGTACAGAGAGAAAGACCTAGAAGTCTCATTAAAGATTTTATCTACTGCCCTGAGGTCATGACTCTCAGTTGCCTCCAGCTCAGTAGTCACAATGATTTGATAGAAGCTGGAGGGTTATTAGTGCAAGCACAGGCCTAAAGATATTCAAATTCAAGTTATGTAAAAACACAGAACTCAAAACAAAGGTCTGAAGAGGACAGAAGCTCCCCAGCATTAGTGATCACTGCTGGAGAGGCAGGGCAGGGAGGTTAAGACACCTAATGACATGATCACATTTACAACTTAGGTTCTCTAGTGGCGTTTTGAGGATAGTAATTCAAAGAGGAAAAATACGGGATAAGGGGGAATAGTTCAGTACTGCTTCCTCCAGGCAAAAAACTATAAGGTGTGCCCAGAACCAGTCAAAACAGAGGAAGAAGACGTGTAATGAGCTACCTGGAAAACACAGAGCATATAGTTAGTACACCAAGGTGGGTGGTAAAGAGCAAAGTATAAGCTCCAGATTTCCAGCTGAATTGACAGTATAGGATTCTGCACCACTCAAGGAATAGACAATAAAGGAAAATTAGCTGGTTAGGAGAAGAGAGGATAATCATTTGTCTGGTAATGAAAAGCACATGCTCATTTGTATTTTCGAGATTTAATTTCTTAGCTGGAGTCTACCCTGGGAAACTCTGTGATGTAAACTAGTTGGAGCTGACTTCTGCCCTGGGGCTGGGGGGCGTCACTGAGAACCGGCCCGGGCTGCTGCTCTTCTATTTATGTCGGAAGTTCCGCTGATTTTGACCATGTCAAAACCAGGGCCAGGAGAGCTTCTAGCACTGCAGAAGCGCTTGAAGCCCATAAAGCAAGAGTTTTTTGCAGGTAGCAAAGCAGCAGCTTGCTGCTGTTCTTGTGCTCACCGAGACACTATCAGAGACAATGGCACCTTCATGTTGGGACTTGGCAACCTCGCACTTGTGCAGGGGACTTCCACATGTGAACAGCCCTATGCTCCATTTTAAGTGTTCTCCAAGTTCTGTTTCAAAGGCTGTTTTTGTCAACTGGAGAAAATTATTTCAAGCTCAGCTCATTTTAAGTCATGTTCTCCAGTATCTTTTAAAAAGCATCAATCGAGAATAAGATGGCTAAGACAGAAAAGTATTAAACCATCCAACATCTGAATACTTTCAAGAGTTTTCCAGAAAAGGGAAATCACAGTGTACAAATGAAAGTGAAGGTAAACAAAATCCTTTCCATTACATAATCACATAACTACATGCCACAAAATTCAGAGTGTCGTTCTGTTAGGGTACTGAAATACCCCCAAACTTTGCACTCTCTAAATAGGTTCAGCCATCTGCTGCATAAAAGAAAATATACTTGTAGTGTGTAAGCCCGTGAATAGAAAATCATTTCAGTGGAATCAGTGTGCATAGCAAGCCATGCTTGCTGCTTAGTCTTGGACTTACACCTGACACTTGGGGGACATAGGTGACATTTGGGTGAGACAGAGACAAAGGTGAGAGACACATGAGGGTGTTGATGATGTCAGCCTTTATCCTGGCTTGTACTTTTATTTTGTTCTTTTCCTTTCAGGTTTGCCTGGCTTTTCCTGCCCTTTTCTCATGTTTTCCTGCTAAAAGATTACTTAGACTTGTGACAAGCTTTTGGGCCTCAGGGGTCCCACTGTGGGCCAAACCTTGTTTGGCTGGACATTCACCCACAAGGACATGGGTGACTGGGAATTTTATTAAGAAATTTTTATCCTTTCTTTGCTGTCTCTTTATGCTTTGCACACTAATTGTGTTAAAATTGCTTTCTATTGAAGGTCTCGTGCACTAGTGTGTTTTGTTTTTATGCAGCAGATGGCAGAATCTATTTAGAGCAGGCAGGTTCAGGGGCTCCTCATTCTGCCTGCAAACATTAGGTTGTTAATATTCCAAAAAATGTATTAATGTATGTCAAAAAAAGAAACTGAAATGATCAAATTATATATTGTGTTTTAACTTTAATCATAATAATCATGTTGAATTTAATTTATTATCGATTCACTTTCTCATGGAAAAACTAACTTTTTCTTAAATCCCAAAACTGCCCCATACTCTGTTAATCATCCAAACAGATACAGAATCTTTTAACGAAAAGAAGCAATAGTTACTCACTTCCAGGTCTGTGCATACTTGATATTGACTCACTAGGAAAATCAGCAACATTTCTGTGTCCCAAAGGATCACTTTCATGAACCATAGGTTGAGAGTAGATGGACATATGGCTTGAAAATGTCCAGATAATTGAGGCTTACTGATGGCAACTGGTAGAGAGAACAGCTTGCATTTGGGGTGTTCCTAGCACTCTACATAAAATTTAGACAAAAGTCAATTGCCAGGCTCTCATAGTGCAGGTGGAAAAATAGGGATGCAGTTTGGCTTTAATGTTACCAATTGTGAAGCGTTCCCGTCAGTGAAAATAAGTATAATTAAGATTTCTGGTTGTTATTTACATTTTTGAGGTAATATTTGTCCACAATAAAATGTAACAATCTTAAATGTACAATTTATTGAGTTTTGAAACATGCATTCACCATGAAATCCATGCCTCTGGGAAGGTAGAAATTGCAGTCTCTTTCCATTTACTCTTGGCTTTGGGTCCAATCCTCTCCTCACTTTAACCCCAGGCTATAGTTTGGCTGTTCTGGAATGTCGTATGAATGAATCATACAAGATGATGTCTTTTGTGCTCAGCTTATCTTCTCAGTATAATGCCTGCCTGTCAGAGAAAACTGAGCTACTAATTTATTACTTTTTAATGTTAACCAATATTCCATCATATTAATATGTCACAATATGTCTGTCCATTCATCAGCTGGTAGACATTTATATTGTTTCCTTCTTTGGCTACTATGAATAGAAGATTGCTCAAACCTTTTGTGGATGTAGGTTCTTGCTTCACTTGAATAAATACTTAAAAAGTAAAATGATGAACTATAGGATAAATCTAGACCATTTTGAAAAGGAAAAATGCATCTGGAACAAAGGATTTGATTTTGTTTTCTCAGATATCCACCATTCACTCTCAACAAGAAGACCCAAATAAACCCTACTGGGTTCTGAGGCTGGTCACAGAACACAGCGAAGCAGAGTTTTTTGAAGTGAAAAAAGATACAGAGCGAGCAGATGAAATCCGCGCCATGAAGCAGGCCTGGGAGATGGCTGAGCCGGGACGGTCCATTAAGGTGACCTTGGCTTGCAAAGTCATCCTTTTAACTTTTTTATAAAGATTTATTTATTTATGCATACAGAACTGGGGTACAAGCCAGAGGTTCATGAATGGGGAGAGAATTTACCAGAGACAGAGTGGAGAGCAGAACAGGCCGACTGACAAAGTACACTGCTGAGGGGAGCAGCGGGCAGGTCGGGAGAGGTCTGCTGCGCCACGTGGGTCACCTCCGGGGCCGGGGATGGAACTCATGCTGAAGTGGCTTTAGCTTCTTAGTGCTGTGCTTTAATTCACTGCACCACCAGGGAGGGCCAGTCCCTTTAATCTCTAAACTTAGTCTAGAGGAAGAGCCATACTGGAGAAACTACACGGTCTTTCCTATTGGAAAGATCTCTAAAATTCTGTGAAACATGGACCACCTGAACACTAACACCATGCCTAGACACCTTGTGAGACATTATCCTCTTGTCACCAGACGACCTGCAAAGCCAAGCCTGTAATCATGTCACTGTCGAAGCAACTGTGGGTGTCACTGTGTCTGTAGCCATATCTGTCCCTGATGTTCTTAAGTAAGGAAGTGTACAGAAGCTCAGTGTGTGCTTTCACAACCTTAGGTACGAAGCTGGTGCTTTGTCTGTGCCCTTGTGGGACACACATACCTCCTACCTCCCCAAGCCCCATGGTCTATAGAAGCATCACTAGCGGAGTGAATATTTTTGCATGCACTTCATGTTCCATTTCAAGGCTTGTGAGGCAGATGAGAAGTTTCAGGAGTTACTGGCTTAGCCTGCCCAGGGAATTAGTTTTTAGACAGCTCCTTCATCATTTCTCACAAATAATTGACATAATCACGGAGGATTCAGAATTTGAATTTATGTGATTATTAATAAGAGCCACGCTGATTCAAACTGCCTTCCACATTCCCATGTCCCTGTTTCTTTTGAGTGTGAGCTGCTCTCATTTCCATGGTTTGCTGACTATATTATTCTTCAGGCTTCACAGGCTCGACTGCGTTATGTCACCCGGTACCTGAAGAAACTACCTGATACTGAAAAGGCCTCTGTGTCAGAAAGCCAGTCAAAGCCTCAGGAGGAAGGTCAGTGAGCACTGTGCCCAGCACCCAGAACACAGAACTATAAAAGACAGCAAGTTATGTGATGAAAAGAAAACATTTTAAACCCTATTGCTTCAAGCACTGTAAATAGTTTCATAGGAAATAGAAAAACACATTGGAAATAGAAAAACACATTGGCTTCCACTGTTGTTGGTATCTGGGAAGTGTAGAAGCTGCCTCAGATATTGCCACGGGTGCAGCCACCAGCAAATCACCTACAGTCCACACACATCTGAGACGAGACGCTTTTCTCTTTACCAAGTTTATGTGTTCTTTGTCCCCCATGTAGATGTCTTTTTCCCCATTTAAGAAAAGATGAACCAGAAATCAGGGCACAATCTGAGTAGAAGTTTGTAGTATATGAAGTTGACAGTTTTCCAATAAAAGCAAATGATAGCACTAATAGCTACAATAACAGTAAAACTAACTGCATTAAGTTATTGCCTTGGGCCTAGAACTGTAAAATACTTATTTCATTTTCTACTTACATCAACTCACTGACAGAAAATATTATTCCAACCTACTAATAAGGATTCAGGCCCTCTCCTAGTGGTGCAGGGTTTAAAGACAAAGCACTATCAAGCTATCACCAGCCACTGCATCATAAGTTCGATCCCAGCCAGGGAGGTGACCCACATGATACAGCAGACCTTTTTCTGTCTTGCCCACTGCTCCCCTTACTGGGACTCCTCAATAGATCTGTCTGCTCTGCTCCCCACTTTGTGTCTGGCAAATCCTCTCACTCCCACAACTCTGGCCTGCACCCCAGATCTTGTATGCATAAACAAATAAATCTAAAAATAAATAAATAAGGATACAGGCCCAGAGTAATCTGCTGAGACATCCAGTGTCTTCTCATAAACATCTCACTGCTTCTGCACATTACCACATGGGGCTGTGACTGTGGAGGCCAAAGATATTCACATCCCGAATGATGCTTTTTTCACTTTCACCTCTGCAGGAGTATAACTCAGTAATTGTTATAATCATAATGTTCTTTAGGTTTTCATGTGAAGAGTGTAAACAACAAATATCATCTTAATCATGCTATCCTGGGGAAAGTATTTGTTCAAAGCCTTTTGTTTACTACCCCACATTAACCCACAGCCACTAAGAAGCAGATGTAACTATCCCCATTTTACAGATAAAGACACCAATTTCAGAGTTGCCTTGTTTTTCCTAAGCCCCACCTTTAAAAAATGGTGAAGTTGGCATCTGAAGCTTTTCTAACTCCTAAAGCACTCACTCCCCTGGTCATTAAAGTCTAGGAACACCAGGAGAAATAGGCTGCAACACTTGTCTTTGTGCTCTGAATTTTGTTAAAAATGTACTAAGTAAAATCACATTGCAGTGGATGTTTAACATGGCAAAAAAAAAAAAAAATCAGGACTATTGTGATAGGAGAGAGACTGAACTGAACTTCATACAACTGGGTAAATGGGACTTCAGCCATTAAGCAGGACTAGGGGGCAGATGGAAAATTACCCAGAGGAACTTGGTTGGGTGTTGAGGTAGGAGAAGAGCTGATTAAAGGGGGGGGGGGGGCTATAAGTGACTATAAATAAAGAGTGTGTGGGTTTCAATAAATCTGTTCAGCAGGTTTTTTGCTAAACTTGAGATTCCCTTCCAAAGGCATAAACTAGAGGACAGAGGTTCAAAGGACCCTGGTCTTGTCCTATGACTTAAACGTGTAATAAAGGCACAGACCTGGACGGTCAGCTTGACGAATTTCTCCATCTGTGCACTATCAGGAGCCACCTTCAGTCCAAGATACAAACATTTCTATATCTTCCAGGTCCTTCTCACTCCCTTCCCAGTCACTTTCTCCTTCAGGGTAAATACTAGTGTGACCTTTATCACCGTCAATTAATTTTGCCTGTTTTTGAACTTCATGTATTTGCTCTCATCAGTTTGTTCCCTACATGCTGCTATATTCTTGTGTCCGGATTAGTAAATTGTGTTTTACAAGAAGCTTGTCTGTTTTAAGCTATACTTTCTGGAACAAATTTTATCTTAACTTTTTTTTTTTTTCTTTTTTTGTCTATCAGTCTGGTTCTAGGGAGTGTACCCGTTCTAGTGACATTTTGACTACTGAATGACTTCCTCTTTTTCCAACATTTCTCCCTGCTCTTAAGCATTAATCTCTTATTGCAGTTCATCCAGAGTAAAATATGGCACCAACTGAGTCTCAAATGGGGACATGCCATCATGCTGTGGAAGCTGTGGTGGGTTTTACACAGATCCTCATAGACATGGGTCTGGAAGGGTGGGAATAGCATAGCTTTAGGGAAAAAAAAATAATCTTTTAACTTGGCAACTTCACAAGCAAGATCCCACTTTAGTTCTGTTTAAAGTTTAGACAAGTGCCTATACACAGGATTCCCTCCCCAGAGAGAAGAGCCCACCCCCAGCACACTCATTTTGTGGGACTCCCCTCACAGCAGCTCCACTGGTCCGAAGACCCCCTTTCTGATTGCCATATTTCACCTCCCAAAAGTCCCCACTGTCCTGGCTTGAGGCAGCTGCCCGGGGCATCCATGCCATCTTCTGAGGTAATTGGATTGTTTGGGATGGCTCTGGCTAGGAGTCATAAAGCTCCCCACCCAGTCCTGTGCGCCAGATCTGTGCTGCCATCAGCACTGTTACTTGCTGCATGTGATGTCATCCAACACAAGTGTTTTCAGTAATGCACATGTCATATTGTAGTGGAAACATCTTCAAGCACCTTGAAAGAGCCAGAGTCCAAGACTTCTTTGAGTTTGGAAACCAGAGAGGCCACACCGCCAGGGATCTCACTGTGGAAGAAGTGGCAAATGACTAAAGGTTTCAGGGAGCTGGCAAAATTGATAAGCAATGAAACTGCAACAGGGAAGGAGGAACGAGAACTGAAAGAAAAAGGTAGGGAGTATTGATGTCATTATCACTGTCATAAACAAATGTGTGTGTTTTTTTTTTAAAGATTTATTTTTTTCATACAGAACTGGGGTACAGGCCGGAGATGCGGAGGGTGAGAGGATTCACCAGGGACAGAGTGGGGAACAGAACAGGCAGATCGACGAAGTACACTGCTGAGGGGAGCAGCGGGCGGGTCAGGAGAGGTCTGCCGCCATGTGGGTCACCTCCGGGGCAGGCGGGGATCGAACTCATGCGGAAGTGGCTTACGTTTCTCACTGCTGTGCTTTAACCCACTGCGCCAGGGAGGGCCTAAACAAATGTGTTTTTTAAAGATTATTTATGCATACAAGAGCTGGGATATACACCAGAGGTGTGGGGAGAGGGGATTCACCAGGACAGAGTGGGGGCAGAACAGGCGGATTGACTGAAACACACTGCTGAGGGAGCATCAAGGAGACAAGAGAGGTCTGCTTTGCCATGTGGGTCAGCTCCCTGCCCAGGGATCGAACTGGTGCGAGCTGCAGTAGCTGCAGATAGCTTCATAATGCTGAGGCTTAACCACTTGCACCATCATAGACATATATTTTGCAGTAGAAATTCTGGCAAAGATAGTAACTTAGACATATGATGACTAGGCTTATCACATAGGAAACATGCATTTTGGATTCATAGCTCTCCATTTCACTTACTGGTGCTGATAATCTACTCCAGGACCTCATTATTAGATACTTAACCCAAATATAAAAGTGGACAGAACTTAAAATATAAAGTGTAGGTATATTTCTGTACAGTTTTTTTTTGTGTTTGTGTCTACAAATACTGAAGGTAAAATCACAGTGCCTTTTGGGATATCATTTAGTAAACTGTAGTCTCGTCTGTTTTCCCAGCTGAACAGTGGTGGGAGACACAAAGTAGATGAGAAAAAGAAACTGATGAGGTAGCTGGGGGTCTCATGACCAACAGGGAACCATGGAGAATCCTGGGGGACGTGGAAACAGGGCAAACAGAACCAGGCTGGACACCTGTGGGAGCCAACCAAAACCTGATGACCCAACAGATAATTGGTAGAGACTGATGCCCCGACTTAATGAAAAAGCCCACAAAATAGGTTGAGAGCCCCAAAATCTTTTTTCCCACAGATGAGTATCTCCCATTGCCAGCTGTTCCCTTAGTGGATATTTCAATAAATCTGCCTTTTCTGTTTTCCTCTCTGTCTCTAGTGAATTATTTCACCCCAGTGTCTCCAGTCTTACCCCAACATTGGGCCATCACAATGATTACATATAAAATTGCCACTAAACACAAATTTTTGTTTTAATGTAGTATGCTACATATTAGATTTTCTTTTAACTTATATGACAAGTTTTAATCATTTGGCATAAAAAAATGTTGAAATGTTCAGTGGTGTGCAAACCACACCCTAAATTGGATTATTTCTGTATGAAATTATTCTGCATGAAGTAGATATGCATTTATTCACTAAGCTGAATCTAACTCCTTCATGGAAGTTTTTATAGTGTTTTATAGAATGTCTTTCCACAATCCTAGTCACTATGAGGAAGGGTTTCCCCCTAAGCAACCACTTGTCTAACTATTGCTAAGGATGCCAAGTATCTTACTTATTGATACAGTTAGAAGAATGCACTGGACTCCCATGGGAAGCCTAAGTCCACTACTCAGTCTTAGGTTGGAGGTGCTAGATAAGACCGAGGGTCTGGAGGCTCTAGCCTGCTCTAGGACCCTGAGATAATGGCGTTCGGCCTGAAACATCACACTGCATGTCCCAGTCGCATCCCTACTGGCCCAGAACACAAGCCAGTAAGGGACTCTTAGGGAAGGAGACCTCTCCACGCTCACCAGCAATGATTCTCTTCTCCAAATTGCTAGAACTGTCTAAGGCTTTTAAAACTGGAAACTGTTTATGGCTGATGCCTATCCTTGAGTGATTTGCATAGTATCCACTGTGTGTATGTGCCACACCTCCCTGAGGCTCTCGTCTGTATCTGAAGATTTAGGTTCTTGCCACGGCTTGGTGAATGTAAGTAGCATGAGGTAATGAACACAGAACTACACTTTCATTTTGAGTTAGTGTTTTCAGGGTAGATACTAAAGTGTGGAATTGCTTTATTCTACAACTTTAATGCTGTCAAGTTTTAGAAGTCTCCCATTAGTTTAAAAAAAAAAGGTAATTCTTCCCATGGGAATTTATGAGAGAATTTATGATGTCATTTAAAAAGATAATGTCTTAGCAAGATAATTTTTTAAAGTACACTATTATAAGGTATGTACTTAAATAATACCCCAAATCGAAGTCATCCATAAAGTAATATTCATAAGTTGATTAATTTCCAAATAGCTTGCTAATCATAAGAACTGGTCTAGATAGCTCAACTCTTTATCCCAATAACATCAAAGACATAAATAAATAAATATTTTTTAAAAAGTCAAACATAATTTTACCAAAGCACCTATCAGTTTACTCCTACTCATGTGAAATATGCAGCTAAGACAAAACTTTAGAGCTATAAAATAGATTATTGTTTGCCTGAAAGTTGTCCTGAGAATGAAGAATGGCTTTGAAATAACAAAAGAGATTTTAATTGGATGATGGGAATGTTTTGAAATTAGATTTTTTGTCTTAGTTGTACAACTCTGTAAATATGCTAAAATATTAAAAATAAATCTTTTAAATGAATGAGTGTTTTGGCATGTAAACTATACTTCAATAATTAAACAAGAAGAAATGATCTGAACAGGATTAATAGTTAATGTTTTCGATTCAGTCTGTCTCAAATCTCTTGTCAGGTTCTTTATAGGTCTATAGTAAAAGTTCCAAACTGATTTGCTTTTCAGTGGTTACTTATATATTTTTTACTTCATTGTGTTAAATGTTTTGTGAAGGACTGATTCTGTATCTTAAAACACTTTTATGTTCTACTCCAGAAACCACATTAAAACATATTAAGTAAGCCAAGTCCAATCATTGATTTTGTTAACAGAAAATATTTTCAATTAAAATGAGCTCAAATATCATTTAGTTAATCATTATTGATTCTTTTTTAAATGTCTAGTACTTTTTTTTTTTTTAACAACAGGGCCTCTTTCACGATCCCCAGGGGTTTTCACAGTATCTCCACAACTTATCCGAAAAGAGCTAGAAAACATAGACATAACTCAATACCTACGGTAAGTTTAAATAAATATGATTAATGTAGAGTTTACATTGCCAATGGAAGCACATGATTTTCCACCTCAGATTTGGCAATTCTTAAGGCAATCATAAAAGCTATTAAGTATTTTCCATAAAGATTTAATTTGTAGTCTGACTAAGGAGAACTTAACTATAGAAAATAACCTGTATACCTGCTGCTACTATTTAAATTTGATTCAATTTTCTTAAGAAGTAAACAGGAGATATGAAAGATTTTTATTGGGGTATATTTAAAAGCTCTAAAATATATTCAAAATTATCAGGCTACAAAAAATAAAATGGAAATACCACAATTGTGAATAGCAATTCTACAAATGACCTTACTCAATAGCACATCTAAATTTACTGATTTTTTGAAAATAATTTTGAAAACTTTCAACAACACAATAAAGGATAGTCATTTGAAAGTAGTGCTTTATTTTCTATCCCCAACATTTGATTTCATTCACACCCCCACACCATTGATATGATTTTTAATGGAGGTCTAAGCTTCTTCTGGAGTTCCCAAATGATGTGTAGAACTTTTTTGATGTTTTCATCTCAAGGAAAACAGAAACTGAGCCTCAACTGCAGACAGAGGAACTCAGTCAGCAGCAGGCAATGCAAAAGGCAGAGGAGATCCATCAGTTCCGGGAGTACAGGAACAGAATACTCAGTATCCGGGACTGGGACCAAGAGCAGAGGTCTAAGTTAAAGGATGAAATCATAGCGATGTATGGAGAAATGCGGGTGAGTCTAAAAGGGCATAGATGGCACAGCTGACAGAATACTAAATTTTTTTAAAGGTATAGAATCATATGGCATATGCAGATAAAATGGTCTTGAAAAATTTTACTGCACAACCTCTCAGAAAAGATGGCAAATTGCATATACACAGCTCATTTCACCCCCTTCCTAAAACCCCTCTAAAATGCATTACTGGGCACTATCCACAAAGATGTGAGGCATGAGAGAGAGAGCACAATGAAATATCTGTGAAGTCGGAAAACAGCTTGATGAAGGGCATTCAGATTTAAGACAGCCAAATGCTAAACGGGCAGTAGAAAAAAACTTCAGATCCACCCAGTGCGCTCCACTGAATCCCCCAATCGCTCAGAAGTTGGAGGCAGCAGTAGTAATAGGGTGTGAAAATGAGGTGCTAGGGAGAAATGCACGATTATCCCATCATTCGGTTTAAAGCCGCGTCAGCAGAGTTAGAAGTGCTGTGCTCCACCTCAACTTTTTATCACGCCTCCACCAGAGCAGAGGACAGAAGGGCTTTATCTAGATGTTTCTGCAGCATTAAGGTAAGGCTTAACTGAAAATTGCTGTACTAGAAACGGAAAGATTCAGTAAATATACGTGGATGATTTCCACCACCTGAATCAAGATCCCCCCCCCCCCTTCTTTTCTGCAACACACATGAGTGGAAAAGATAAAGAAAAGTGTAAAGAAGAGAGAGATCTGCGCAGAGGCCACAGTCATACATTCCAAAAGGACAGTTGATAGAGGGTTGAGCACCCTATGCACAGCCGTCCCCAAATCCTACGGCCTCTTGACTCATAGCTGTGCTCATCCTCGGTTTTATGCCACCAGTGTGTGAGTCCTTCCCCTGAGAGCTCCGCTTTCCCAGCTCGATTTAGTCCCATGCTGTTTGGTTCATCATAACCCCCAAATGTTCAAAATTTCTGACAACAGAATCGCTTAAGGAGGCAGTTCCCAGAAAGTATCCGCATCTCTGAATCACACAGGACTACTTTGCCCTGAGCATGGGAGAAGTAATGGCGTTGCCCCACTCCGTGGTGGGAGGCAGAGGTGGGGATGAGCGCCAGACACTGTGTCTGGAAGTTGGGACAGCAGGATTACCTCTTCAGTTCTTGGTGGATATTATAAGAGGAGTCAGGAAATAGTTACCTATGTCCCTACACCATTGAGTTGTTTTGAGTCACTCTCAAATCTGATGGTCTGTAAGCAGAGAGGAAGATATCAGTTTTGAACATTGTTAGATATAACAGTTATATACGCCTAAAGAGATGAAGGAGAAACCATCAAAGTGGCAGCTAAGTGAGATTCAAATCCAAGAGGTGTGGTGTCCAGGAAGCCAGGTGAAGTCAGTTGATCCAGGAGGAGCAGTGAGGATGAAAACAAACAGACAATACAGCAATAACCCAGGGATGAGGTGGTATTATTTGAAAGGTTTTCAAGCACAGCTCAGACGTGTTTTTCAACGCTAGAGCATGTGCAGGAACTAGTCATTTGTTGCACATGGTTAGTAGGTGAGAGACTTTGAGTCTCATGTTCCTTACAGATTATATTTGAACTCGTTTAAAGCTGATAGTTGCTTTCTCTAAAACTTCTACCTCTTTCATCCTTCACCTTCCTCTAATTTTCTCCAATACTTTTATTCGTCATTCTGTTAAAGTGTAACATTGTTTTGTTGGCTTAGAAGAAGGGGGCAGGGTGGTGGTGATGGTGGGTGGGTTCACTAGAGACAGAGCGGGGAGCAGAACAGGCGGATGAACTGAAATCCGCTGCTGAGGGCAGCAGCAGGCGAGACAGGAGAGGTCTGCTGTGTCATGTGGGTCAGCTCCCTGGCCTAGGTGAATCGTAGGCTGTAGCTGAGACTTAACCCTTTGGCTACTAGGGAGCCCCCCGACCCCCAATAACGGTTTTGTTTCTAGCTCATGTTTTCTATATTGATAGACATTTGAGAGCATGGCCTAATTTTGATCGCTCTTCAATCACGTTCCATATGAATCTGTTGGCATAAGGAAAAGATGAAATCATTACTTTTTGCTCTTTGATTTGTTTTCTGGGGCCGTAACCCTTTGCCAGTGGAACTTACTTGCTTGGGGTTGTGTGCGGAATAGGATTCTTTGGACGACTCGCGGCAGAAGATCTTCACTGTGCGGGAAGAGTACAGAAGCAAGTTGTTGGAAGCTGAGCGGCTGAGGTTGGAAGCGCTGGCCGCAGAGGAAGCCGCAAAGCGGGCGGAGCCAGAGAAGAAGTCGCAGGATGCACAGAAAAAGAAGAAAGCAAAGAAAAAGTAAGCAGGACACCCGGCTACTGCTCTGCCGATTCTAAAGAGAAATGTATTCCTTATCCCATCTATTCTTTATCCCTTATCTAGTCCTATCCCTTATCCAAATTTATTCCTTATGCCATGTGTAATGATCTGTGGCTTTGCCTGAGGTAGGTATGTATTGAGAATAAATGTTCTGATCTTAGGAATAGTTTCTGTATTTTAATGGTCATTTGTTTTAGCTTTTCTCAGAAGGCTATTACTTGAAGTCACTGGAGTTTAAAATTTTCTAGTTTCAACAAAAATTCCTCCAAAATATTTAGAGTGTAAGAAAATGTATGTTTCTCACTCTGAATTGCATCCTTTTCAGTTATGACTGAAACAATCCAAACTGATTGCTTTGGGAAAAACTCAGCATTGAGAAAATAAGCTATTATTCTTAGAGGAATTTTTGTCTCTATAGTGTTTAATGTATTAAAAAAATATATGCTTCAGATTTTTTTTTTTTTTTTGGTATTGTTTTGTTTTAAGCTGAACTTCCTAAACTTCCACCTTAGGCAAGGACTATTGTGGATTAAGCCTACCCAAGGCGCTAATCTGGTCAGGCAGGCAGGGAGGACAAGTCATAAGCACCTCCCTCCTCAGATATCTCAAAGTTGTCCTTTTTGCAAGACTGAAAAACCTATAAGGGAGTGTTAGAAAAATGTAAGGAATGGGTTTGCTGAGACATTTTCCCCAAAGCATATTTCTAATTGATGACTTTCTCAGATGAACAGACCAAGAGTAAATTTACCAGTCAAAGCTATTTCCTTTTAGTCGGCAATCTTACTATTTTTCATTTATTTAACTCTTTTTTATTAAACCTTTAATTCTCATAAGTCTAGAGACATGAAATTTTACTTAGTTATGTGAACATATGCATTTATTTTCCTTCTTTTACTGTTTGCCTGTAACTTTCATGACCTTATGATCCCCTGGCCCACAAAATAACACATGGCAAGTTCCTAGTATGCATATTTCCATATTTTCATTTCATATAAATATGATATCATGACTTGTTTTTAAAAAATATGTACTACATATAGTTCCCTGCACCCTGATTTTTCTCACCAGACAATATAAATTCTTTGAGTTAGTAATTTTATTTAGTTGCTGTATACTAAGAGGTACAAATGCTCTGTAATTTATTTAGCCATACACCACAAATATATGCAATTTCTATTATATCTCAGTAAAGTTGGTAAAATAAAGATCTATTATTATACAAAAATTTGTGTTTATAAAGTAGACGTATGAAAACAATCCAAAGGACAGGAGAGGGAAGATGGAAGTTCATGAATGGAATGCTTCAAATAATACATAAGATGCTAGAGTCTTATGTGAACAAAAACTTTGACACATTTCTTTTTAAAGATTTATTTACTTATGCATACAGAACTGGGGTATAAGTCAGAGGTGCAAAGGTGGTAAGAGGATTCACCAGAGACAGAGTGGGGAGCTGAACAGGCAGACTGATGAAGTGCACTGCTGAGGGGAGCAGTGAGCAGGTCAGGAGAGGTCTGCGGCACCATGTGAGTCACTTCTGGAGCGGGGATCAAACTCATGCTGAAGTGGCTTTAGCTTCTTAGTGCTGTGTTTTAACTGGCTGCGCCACCAGGGAGGGCCCCAACTTTGACAAATTTTAAAAAGTATAACATTGTTAAACTTAACATTTAGTAAAAAATAAAAAAAGATAAGCCACTAGTAAAATGAAATAATAAAACAAATTCAATAAATTGAAAAGCAGATTAGAAAAGAGGAGGAAAAAAAAATTGGTAAGAATAGAGGTAGCAAGACCATAGACTTAATAAAGCATTTCTAATAATATACATATCGCCAAGCATTTAAAATAAAGGAAAAATAAAATCAAAATATTTTGTGATAAAATACTGTGTATAAGTAAATGCCTCGAGTGACTATACTAAAGATAACCTGATGTCTGTACCTATACTTGGAGTAGCTCAGTGGAAATATTTGCTAGTTGTCAGCGGGAACACTGGAAGAGGGAGAGGTATTTTCTGGAGAGAGTACACTGTGCACAAGAATGTGTGAGTGGAACACGAGCATGTATTAGTTATAGTAACTATATTTAATGCATGAAAATGTTGAGTTGGTTGGACCGCTTGTCTATTTTTTTTTAAAGATTTATTTATTCATATAAACTGGGGTGCAGGCCAGAGATGCGGAGGGTGAGAAGATTCACCAGAGACAGAGTGGGGAGCAGAACAGGCAGAGGGACGAAGTACACTGCTGAGGGGAGCAGTGGGTAGGTCAGGAGAGGTCTGCCTCGCCATGTGGATCTCCTCCGGGGCAGGCGGGAATCGAACTCATGCAGAAGTGGCTTAAGCTTCTTTGTGCTGTGCTTTAACCCGCTGCGCCACCAGGGAGGGCCCACCTCTTGTCTATTTTTAATTAAAATAATCTTTGTAAAAATCAGCAAAATTATATATTTGGAATGTGGTTGCTACAGTGACACATTTTTCAAAATGGTGAGTAAATGCCATCAGTAAATTTTCAAAAACAACATTGGTCTACTCTGTTTTATACAATGGTTGCATTCCTGAAATACTTAGTGGACTTCAAAACTAGATAAAAAATACTTTAGTTTTCTATATTTTCCAGAGTTAGAGTCTTGCTTATAGACTATATGAACGATGGACATTCACATCATCCAGGAGGTAAGAAAATTCTTTGTTGTATGTGACTTAGACATTTTAGGAGATATAAAATAATTGGTATTCAACACTGAATAGCACTAGTTCTTCCCTCATTATTGGGACTGCTCCCACATATTTCTCAAATATTTCCTTGTCGTGGCATTATCCTTACTGAGATCCCTATTTCCATTTCCATATAAAAGAACAAAAAAGATTGTGAAAAGCTGAAGATAGGAACACCTGTGGGTTATAGTTAATAAATGGATTCATCAGAATATAGAATTCTATCAACAACCTCCACTGTGTTAACCAAAGTATAGTCATAAAGCATGTCACAGTTCTACCTTTGACAAACAGTATAGTCTGTCATTTAGTTTTTCTCCTTAGAGTCCTATCACCCCCTGTTTATAACTCCCATGTAATTCCAAAGTTGACCTCTTCTTTTCTCTGGGGATGTCATAATGTTAAGGGGAAGGAAGCCCTAAAGGAACTCTGCAGAGTCTTGTGGACTCCACCTCTTACTTACTCCAGCTTTCTGGACTCTACCCACTACTCCAGTGATTGGAAACTACAACTCCCAGCAGGACCAGGGAGAGAACTGTGAGGACCCAAGGACCGAAGGAATTCTGGGACATTGGGGGATAAATAGGGCACTATTGCATCTCTCACTCTCTCGCTCAGGAAATGGCTCTCTGGACAGCGTGACTCGGGGCTTTCAGTTAGTTTGTTACCAGAGCTCCAAGTCAGCACAGCCAGTAAGATATTCCAGTTGTTTCCTTTTCTTTTCCCCTTTTGTAAATAAACTCATTATTGACCCTTTTGTGTGTGCCTGCAGCACAACTGAATTTTAAGCACGCGGGTGAGGCCCCACAGACAGGCAGCCCAGTTCACACTGGGTGCAGTGTAACAGTAAGAGCAGAGAAAATGTTTCTTTTTCTGTAGTCACAGGCCTCTCTTCATGTCAGTGGTATCCCCTGGATGCAACTCTGCTGATAATAAAATATTATTATTAGAGCTTTTAAATTCCTCATTGCCTTCAGCACCTCCTCTGTGCAATAGAATTGTGGCATTCCCAAAATCAAAATAGCCAGTGAAGGCTTTTTTTTTTTTTTTTAAGATTTATTTATTTGTGCATACAGAACTGGGGTACAGGCCAGAGGCTCAGGGGCAGCGGCGAGAGGCTTCACCAGAGACAGAGTGGGGAGCAGAACAGGCAGATCGACGAAGTACACTGCTGAGGGGAGCAGCGGGCGGGTCAGGAGAGGTCTGCCGCGCCATGTGGTCACCTCTGGGGCAGGCGGGGATCGAACTCATGCGAAAGTGGCTTTAGCTTCTTAGTGCAGTGCTTTTAACCTACTGCGCCACCAGGGAGGACCAAAAAGGCTTTTTTTTTTAAGGGAAAAATAGGCTATCTTCAGTAAACTTTTGCCTCATTTCTCAACATCAAGTTTTTAAACAAGTTCCTTTATTTATAGACTATTTGCACACACACGTTGCATAATAGTCTACTCTGATGTATGCTTTTTGTCCCTGTCTCATTTAAAAGAAGCCCTTACATTTTCTACTTCTTAGAAATATGGATAATGAGGCCAGACAAACGAGCAGTAAGGAAATTTGCATCAGAGAAGAAACCATGGGCCTCACCATCCCTGCCTTGTCCCCAGGCTTAACCCTCGTCAAATCCCAGGTGAGATTATTTCTCATCGATTCATGATTGTTTTCAAATCTTCACGGGATAGCTCCCAAATTTAACATTTGAGGGAAGAAGCTTTGCTTCTAATGTTATTATATGTTACTGTCTAGCAGTTATAAACAGATTTTATTTGTCGTAATGTAGATAAAATAGTTTCCAATGACAGGTGTGTTTTCAGGGAATAGCTTTATACATGTTGAAGATTTTGTAGGTTCCTGGAACCTACAACTAAACATCCTTGCTTTTCATTTCTGGAGGGACATAGGTGGTGTTAGCACCGCTCTGGAAGATTTATTTGGGAAGAGAAACTATAGAACAAACTGCTCTAGTATAGTAATGTAACAATATAATACATAAATATTTTAATATATATTTAACTTTGACTTTAAAACAACTGTATTAAAGTAAACTTTCAATTCATTTGGTTAATTGTAGTCACTTAGCTAATCTTTACATTCCTTTACCATCTGGTAGATAATATAATAACACTCTATTTTCAAATAAACATTTTGTTTATCAAACTGTTGATCTCAGCATCAGCAAATCCCTGTAGGTAGATTGTATATTTAGACAGATATAAAGAAAACTCATTAAAAAATGATGTTTGCCTGTGTAAAAATGATTCCCAGTAAATAGATTACATAGTAAAGATTTATCAGTTAACATTTAAGTACTTAAGCATTATGAATCATGATTATAGCTTATCAGTAAAATTGGGCTACTCCGTTTAACATATTTGTTTTATAGTGGAAAGCCACACAGTATTTTCACCAGGAAGATTAGTTTTAACTTATGTAAATGGTCAACATCATATTAGCAATGACTATATACTTACTTACTATATCATTTACTTCTAAGTCTTCCATTGATGAATAATATAATGGAAAACTGTTGCTGTGTTTATTTTATCAAGGAACTTGGATGTTTTCATGTATTTTCCCATGACTTTAGTCAATTTTTTTCCTCAGTTGTACTCAGAGTATCATATTTTATAATACATATATAGTATATAAATTTTTATAATATATTTTGTATTATATTTTATAATATAATTTTATATTTTATAATATAATATTTTGCAATTGCATTTGCTAGAGAAAACCACCTTTGATAAGTATTATTAAAGTTGTTCAAAGCACCATCATTTCCATTAACAATTCAAGGGCATTAAACTCCTAAAAGTATGCTTTATGAGAATCATTTTTAGAATAGTCAACTCAAAGCTGTTTTCCAGTTATGATTCATAGAGACTCCTTATATTTACTGTTCTTTTTCATTTACTGACATTTAAGTCATCTCTGGTTCTATAAAGGCAGGCAAAAATTCAAAGAATTTCACTTGTGGTTTGAGGATGTGATTTAAAAAAAAAAAAAACAGTGCTGGAGTGAAGTTAAAATTCCTCGTGAAATACACATATAATTCCTTATGAAATGCTCATATAATATTAACAGGTTTCAATAACCCTGAGTTTGAACAACTCTGTATACTTCACATTTGACTGATAAACTTTATTTCTTTAGTTGGACTGATAAACTAGCATGTCATCATAAGGCCGTATTTATTGCTTTGCATAAAGATTTTATTTCTATTTTATATAATGAGCTATATTCACCTTAAGTGCAAGGACTTTAATATTATCATATGTTAATCATTGGAATTATCCACAGGACATTGTGTAAAACTCACAGGGTATACTCTCAGTAGAGTATGCCTGAATAAAATACACTCTTATGTTACTTAAAATATTAGATAACATTAAAGTTAGACTATATACTGGTGATTATTTTTTAAAAATACATCAGATTGGTGTTCAAATGAAAATATTGAAAAACTCAGTTTACAGAGCTTAAGAAAAGAGATTCACACCCTTAAAAGACTGTGATAACACCAGATGGCAGGCTGTCAACAGTGGTTTTCTGCAGTGTTCACAGAGACATGCATCATAACACAGTCAAGGCAGCTTCATTTTCTGAATTGGTTCTTAACTTTGTACCATTGAAATGACCAAAAAGTGATTCACCCTGGAGCTCATTTTGATGCAGTTAATGAGAATGCCCACATTTTATGGCAACCTATTTTAGTTCTTGAACTAAAGAGCCTGTATTTAATTCCCTCCTTCCCAATCCTTTAGACAATTGAAGACTAAAGAATAAACAAGCACTCTATCTAGAAAAGGGATGAGCAGAAGACATACCACTGCTGACTCATAGCAATTCTGAAGTTTCTCAGGATAGACACTGTAAAGGGCCCCAGCAGAACTGGGGAAGGAATCCGATGAGGTTTGATTTTGTACTCTAGAAAGCTTTTGCTTTTTTTCAAAGATTTGGAGTACAGGCCAGAGGTGTGGAGAGTGAGAGAATTCACTAGAAACAGAATGGGCAGCAGCACAGGCAGATATACTGAACTACATGACTGAGGGGAGCAATGAGAAACAGAAGAGGTCTGCTGTGCCATGTGGGTCACCTCTCTGGCCGGGAATTGAACTCAAGCTGCAGTGGCTGCAAATCACTTCATAGTGCTGTGCTTTAACACATTGTACCACCAGAAAGGGCCCACTCCAGGAAACTTCTCCTTTCATTTCCATGGCTCTTGTTTTCATCTTTTGAGACTTTCTTCTTGTCTGTTACATAGCCCTTGGCCACATCTAAAATAGCTGTTTAAAAGTACTGCTTCTTGGAGGTCAACCAATGTTTGCATCCTGGTTTCTCAAAACTCATATATTTATATTGTATATAGCCATAAGAAAAAAGGCAATAATTGTGTTCATGATAAAAATGTCAAAGGCAGTTAAAATAAGAAATAGTATTTTTCATACGTATCTTCCCAGAAGTTTGTAGATACTATAAAGGACATTTCTTGCTTCTGATATGAATCCCTTGTGTGATTTTCATTTGTTTGTTTCTGTAGTAGCAATGAAAAAGCAGATACGGAGTGACTGTGAATGTCTCCAAGAGACTCTCTGTTACATTAGCTTCTGCAATCTCACTTATTGACCTTTCCAGTTGGGTTTTTACTCAAATATATGTATTACTCAAATTATCTTCAATGACTCACCACTCTCCACCTTAAAGTTAAGCAGAAACTCGTTTCTGTTATATATAACAAGGAAAAATCATTATTGGTACACTCTAATCTCTTTTTAGATTCCACTCTCTAGATTAGTCACTATTTGAGGAATTTTAAAATTTAGAAGGGGCTTTTTCACATAAAATTACTCATATTCTAGAGCAAATTTTGTTTTTCCTTCAGATTTATTTATTAGTTTATGTATAAAAGAGCTGGGATATAGTTTATGTATAAAAAAGGTGCAGGGGGAGAGAAGATTCACCAGAGACATAGTGGGGAGCAGAACAGGCAGATCTACTGAAGTACACTACTGAGGGGAGCAGTGTGGGAGAGGTCTGTTGTACCATGTGGGTCAGCTCCCTGGCCTGGGGTCAAGCTCAGTCCACAGTGGTGATAGCACTGAGACTTAATCCCTGGGCTACCAAGGAAGCTGTAGAGCAAAGATGACTAATTAGGCTTTGCATGGATCTCAGCCACATACATTTATATATTTCACTTGGTGAAATCTATGTAATTTTTATCAGTTTCTGAAAGTGATAACTAACTCATAAAATAATCACAACTAGATCTAGAAAATAAAAAAAATCTACTTACAATCTATTGCAGATAACAGAAAAGGAATTAAAGGAGATTATCTTTGAGCAGAAGTTCATTTTATTGGTGAAAAATGCCTTAATACCCAATCAGTTTGAACATTTACTTGGAAATAATTAAAATTATTCTATGTTACAATATATCTTTCATAAAGATAGAGGTTTCTTTATCTAGAGATTCTTAAATATAACAAATTCTTTTATTTAAACTTGTCCTTAAAATGATTGAGTTGGTTGGACAGTTTGGACACTTTGAACACTTTCCATTTGTGTTTGGAAGATTCTGGAGTTAAAGGGGAGGGAAACAGACTGGCACCTAAATACAAAGTAATACATATGTCAGAACTCTGGCCCAGAAGGAAATCCTAAGGGAGAGATTTCATCAGAAGGAGTTCAACTGTGGAATAAAGATGGAAACTCTTTCTACAACAGAACTATGATGAGGAGGGAAGGGCCTAGGAGAGTAGAGATTCCCACTGGCCTCTATCCTGTACCTTCACCCAAATGTGACACTTAGAAATGTCAACATAACTTTTTTCAGCAAGTGGATTTCTTTATTTTCATAAAAGTATCAAACAGATTTAAAAAAATAAACAATGTGAAGGAAAACAAAAGGGTTTCCACTAGGGAACACAGAATGGTGACTCAAATACGCATCTGTGGCTTTTGGTGTAATTCCGGGATCATTCACTGAAAAGAGTTTCATTTCCCACAACCCTAAGTAGAATGCAACATCTTTCTCAGTGTGCACAACCATCCTGTTCCACTGGTTAAAGACAGAACGTGAGGAAAGCTGCATGTGATTCATCCTGCCAAGGGAATTTGGAAAATCAATATGCTTATTTAAATTGGAATTTAGCCCAGACTCTATTTTTGTCGGAAGGAAAAAGAAGTTCAAGTATTTCAATAAAGCACAAGAACATCAGTTGATTGGGGAGATAGCACACGTGTTCCAGGTTCTAAAAGTTCTGTTCAGGTCAAGAACTGCTATTGATACACCAATATCTTTTTTTATTTAAATAAGCAGTTGCTCCCCTATTTATCTTTTAAGATATCTGTTTGCTAGGCTGATTTTTAGTCTTGTCCTTGTTTCTCTTCACTAAGACACTATAAACTCTGGAAATGATGCCACAGGCAACCAAAGAGTTCTAGAAAGTGGTGGACAGAAGGCGAACAGGATTTGAACCTCAGCTTGGAGACAGCCCATCAGGAAAGCTTCCAACAGAGTACAGGATTGACCCACTGCTTTCTGATCACCAACCTAGCAAAGAGGGCTGTCAAGTCAAATTTGCTCTCCTCGCAGTAGGGAGGGGAATCACCAGGGGAGCTGACACCCCCAGCAATGCCAATTAGCTGGGGGCCATGAGTGAATCATTCATGCAGAAGTGATGAAAAGCACAGCCCTTTTTGGCCAGGTATGGGACTCCCCTGTTTTGCTGAGATTCCAAGTTCAGTGCAGACAACAGGAGAGAACAAGCCAAAGGCAATGCCACCTCCAAGAAGTCCTTTTACCCCCATGGGCACACAATTATTCTGGGACATGCACCCTAGAGCTAAAATGATATTGATAAGGGTGGAGTGACTTTACAATGTTACGGCTGACTCTCTAGCTATTGAAATCAAAACAGTTTAACACTGGTAGCATGCTGGTCATAACCATGTAATGGTGTCAGGCAAAAACAAAGCATAAGGAGAAAAGGTTAAAAAACCCTGACCTAAATCTCTCATCTCAGCCTAAATTTAGCTCAAAACAGATCTTTTAATTAAATGTAAATCTATAAATCTGTGTTAAACAGAGGATAAAATGGTCTGAATCTGTGGCAGAGTTATTAGTTTGTTTGTTTTTTTTTTTTCCACTAAAACCACAGTCATTAGGGAAAAGGAAAAATGTGAAGTTGAGCCTCCTCAAAATTAAAAACTTTCCCATGAAACAACTTGTGAAGACTACAAAAAAGAAGTCAGGCTACAGGTCGGGTGGATAATCCATATATTTGACAAGGAACTGGTAATGCTCAAAACTCAAAAATAAACAAAGAGGAAAAACTAGACACATTATATGAAGAGACGTATGAAAAGGATAGAGACATGGCAAACAAAAAAAAAACACACAAAAAAAAATGTTCTACCCCTTTAGCAATTTGGAAAATGCAAATTAAAACCACAAGAGAACTCTACATGCTGGTTAGTCATTTTACTATGGCTGAGATGAAAAATACTGAGAAAAATATCGACACCAACACATGCTAGAGAGGATAAAAAGAAACAAGGTCACTGATCTATCACTAGCAGTCACAGTGGCTCTGGAAAGCAATTTGGCTTTTCCTAAAAATAGTTAAACCTACAATGATGATTTGATCCAGCAACTGAACTCTTGAGCCTTTATCCTAAGAAATGAAAGCTGAAGTTTACATAAAAACCTTTCATAGGAATGCTCATAGTAGCTTTATTCTGAGTAGCCAGCAGTTGGGAATCAAACCAAACGAGCTTCAGTAGGTAGATGATAAAACAAATAGTCACAGGCATATCCATGAAATACTACACAGAAGTTAAAAGGAAAGAACAATGGCTACATGCAACTACTTGGATAAATCTCTACGGAATTATAGTGAGTGAAAAAAGCTAATCCTGAAAGTTTGCATACTGTATTATTCCATTTTAAACATTGTTGAAATGAAAAAAAAAATAGAAATGAAGAACAAATTCATTGTTACCAGGGCTTAGCAAAGGGAACAGGTTTTGTCATAAAAGAGGCATAGAAGGTGAAATTGTGGTACTGGAAACAGAGCACCTTAACAATAGTGATAGATATACACACCCACACAGGTGTTAGCACTGTACAGAGACACATGCACACACACACACACACACACACACAACTGCGTCCCAAAGCCTGAACCAGATCGGTCAGTTCTCTCAACATCAATCTGCTGGACGTGATACCAGAGTACAAGAGGCTAACCACATCCTCCAGAAGTTTGGGGTTTGTTCAGAGCTATGTTGACTGGTGGTTTTTCTTACTTTCTTCCTGTGCATGAACAAGTTTGACAAGCACAGAGGTAAGTTATTCACTGGGGGTGGGGAGAGGATGGTGATTCCTGACAAAAAGGCTAAGAACCATCTGAAATGACAGAATTTCCTTAAAGACTCAAAAGAAGCACTAGTTGCTGCTTGGATTTTCAATAGTTATGTTCCCCTAAGGATTTGAAACCTACCCTCACCTATTTGAAATCTATGTATCAACCCTAGCTTTCAAAAAGAAAGTAAAACTTTTCATTAGTATTTCTTTCCAAGTGATTTTCCCATCTGTTGTACTTTACTTTGGCTGAATTGTGTGTGTGAAAACAGAGTGGAGACAAGTCAATTATGAGATAACTTGATGCTACATTTAAAGATCTGCTAAAGTGTGAAATGATTCCCAAGCCTCAGATACAAGGCTGAGGAACAGAACACTCAGAATAACTCCAAAATTGAAGATGGCCAAGGGGAAGAAAGTTTGATGCCGGAAGTTGATTTACTTCAATTTCAAGCAAAATTAAAGTTCATTACATATTTTTTTTCATGATAGAGCAGGGAATAAAAGTGGCATCTTGATAAATCTGCATCAGTCCAATATCCTTATCTCAATTTTCCTGTATTTCCCTCTCCCTTTTATTTTTTACTTCCTACCCATGCTCCCCCTCACAGTCGTTAGGCAACAATTATATTTCAAGAAAAAGAATATCTGTCTTCCCCATAATCTCCGAGTACTTCTTCCATAGACCATATTCACCAGAGAATTTTGTCACCAATCGATAATCTAAGTAGTGTTATATGACTTTCCCTTAAATCTCAATGACGTAGCTACTAGGACCCCTGTCTGCTGCAGCAGTGATTAGAGGTCTGCTACCACATTCCAGGAGTTTTCCAGCCTCCTCACCCAACCCCAGGTACCTCTACTCCTAGGTAAGTAGAAACCAGCAACTCAGGGTTTCAATATTAAACTATTTTCATAGGTTTCCCTGGTGGCCCAGGGGTTAAAGTCTCAGCACTCTCAAACTATCACCAGCCACTGCAGCCCCAAGTTCAATCCCCAGCCAGGAAGCTGGCCCACATGGCACAGCAGACCTCTCCTGTCTCCCTGCTATGCCCTTCAGCAGTGTATGTCTGTCTACCTGTTCTGCTCCCCATTCTGTCTCTGGTGTATCCTCTCATTCCCCACACATCTGGCTTATACCCCAGTTCTTGTTTGCATAAATAAAATAAATTTAAAGAAAAAATATTCTTATGACCAAATATCCCTTCCTCTCAAAAAAAAAAGAAATCAAAATGCCACACAAAGCAGTCAGAATTAACAAATGGTGCATATTTACCTCATATGTGGATACAAAGTATAGTCTGCTTGCATGGTGTTTAAAATGAAAATACCCACTTCACCTGGAAGTCCAAAATTAGAGAAGCATCTCTTTCAAGCAGTGTGGAAAGAGTACTAAGACAAGATCCAGGAATAAATGGTCAGTTCTTATCAATCTTTATTCAAATGTAAACATTTCTTCACATTCTTCAGGAATGAACAGTTAGTTATATGTGATAGAGGAAGAAGTATTCCACAAACTCAGCACACCTAAAAGATTTAATTTGTTTACAGAATTAGTACATGTACATTTAAAAGTAAACTTGAATAATTTAGATGCACATAGAATAATAAAAACATAGGCAAAGTAGTCCATCAGCTTTGTCTGGCAGTTGAATACTTCATTAAATTGAATACTTCTGCTCCCCATTCTGTAGGAATGGTAGGCAGATTAATTATTATCCCTGATATTCAGATTTTAAAAAATAGGCTGTGCCCTCCCTGGTGGTACAGTGGGTTAAAGCACTGCACTGAGAAGCTAAAGCCACTTCCGCATGAGTTCGATTCCTGCCTGCACTGGAGGAGATCCACATGGCGCAGCAGACCTCTCATGACCCGCCCGCTGCTCCCCTCAGCAGTGAATTTCATCAATCTGCCTGTTCTGCTCCCCACTCTGTCTCTGGTGAATCTTCTCACCACCCCTGCACCTGTGGCCTGTACCCCAGTTCTGTATGCACAAAAAAAATAAATCTTTGAAAAAAAAAATAGGCTAAGAAGTAGAGGTGTGTGTGTGGGTGGTGTTGGTTTTTGACCAAACTTTTTCTTTTTTTAATCTTTTAAATGTATTTATTTATATGCACTTTACATCATTGTTTATTTGCTTTTTCCTCTCAGGTGTAGACCCCATAGAATGTGCCCAAAGTTTTAGAGCCAACAAGTTATGACAGTGAGAGGACCGATTACATTCGGTCTCGGGATCTCATAACTAACAGCTAGGATGCTACTTGAGCCCAGACACAATCACCAATAATCATCATTTTATTTCCCTGCATATTGTTTTTACAAAATGCAGTCATGCATGACTTACACAACATTTACCATTTTTTTTCACTCACCAGTCACACAAAAATCTTGCACATCATTATGTCTGAATTCTTTAGTTCAGTTATGCCTTGCTTTTTGAGTAAAAGTTTATTTATCATTGATTTATGACACTATGGACATTTCAGGAGGATAGCTTCATGTCTGGTAGGTACTTACCTACCTCTCTCTGTACCACCCCAAAGTCCGAGTGCCAGTCACCATTTTGAATCTCGTGTGTGTGATGTGATTGTTCTGTCTTTAGTTGTTTTTAAGACATGATCTTTGTTTCACAATTTTGTTCTCTTGTGTGTAGGTGTGAGTTTATTTGTATTTCTTCTCATCAGTTTTCAGTTTGTGTTTTCAATTTAAGAAATTTTAACTTTGGTTCCAGAAAACTGTCAACTAATATCTTTCAGATAAAATAGTGTTTCTCACGTATTTGCTCCAGCCTTGACTTTGGAATAATGATGAGCTATAAGCTGGACTACTCTTTCTGTTCAACATGTCTGTTAACATGTCTGTTTCACACATTAGATTTTGATTTTATCTTGCTATGCCAACTACTAGGAAAATTTCTTAATAGTGCTTCACTAAATCATCCTTCAAGACTTGTTGGCATTTACCTTCTATTGAGAGTAATTCTTTGACCACTTTTTTCCCCTCCAAAATGAACAATTTGCTATTTTTTTACAGCCACTTATTATTATATCTCTTTTTTCTACTTTAATGGTACAACTCGTTATTACTATGACTTCATATTTCTGTGGAACCTGTCATATCCCAGAATTAGTTATTAAGTTCCCCCTGCCTGGATTTCCTCATTTGTAAAATGAAGCTAATAATCCTACTATGTAGTGCTATTTTTTCATCAAATGATACAATACAGCAATGCCTACATGCTAAACAAACTATTTTATTTGTGCATTGTATTGAAAACAATTTTTGAGTTCTTGTGTTTTGTTGGGTGTTTTTCTAAGCAATAGTTTTCCTTGCATACATTTGAACTTGACTTTGCAAACTCAGTGTATATGTAACTAGCCTTTTTCAGGTCCTATCAAGCATTCTACACTTTCTTCCAACTGGCCCTGGTTCTGACACTGTCCTTTAGTGCTGACATTGGCAGATAGAGATACTGAAGGTCTGTGTGAAGAGCTGGCAGGTGGCTTGATCCACGCACTGGTTCCACACTAACTTCTTCCTCCACCATGCAGCTTAGACAAGTGAGAGGCTACCCATTGGGGAGGCTTATATCTCTATGGAAGAGAAACTACCACTGGCTTTCCATCCCTGGCGGGTTGCTTGTCGCCATCATCCTACAGAAGGCAGGTGCTTGTTGCTGGCCAATGGAGCCACAAGATCATCTCTAGTTTCTATTGTGTTTCTGTTATGTTTTTCTTTCTAAAAGAATTCAAATTTTGTGTGGGACACATCCTTTTTTCCTAACAGACATTTTTATCTGACATTTATAATTACTTGCTTCTAGGGAGGGAATGGTAGTGGGAATGTGAGGGGGTGCTGGGGAATTTTGCTTAATGCAGCTAGAAAGTAAATGTTAAAGAGCATTTTAATGAGCAAATCTCCAAAAGCTTATGACTAAGGACTTCCCACTGAGCCAGAAGCAAATTCACACTAAGCAAAAAGACATTTCATTATGTGAAGATAAATTCCCATCCTCCCAGAACCATATATCAAGGTTTTCCTAACAGTGTTATATGAAAATATGCATGGACCAGAAACTCATTTTCTTTTCTTGTTATCTTCTCCTTTCAACCTTTTATTAGAACCTTATTACCTGAGATGGACAGCTGACATGGTAGTTTTAGATTATTGAGCTTTCGTTTTATAAAGTAAAACTAATGTGTATAGTATTCTACAATTAATTTAGTAGGCTACTTTAAATACTCATAAATTGCACATTTTATGTAGTTGAAGTTTGGGGGCACAAATAAAAGCATCTTTCTTCAGCTCTCCTGAATAGCCCTAAAAACAATCTGAGGAAAGAGACAAGAGTCCAAAGGAGTTCATGACAGTAGTTTATTAGAGGAAGACTGACTCAGAAAGCATCATTGATCTCTATGCATATTCAGATTACCTAAAATACCAAAACCCACTGGACATGTCAACTCGAATGCTCTGTCCTCCCTCCCAAGTCATGCAAGGGAAGCTTACTTCAGTAATCATGCCGCTGGGTGCCTGAGATGCCCCGTGACCCAATACATTTATCTCTGAAGTGAGGACTCAACCTTGGAAGAGTAATGAACTCTGTTCCTTCTCTCAAACTCACCTATCAGCTCACCCCAGCCTCCCCAAGGGAAGAGAGTATTAAAGAGAGCAGTGGTTGAGTTTCCTCAGAAGCGGCCCCCAAGCGGAATTTGAGTACACACAATTTATGTGGGAAATGACTCCAGGAAACATTATTGGTGGGTGAGGGAAAGTCAATAACAGACATCAATGAGCAAATGACTACTGTGGGCAAGAAGGGTTCATGCTGCTGTGCACCCTGAGTTACTATGTGGAATGCATATTACAATCATCCCACCCCCTGGGAAAGGGCGCTGTGGGGGCTTGCCATCGACACTCTCCATCACTGAAGAGACCTGACCCTGGAGGCCACAGCTAACACCCCAAAAGTCTTGGTGTCCCTGGTCAGGACAGCAGGCTCCTCTGGCCAGTGGAACCTACATGTGCAACTCACGAGTCACTTGTGGAAATAAGCAGCAGTGCCAAGAGGAGAGGCCATTGTGGGGATGTGGGTGGGACATGGACAGCTTCTGCCTGCCGCAGCTTTCCCTGGTACTTCCCAAAAGGTTAAATTCCTATTTTGGGGGCCGAGCGAGCACAACAAGAGCTTAAATATGACTCCTTCTGTGTCTCACAATTTCTGCATGTCAGGATGTTGGGGGCAACTGAGCTGGGTGACTTAAGTTGAGGGTGAATCATGAGGTTGTGATCAAGCAGGAGGCATTATTTCCTTGCCTACTGGATCTTTCCAGAGGTTGGTTTCCCCCAGGAGAGAAAGAGAAAGCTAGTAGGAACCTGCAGTGCCATTTCATGACTTGCTCTTGGGTGTCTCGTATCACTTTTTTGTTATTCTTTTTACTGGGAACAGATCACAAAGTCCTGTCCACACACAAGGGTAGGGAAATTAGGATCCACTTCTCAAAGGAAGGCCTATGAAAAAAATGTGTACATATTTTAAAGTGGCAATTTGTTCATATTTTAAAGGCCTATGAAAGAATTTAAACATTTTAAAGTGGCAGTAGTCGCTACACATGTTTATATTCTAAACTGAGGTGCTAGACTTCACTTATAACCTTTACAGTGGAGGAAGATGGAGAGGTGCAGAGAACACACTTGGGTTAGGTGTTATGTTCCGTGTATGTCCCCAACATGGGAAAAGGCAGGGATCCTCTCTACGCCCGACACCCACAAACACTATACTCCAGAGAGGTTTTAACAGACTCTTAGCAAAGTGTGATCTGTGTGTCCTGAACTACTCTTGAAAAGTCTGAAAGTGACAGGTCATGCATGGAAGTCTCAAGTCACTGCATCAGAGCAGCCAAACCAGTTAAGTTCCCCTCAGGTAAGCAGAGCACAGAGGATTAAGTTTTCCAGAAAAGAAGTCCAAAGATATAGGGGAAGTTGACTTGAGATATTCTAGGGAAGACTCACCCTTGGAGAGTGTCCAGGGCTGCAGTATGATCTCAAGAGAGGTGTGGAGCACTCAAGTCTGTTGTCTGAGCCGGGACTTACAGCTGACTGCCTGATGACAGGTGGCAGATATGTCCCTTCTGGGGCGCTAAAGATCAAGGTCTCCACTGAGAGGACCTCCAAAGACATGTAGACAAATAGCACACAGAGAGTGTGATGCATGTAGCCAAAGGTCACCAGCCCCAGAGGACAGTTGTACCCACTTTTCACCCCTATTCATACATACATTCCCCAAAAGCAACCCCACAACAGGTCAAAAGCCAACATGTCTTAACTCTCCCTGTCTGTGTGTCAAACTGGGTACAGAAAGAAGCTTCCAAATGGACTGAGTGTTCAAGGTTGTACTACAGAATAGACTGGAATTATGTGATTATACTTGGAAGGCTTTATGTCAAATCAGGAACATTTTTTAGTCTCCAAGACATCACCAAGAGCCTCTCTCCCACTCCAGGGTGGACCAAAGTCTATTATCCTTCCACTTTTAGCTAAACTCTTCCACTTTTGCCTAACAATTCCACTGGATTACATGAACCAGTTATATTTGAAATGTTAGCTGGGGAGAGAAAATACTCCTTAGAGTTATAAGCAGATTATTCTGAAGTGACTAAAAAGATATGTTGCTTTGCCCAACATTGAGAGAAACACTATGTGATTAATTCTATTTTGAGCATAGAAATGATAAAGGAAGTGATCTAAGTATTATATGAGAATTGGTCAGCCACAAACCTAGAGATAAAATTCCTGAAGACCCACCTAGTCTTAGCCTGAGATTGACTTGCTTTCTGTGGGTGTCTTAACCACGTCTCCTTCTGAGCTCATGCCCCAGAGAAGCCCCATCTGGTATGAGCTGTCACTGCATGCATTTTATACCATTTGCAATCCCACTGCATTTTAATTCCATCCTTAATTTTCTACCCGTTCCTCTACTGCTCACACTCATTTGAAAAGCCAATCCATTCCCACATATGCAAGGAACTAGATGCTTTCCAGAAAGGGTGGGAGAAGGCTGTTTCTCCTGCCTCAAGTTCTCCTTCTAGTTTGACCAAGACACAGCACTTGACTAAATTCCCCAAATGTGAATTCTTAGTCCTGAGTCTCTTCAACGGGGTTGTGTCCTGCCTTCCCCAAGCACATGCCAGTTTCTAGGTCCTCTCCACGGCACCCCCAGTGCTATATACTCAGTGTGTTCAGCAAGGGTTTAGGCCAGACTAATTCCCTGAAGCACAATAGAGCTTCCACGCTGCCTAATCAGGAGACTGCAGATTCTTCCTGGGCTGCTATCCTCCCTCTGACTCTCCAAGGGGGAAGGGAGAGTGCTGCAAGCCTCGTTCCAAGAAACAGCTTGTTCTGGCGCCTTTTCCCGTCCATGTGAGCCACCTGCCCCAAGCTCTTAAGTCTAGCCACAGAGATTCTCACCCCAAACTTTAGAATTGCCTTATTCTCCCATCTACATCTGGCTACTCATTAATTCATCGATCACATTCACTTTAATTCATTGTCCTGACAGATAAAGGAGGCTATGTCTATTTTTGCCACTTGCAGACCTCCTTTTTGATCTATTCACTCTCTTGAACCATTACTGAGTTCCTGTTGTGTATAAGTCAGGTCCTGAGGACTGGGAGGACTAGGCAGTGGTTCTTTGCCTTGGGTGATCATTGTAGCCACCTGAGAGTCTTTTAAGAAAATACAGACATCTTGGTCCCGCTGCGCAAAGATTCTGATTTAATTGTTCCGGGGTAGAGCTTGAGCATCAGCGATTTTTCAAAACTCCCTGGGTGATTCTCAAGGGTAGCTAGGATTTAGACCCATGAGAAGATAAAAGCATAAACAACTTGCCCCCAAATTAAAAGGCACAGATTTCCTCAAAGAAGGAGAAAGAGTACTCTGGAGGCTTGAGTCCTTCACCTGAGGAGCACGGTCAGCCCCTCTGCCTGGCTCAGCCTGTCTGCACCCACCTCAGCTCAGGTGAGAAATGCACCGCATTTATCACAAACTGGAGAAAGAGAAGGTGGCAGTCTCATTAGCTTGTTCTCAGCTGACATGCCCCTTTCCCTGGTGAAGGGACCCGGGAGGGGGGAGATTTTGCATTGCTAGAGCTAGCCAGGGCTATAAAACTTTGAAAAAGATGATTTAGAGGCCAGACTGAGTATGTCTACAGTCGGGTGAGGGCAACAGCTTACACTTCAGCAAAGATAACTGCCACGCTACATATATGGCAGGCAGTGTGAGTGTGTGTGTGTGTGTGTGTGTGTGTGTGTGTTTGGGGGTGGGGGAGGGGCGTAGAAAGAAGCATAGGACATCTCTACAGTCTGAGAGCCTTTCTGTTTCTATGACAGGATATGGAGTTAAAGGCCAGAGCACGTCTCTTCGTGTTCTCCCAGGCACAGAGGACTCCTCCTTCTTGGTTCTTATCTGTGTCCTTCTGGCTTAAGACAAGAAGTGGAGCTTTGGGGGGAGAGGGGAAGCTACTGCAAATGAGTCCTTCTGGCTGTTGAAATTGCTCGTCTGATGCTCCAATGGATGGTTGGCGCTGCAGGGTCATTGCTCATCTCTGCAGAAAATTTCCTTCTGGTGGTGGCACAGGGACCAGCATTGTCCCAAAGGTGGAGAAAGGCTGGCGCATGGAGACGCCAGCGAAAGCGCGTTTCCCAATTTCTCCAGCAGGGGGAGCCTGCGACCGGCGCTCGGCTAGAGGCGGCCCCGCGAGTATTACGCAACAACGAGGCGCCTGCGCGGGCCGAGTCTGCCCCACCGGCTTGCACTGACGCAGGCTGGAGCGGGCGAGGGAGCGCAGCTGGGCCCCCCGTGGCCATTTCCTCCGAGGGCTGGAAGGGCTCTCAGGACACTTCACCCTTCCCGTGAAACCCAGGAAACAGCTCAGTAGTTTTTCTGGTCGACTGGCTGCTGTGTACAGCTGTCAGCTGCCCGTGAAGCGGGTGGCACTAGCTCCGTGCTCCTATTGTTTTCCAAAAGAGGCTGCCCTGGTGTTGATGTTCGGACTAAATAATTATAGTTACCACAGGCGTCCTTCCTGAGCAGCTCTCATATGCCTTCACTGGGATAGGTGTTGGAAGGCGCAGCGTCTTTCTGGCTCAGGCGTCCTCGTCCTCTCCCCCAGCCTGCAGCCGGGTCCTCGCAGCGCCTGGCCGCCGACCTTTCTGCTCATATAATTACATCGAGTTTTCAATCACCGGGAGGGGCAGGAATCAGTCCCCAAATGTGCTGTCTCTATTAGCGAGCTTGAGTGTAGAGAGAGAGCAGGAAGCTGAGTATGTTTTGAGTTCTTGTTTTGAAATCAGTTGCATCTTGCTGCTGTTTATTTTACCAGTGAAGCTTTTTGTGTTTAATGTCCCTCAGTTGTGCTGGTGATTTTTTTTTTTTAATGAGTAATGTTTTTTGGTTGTTTTTTACATCAGTTTGTGCATTTTTCCATCTCAGATGTAATCCCCTTGGGGTTCACATCACCAAATCACCCTTGTGCCATCACCATAGTCCAGTGCATTTCCCTCCCCCGACTGTTTTTGATTTTTAAAAAATATTTATTTACATAACTTGAGGGTGGGGGGGGGAGTTTGAGAAGATTCACCAGAGACAGAGTGGGGAGCTGAGCAGGCAGATTGACGAAGTACACTGCTGAGGGGAGCAGCGGGCGGGTCAGGAGAGGTCTGCTGTGCCATGTGGGTCATCTTCCTGGGTGGGGATCAAACTCGTGCTGCAGTGGCTGTGCTAGCTTCATAGTGATGAACTTTATAACCTGTTGTACCACCAGTGAGGACCCTGTGTTGGTGATCTTTTTTTTGACATCATATTCTAGAGAAGGATATCGGCTAAAAAAAGAGAGGGAAGGTATTATGGAGACCTTTTTGATAGGGAAATATAATACTTTTAGGATCCCTCTTCGCTCAATATATTATAAGAAAAAAGTTAATTTAAAAAGAATAAAAATTAGGAAAACAAGATCGAAACAACAGAGATCACTGATAAAACAGGTCCATGAAACTTGATTCCTTGAAAGCATGTTAAATGCAGAGAACTTGGAAAATATAATAGAACTGGAAAAACAAAGTAAAATTCACCCACAATCCACAATTGTTATAATTTGATTGAGTATATCAATTGATGGTACTTTTTCCTAATATTATATATGTTGTGCTGCAAATGTTATACATACTGGTTTAAAGTCTTTCTTTTCTTTATTTAACATGTGATGATATTTAACATCTTCTTAGTATTCCTTATCATACATCACATAAAGGTAACATCACATAGTCAACTGATCTCATCAAGTGGACACTAACTCTTTTTACATAAGTTAGTCTATACATCCTTGGGACAACTAGTCTTTCTTTATATACAGTTGTATATCCTTAAGAAAACTCTTAGAAGAGAAGTTAAAGATCAGCAGGTATTTTAAGATACATAGTATGCATTTGCAAATGCCCTTCCAGAAACGCTGAGCCAATTTCTTTTTTCACCAACAATTAGAAGCCAAAATTGCTATAGTTCCTCTTCATATGTGCAGCCAATTTTATAGGTTACAACTGTATTTTGTTGCTATTCTGATCTGTGTTCTTGTGCTTTTTGCTCTTGAATTTCTCAGATTTTATGCAAGGACCTTTCCAAAGGGCTTAACCTCTGATGCGAGTAAAAAAAGATCTGAGAAAGGGGGTACGAGACAAAGAAATTAGGAAATTGCAGCACTAGCTAGCCAGTGGCATGTGAGCCACTTGACATATGATAAAACAGTTCCCCTGGCATATACTGATCTGTGTGGAGGGATTCAGGACCCCTAGTGGGAAAGACTCACAGCCAAGGAATTTAGGGGATGTTTACTGGGATCTAGATTTGAATAATTCTTAAATTTGATTACTGAATTAGAATGACTGAAAGATCTCCCAGTTAGACTGAACACAAGCATCCTGTTGACTCCTGCTGCCAAAGCCTAACCTCAGGCAAGATTATGGCTAAGGAGGACTTGACTGTTCAGATGTTTCTCCACCTTGTGGCCCAAGCTCTGTAAGTGGCTTGTGCACATAGGTGTGGGCATGTCGTCACGTGTATGCATAAGTGAAAGGTTGGTGTGTGTCTTTGCAGATGCCATCCCTCTTTATTTTAACTGAGTGTAAAAGATGCAGCCGCCTGGCGAGGAATAGAGAGATATTTAGGAGGTAAGTCCGTTTGGGGAAAGCCACTCAATTTACTGACCCATCAGTTTACTGAGAGACAATTTGCCAAATGCCCAACTTACAAAATCTTGAGGCTGTTTAGACATTTTGACTGCATCCTAGCCCTGTGCTTATATTCCCCCTGCTCATTTCTCAGAGGTGTACCAAGGCTGTTTGTTCAATAGGCACAGTCAAGTTCAGAGTCAGTGCATGGAGATATAAGAGATATGGGTAGGAACTAGGCCTCTGTGCATCAGGAAATCAGCCACTTATGAAGTTAATTTTGGTAATTTTTCATCAAATTGGCCCTGAGCCTCAAATATTGCATCTTCTGGAAATATCTCCTTTTCTTTTTTCAGCTCTTCCCCACCAAAGTTGCAACTCAACTTAGACCTTGACATTGTGCCATTCACTAAGGGCAGCTCCCACACTCGCTACTTGCTGTGGAGTGCAAGGAGTAAACTGTCCGTTGGCTAAACATGTATGTGAAATATTAGAGGGCATTTAATAATGTTTGGTGATATATTCAAACACTGTAAGATTATAGTGATTTGGAAATAATTTTTCCTGCCTATTCCAACCTGCCTATTCCAACCTGCCTTCTAACTCCATCTCCTGTCATAGGGCCTTAGGAAACCCCAAATTTGGACAGAGAGCACCCCATTCTTTGTCTTACTTACTTGTTCCTCCAGCTCCTTTAGGTTCTTCTGATCACAACTCACTGCTGCCTCCACTTTCCTCTGACCTGGGTTGTGTAACCAGGTATTTGATCCACTGTAAAAGGCCTTTGAAAGCTCGAGATAAACCAGGAGGACATGGTGACATGAGCTTTGGAGGAGAGACAAGGGGATGAGCACAGATTTTGCATTGAGATTAGCTTCCTGTCAATTTTTGCAAGAAAATTCCTAAAATAAAAGTATACCTCCCTCTCAGTCATGATAGAAATTGGACTCAAGGAAGGATAGAGGTGATGGGATAGTGAGCAGGGTGAATCTGTTTATAACAGCTATTCCTGCCACACACCGAATAATAATAAATATTGGTTCGTTATTATATGCAGTACAGTGTTATGGCCTCTGTACAGGAAATGTCATGTTCAATAGGTTTACAATGTAGGGAGATTAAAATATATACAGAAACTTACAAGGTATTATGTATGAATGGTAAGATGCCAGGATGGCCATAAACTTGACTGGTCACTAAAAATGCCAGCAGAGATGGCAGAGCAAGCAAAATTGTGAGTCAGGTGCTGAAATGGTTAAGGGAGATGAAAGCGTGAACCGGAAGCCAGTGTCAAGGGCACATTCACACACAGCCTGGAATGTAAAAGAGGAGACAAAATTGAGTCATGGATGCAGAACACGTTCGTGTATCATGTTAGAAAGCTAGCAGGTACCTATTTAAAGTCAGTCCTATAGAACTCTCTGGAGCTGGGCATAATTTTCTGCAGAGAAAAACCAGATTTACTTTGGAACAACCATGAAACATATTAAATATGTAGCCTTTTAAAGAATCTTACTGCTGCATTAATAAGCACAGACATAGGAAGATATTAGTGAATTGAGAAAGCTCATAACATAATAAATAGCTAGCAAACTATTCATCTTCATCATTTAACCCTCATTTGGCCTAAATACAAGAAACAATTTGATGCTTTACAAAAGGCAGCATCACCCTTACCCTGAGAGCCATTTTATGTCAAACACAACCTATTAATATAATTTTTCTACTGCTTTGAGGAAAGGATTTTCCATGTCTCACTCACTACAGAGCAATCCAGTTTTCTTGCAACGCCCATCTGGCGTTTGTATCCATTTCTTGAAATGTAGTGGCTCTTAGAATTAAACTAAAAATATTCCATGTAGAATGGAATTTAGACTCCTATCAGTGACCATTAAAGAGAGAAAAATCTACTAACATCGCGGTAACAAATGGACTCTCGTACAGAACTTTAAATGCTAGCCCTATTTTCTTCCTCATCCATTCCTCCCGATGGTAGAAGAACAAAAAATCTATCCTCCCCAAATATGTTTTGTGGCAAGAGGCAAGAGGATTATTTCATGGGAGAGACTTCAAGTTGCTTTTGATGTGTATCAATTTCTCTTGGCAAGAATTCTCCCAGAAGACAATATCCTTGTCTCGTTTCAATCTAGTCCTTTGTTTTCCTGATAAGCACAACTGCTGAACTTCCCCTTTCTTTTCTCCAGCCTCCTTGTTTAGTTAGCTGTTTGACAGGGCATCTAAGGGCTTGGTTGAGTTATAGAAGTTTACACATTAGTATTAAACTTTCATATAGCTTCCATCTCCTATCAATCTGCCCGATGGTGTTTGATTATTTGCTAGCTTAGAACTTAAGGGGTGTAGGATGATTTCCTTTGTGCCTGACACAGATTAATTCTGAGGTCCAGGATGGTGGTTGCCTTCCATCCAAGTCAGCAGGACCCTGGCTCATTCTGATACAGACCATGCAGTTTCTGGGGTCACCAAAATAGCAGAATTGGTTATATGGTGTTATTCTAGACATCGGCCTAAAATCTCATCCCATTTATTTGTTGCCACGGCATTTTCTAAAGAGGAATAAGCCATTTTATTCTGGTTAAACTAAAACTTAAAGAAAAATGATTGGGAATGAGGACATTGAAGTCCTACTTAGCTCTATAAGGTAAGTGTCAGAACCTTGTCTTAGAGCAGGTATCCATGCAGGAAAAACAGCTTGAGGGCCAGGGTTAGGAGAGAGCTCACTGGAGAGGGCTGGAGAGGCCAGAGGGGCCAAACCTATGTGGACACTCAGAGCAGGGCCTGATTTCCTTTACTCCTCATAGTCTGTGTCCAAGTGATGTTGGCTGAAACCAAGAGATCACCAGGGACCCCAAACTACTAAGTGGAAAAACCCATTTTGTCCATTTATGGGGTCTGACTATCCATGAGCACAGAGGAAAATAATCACTCTAGTGTGTCAAAGATCTTAAATTGGTAAGAGCTTCAAAAGTAATAGATAGCAATAAAGAGAAACAAAATAGGGGAGAGACCCAATCAGAGTCCAGAATCACCCATCCCCGCATGGGCAAATGTTCAGCTAACAGGCTGGGCACAGAGCTTCCATCATTAGGAAAAGGCGAAGACACTTCCCAGCAGGAGAAAACAAGTAAGAGGCTGAGTGGGGCTTACGAGGAAGATGATGAAGGAGAGACCCAAAATGCACCATGTACCACTGAGGCAGGCGTGCCCCGCAAAGTCAGATGATGTCTGCCCTGACCCTTAAGAGCCTGCCTGCCAGTGTGCTAGTGCCCGGGGAGCTGCCCTCCACATGTCTGCCCTCTCTCTTTGTTCCACCACAAGCACATCTCTGCCTCAACCTTTCCTCTTTCCTAGCTACTCCCCATTCAGGAAGTCCAGATGATAGCATTCTGGGAATTGTAATCCAAGTATCTGAGAAGCTGAGGCATGCAGTGGCGGCAAGGAAATTGGCACCCAGTTCTGGGCCATCACAACATGCTCACTGCTTCTATGACATAAGCACCCTATACTCTGAATTCAATGTAGCTATTAAAGCCCAACCTACATCTGAGGAAATGCAAGCCTATTCACCTATACAATGTTATAAACCATTGTTATCTCTATTAATAAGAAAAAGTAAGTCCAAACTATTGAAACTCTACTTAGCATTATTAATTTAAATTTGTTAGTTTCCACTTAGTATCAGAAAGACAAGGGCTTTCCTTTCACTTCAGGCAGTAATGCTGTTCAGGGTACATGCACGTCCTCCAGCAAGAGTTACAAGTCATGTGTGTACACAGGACATTTCACCTCATGATAGAATGATGGCATCATTGAGTAGGAAGGGAGCCTCAAGCCTCCCTAGTCCAGGCTTCAAGTTGATACAAGAATTACATTTTTTCATACCCATCAAGCTTCTATCTGTGTAGTCATCCAGACCTGAGCTGTTCAGAACTTGGGGAGAGGAGAGCCTGATATGCAGCTTGATGGTCTCAATTTTAGGCTATTTTAAGCTAATGTGAACCTTTGTATGACTTTGCTTGATGGGTTCTCCGCTAGTGAACCCAGAAAACAGCGAACTCCCTTTGACATCTGTGACCTTCCACTGAAAGTCAGCCATAAAATAGAAATAACTAGTCAGTTTCTGGAGTCCCATATTTGATCCTTAGCTCTGCTGAAAATCAAAACTGTGAGATCTGTGCTCAAATTCAATTAGTTTTGCTTTAAGGATTTCATTTGTTTTTATTCCTCTATTTCCTTTCTAAAGATCGGTGTCTATAGATCACGAGCGGATTTTTTTTTTTGGAGGGGGGCAAATATTTTATTATAAATTTATTATAAATTGGTTTAACTTTCACTTTTTGTTATGAAAAATTTCAAGCACCCACAAAAATTGATGTAGTAAAATGCTGTGTGCTCTTGTGGTCAACCCCAGTTGTAAATATATCGACTTGTCACCAACCTTACTTCACCTTCCTCACACAAGTGGCTTCCTCCCTGGCCTTGTTTTGAAGCAAATTCCATCCAGAATGATTCTGTTTTCTTTTTTTTTAATATAAGGACTGACTTTTTTAGCACCAAATTAACAGTAATTCCTAAATATCTCCAACATGCTGCTATATCTCTCAGTCTGTAGCTGTTTGATTGTTTGAGTCAGGCTATAAATAAGGGACGACCATTACAATGGCTAAATAAACCACTTGTTTCCTTTAAACGATAGATGCTCCCATCATGCTCACATTTATTATTTCCTAAAATTTTGCTTGTGAAAGAAAAAAGTCTAAGTATAACCAATGTACAATGGAAACTTTTGTGAATTTGTGCTCTTCTATTTATCTTGTTACTTTCATTTTCACTAGTGTACCTTTGCTGAGATGTTGCTGAAGTGGAATTCTTGAATTAAATAGTAAATGCATAAATAATTTCTCAAAATTTAGTCCAATGCCACAATGTTGCAAAATATCATCTCCTAGTTCTTATATCTTATTGGCTTCCCCCTGCGCCTGGGCAGCACTGGACTGACGCCCTTGGAGGCTGGCGAAACTATAGAACAAGAGATGAGCTCTCTCATGCTTCCATGGGTCTTCCTTTTCCAGGCTAACCTCATCCTGGTTCTTGCATTTTCGATATACTATCATCTGTATCTGCAATTATTAATAAAACTCTTGAAAAGGAAAGGATTAAGATAACCTGGCATGTACCAGGAAACATCCTCCCAAGTTGACATTGGTTGAGCATCTTGAATTGATCTAAATATTCCCTGCATATTTCTCTATCCTAACTTTATGAGATTGTATCCAAATGGTAATAAAAATAAAAGCATACTTTTTGTTTATATCATTCTCCTAAAACGGTGTTGCATAGTGGATGAGCTAGTGACTTCTGGACTCAGATTTTTGGAGCTCCTGTTTTTTCTCTGCCACTTCACAACTGTTTAGTTGTGTTGGGTTTTTAACCTGTCTGCCTCTGTTTTATCATTTGCATTATGGGGGTCTACTTGTGTTGTGATATGGCATGCATGTGTTGTGATGACTGATAAGATAATGCATGTACTTAAAACAGCACTGACAGTCTCTTCCTAGAGGCACAGTGGGTTAAAACACATCACTAAGAAGTGAACACCACTTCAGCACGAGTTCGATTCCTGGCCAGGGAGATGACTCACATGATGCAGCAGACCTCTCCTGACCCGCCCGCTGCTCCCCTCAGCAGTGTACTTGTCAATCGGCCTGTTCTGCTCCCCACTCTGTCTCTGGTGAATCCTCTCAATGCCCCTGCACCTCTGACCTGCACCCCAGTTCTTTATGAAAAGAAATATTTAAAAAAACAAAATAGCACTGACAAAATAAGTGAGAGTTATTGATCTGACAAGGTACTAACAAATGAAGGCAATTGGCAACCATTAGTCTTACTGAATGTGCTCTGTCTCCAACAAATCACTATTCCCATCCCTTAACATGATCAGGGTAACTTAGAATTTTTTTTAAAGAGTTTTCTTGGGATTTATCACATCTATACCTAGTCCTTGGAATCCCTCTATAGTTTCTAATTTTTTATTAGTTAGGTTTTAGTTTTACTGTATATCATATTCACTAAAATAACATAGCTGATCATCCAAGTTGATCCTTTACTCTACTCAGGATGTGGTTTTATTATGCAAAGCCAAAAGTAATGACAGAGACAAAAGAATCACTCATCTCAGATAAATGATCTCAGTCCATCCACAAGACCCCTGAACACCTGCCCTGAAGTTTCATTGGCCAGAATAGTCACATGACCATTAAGCTGTGGCAGACATTCAGAAACACATGCTCCCACTCCCCCCAAATGAAATAGCCATTACTAAAGAAGAAAAGGAAATTAATGATTGATGTAGGCAACTAGATATCTCCACCACAATATTGTTACTCCATTCTGGCCCTTATCATTGTTTCTGTTTTATCTCACACATTATCAATATTGGTGCTAGGACCATATCAACAACTTCCAAGAACCTGAGAATTCAATGTCTCCCAATTGTGGAATCAATAAAAGAAACATGGTTACCCCAGCATTTTAGTTCATCGGTCAAAATTCATTCTTCTTTACACTTTGGGCTTTCCTTAACCTGGTCAGAATCTTTCTTTCTTTTAAGATTTTATTTATTTATGCATGCAGATCTGGGGTATAGGCCAGAAGTGTGGGAGGTGAGAGAATTCACCAGAGACAGAATGGGGAGCAGAACAGGCAGATGTATTGAATTACATCTCTGAGGGGAGCAGTGGGCAAGACAGGAGAGGACTGCCGCGCCATGTGGGTCAAGCTCTCTGGTGGGGGATCAAACTCATGTTGCAGTGACTGTAGTAACTTCATAGTGCTGTGCTTTAACCCGTTGTACCACCAGGGATGTCCCTGGTCAGAATCTCTCTACTTGTTGTCATTGAAGCTTCCATTACTCTAGTAACATGCGAGGTCTGCCAAGATGGTGTCATTAGAATATTTATAGAACCGCACTCTCTTCGAGTTGTTTTATATTTTAAAATCTCCTATATATTTTTCTTCTGTTTATTAAAAATTCTGGATATTGTGTTATTCTCTGTATTCTCCTCCCAGTTTATTTATGAACTCTAAAGTGGTAGAGTGGCTTTCTCCCAAAGTACTTTACCATTTCACTTCCCAGTTGCTCAGATTTAAGTCCACCATGCTAATCTTCCTTTTCTTTTTTTCAACCTTCTGGAAGCAAGTGGAGTAACAAAGTAACTGAAGAGTTGTTCAGGAGAGCAGTGTTCATCAGGAAGGCTCTTTCTGCCAATATTTAGATAATCACATTTTAAAACTGGGTATTGAATATGATTCGGTCACAGTCTGCCCACACAAAATGAGTGCATGGGGTAAAGAAACCCGACCGAGAGATGATTATGCAATAATGTATTAATAATAGATGACATAATGAACCAAAAGTGAGCTTGGCAAAACTCCCAGGTACTTTTCATAAAATACTTCCCATGATCTGCTTTGCCTATGAGGAGTAGAATATATTATCGCGCATTCACTTGGAGATGGAGGGCTGGGCACAGGTCCAAGGATGAGAGGCATGCTGTGTGGACCCTACACCTCTCTCCGGTTAGAGTATGTGTATCCATGGGAAGAGGCCTAAGGCCAGATTATGCTTTGCAGAAGAGCTCCAAGTCCTTCAGCTCTTCCCAGAAAATATGCATGGGGTGCTCACAGCTGTAAGAGCCCAGCTCCCAGAAAGACCAAATTAATTTCTTTTTTCCATTTGAATGGCATAGTATGAGGGTCCTAGACAAACTGCAAGAGAATTAGCAGCGCTAACTCTAGCCAGTGATACAGCCCCACAGTTGACTGGCGTGATACAGACTTCAGAAATCCAAGGTTGACTCAAGGCACAGTCAATTTATGGGAGACAATGTCCCAGGTGCAAAATGGGATCCTAGGGCTTAACTTTGCTTCCAACTCTTGCACCTACTTAGGGTGAACCATCATTGCACTCAGTAAAGAACTATGGCATGTCATAAATCTTCTGGACATGAATGTATGGGTTAAACAAAATGACATCAGACAGGCCATTGAGACAATAGTAGAACTGTGGCTGGAGTTTGATGAGTTTTCTGGTCTGGCCATCAGAAACAAGACACTGTCTGCCATATCCCCAGGGGAAGATCAATAAGGAATTTGTGATAAAAGGTATGTGCCAGAAATACTGCTAATAGCCATCGGCTTGAGGAGGGTAGTACAAGTGAGAAGGGTCTATTCAATGAGAAGTTCAAAACCTTAGTTGGTTTGCAGAATGCTTTTGTCTAGCCACACATGTTATAAATTCTATACTTCAAGTCTTTTTTCCATGAATGGGCATTCAGTCTTTTCCACACATTTATTTCACCTGTTGAGTATTTCTAAGCTATGGACAAATAGGGTCACAGAAAATGTAATTATGTACATGAAGAATTATAGCTCAGAGCTATCAGGAGCCTCTTTAATTTTCGGACTTATGCAGCTTCTCTAAAAACTGCCTTGTAGATGCTCTGTATGGTAGTAGAGAACATGTTCTTCTTTCTGGAAGGCACAGAGGCTGGTGTGCACATAACCATAGCCCTCAGATTGGCAGAGCAGAGTTGAGCAAGTAGGTCAGGTCAGAGCACATGTACATTGCCTGTTCCCACAAACTAGCCCATGCAGAGATCACCTATACCCTAAATCATGTTCATGGAACCTATATTACTAAGCCTAAAAGGCAAAGACACATGTAGCTATAACACACACACACACACAATAACCAGACTTTTACTATGTCTCCACTGTGACTTTTTCTTGTATCCACTTGTCTAGCCAACACTGAACTTTTTTTTTAAAGATTTATTTATGTGTGCATACAGAACTAGGGTGCAGGCCAGAGGCTCAGGGGTGGCGAGAGGCTTCACCGGAGACAGAGTGGGGAGCAGAACAGGCAGATCGACAAAGTACACTGCTGAGGGGAGCAGCGGGCGGGTCAGGAGGGGTCTGCCGCGCCATGTGGTCACCTCCCGGGCAGGTGGGAATCGAACTCACGTTGAAGTGGCTTTAGCTTCTTAGTGCTGTGCTTTAACCCACTGCGCCACCAGGGAGGGCCAACACTGAACTTTTTAGGTGTTACCCACACACAACTTTGTCTGGACATTCAGACTGGACCTCCCAAAGGGGTATCCTTCGTGAAGTCCAGAGAAGACCTGGAGACCCACTTTCCCTGTGTACTGCTCATGTGGCAAAGGGCTGCTTCCTGCTGTGTTGCAGGAGGCCGCTCTCCTCTAAAGTATGCTGCAAACAGTAGAAAAGGAATTAACTGAGTTCCTCAGAATATGTAACTACGCTCTTGGAGGTGCACAATATTTCTTCTATCATTTTCCCAGTGTTCCCATGCCGATCTATTTCAGTATAGCACCAACTCATGTAAGTCCACACACACTTTAAAATATTAAACGAGGGGACTTCAGACAGGAAATATTGATAGATTGATGGAGCTATGTGGCAGTATGGACCCCTTCTGCAGCTGGTGGTTTCAATAAGATCTCATTGTTTTTTATTTCATAGTCCCTCTCAATCGAGTCCCTACAATTATTTCTAGAAAAATATCTACTATCACTTTGTTCAGGTTAAACTCTTTGTAGCTTATCCAGGAACAATATGAACTTACCCAATCTAAAGAGTTCATTTTATACAGGGAAGTGATAATGGGCTGTTGATTCAGCCCTTGAACCTCTACAGATTCTAATCACATGAAGCCATGAAAAGGAATTCACAGACTTTTTACATTAGTAATCAGAAAGAAGCAAATTTCTTTTAAAGATTTATTTATTTATGCATACAGAACTGGGGTACAGGACAGAGGTGCAGGGGCGGTGAGAGGATTCACCAGAGACAGAGTGGGGAGCAAAACAGGCAGATCAATGAAATACACTGCTGAGGGGGGCAGCGGGCTAGTCAGGAGAGGTCTGCCACGCCATGTGGGTCACCTCCAGGGTGGGGATCAAACTCATGCTGAAGTAGCTTTAGCTTTTTGGTGCTGTGCTCTAATCTGCTGTGCCACCAGGGAGGCCCCAAGAAGCAAATTTTATTCAAGAAAGTAAGAAAAAATTTATCCTGGGGAAAAAGAACAACGGCAACGACCCAAGCCAGCATTGTCAGGGAAGGGGAAAAGACACCCCACAGGCCCTTGTCTAGGGCTATTTAAGCCCTTTTCCCCCTATTCTAAAATCCCATCACCTTATTTTGTGACTGGCTCTTTCCTCTGGTGGCCACACTGCCCAGGCAGATGTGCCCACTTTCCCTGCTCTTATTTTAGAGTTTCTCTTTTTTCCCCCTGTCCACGGTCTCCTAGAATGTACTGTTTACTGTCCTCATCAGCTCTCCAGAATTTCTCTGCCCTTACCTTAGAGGCTTCTCTCAGTTCTCCCAAAGCCCCTGCCTGCACTGTTCCTAAAGCTGCTTACTCACCCCTAACTTGCCCTGGCACTCACAAGGACAGGTGCTGGGTTGGAGCGAACACTGGTGTTTTCCATACACCAGCCAGGCTGACCCCAGCTCTGCTCCTCAGCGCTGGACCTTCCTGTCTAACTCCTGGGCTCTTGTTGTATCAGAATACCTGGTGCCTGCTACCTTATCCCTTTTCATGACATCTTCCTGAGGGAGCTCGGTGGTCTTTCCTGCCAGATGTTTAAATCACTCAACCACTAGTCATCACTTCAAATAACACAGTGCAGCTCTAAGAAAAAAAAAAAATTCTCTCAAATACAAAAGTTATTAACAAATACCTCAAGAAGTCTTTTTCCTGTTGAGCAGGAGCTATAGCAATGTTAAATTGCATTTTTCTTTTCTTTTTAAAAATATATTTATTTATGCATACAAGAACTGGGGTATAGTCCAGAGGTACAGAAAATGAGAGGATTCACCAGAGAGAGAGTGGGGAGCAGAACAGACAGATTGACTGAAATACACTGCTGAGGGGGGCAGCAGGGAGACAGGAGAGGGAGACAGGAGAGGTCTGCTGCACCATGTGGATCACCTCCTTGGCTGGGGATCGAACTCGTGCTGCAGCGGCTGCCGAGAGCTTTATAGTGCTGTGCTTTACCCCCTGGGAGGTCCTTGCATTTTTTTTTTTTTCATAAGCAGAACCAATTTGTGTTTTCATTTTCTTTCTCCTTGATATCATCCCATGGGAACATGGTAACACATGTTCTTATTACTTATGATAACGTGTTTATCTTTGCATACTTTCAATAACAGTGCAGTCTTCCATCTCTCATTTCCCGGAAGCCCCCAGGATTCTTCTGCAAAACAGATTCTTCTGCAGGGCCCAGAGATGACAGCCTTCACCATTGGAGTGCCCGGGTTTCTCTTCCCCCACACATTGACTGTCTCTTTGACACACATAGGCATGACCAAGAGGGCTTTCAAGTCACCTGTGCCAAAGCAAGATTACCCTCCCCAAGGTGCCTCAACACAGAAGATGGTACAAAGGAATTCTCTGTTCCATTCCCAGCAATACCTGCCATTCTATTACCTCCTACAAATTCTTAGAATGAAGGTAGAATGGGTCATGTCTTTGCCCTAGCCTGTGCCATTTTTGTGACTGAGCAAATCACTGCATTTTTCTGTAGGCATAGACTCAGAATCTTTGAACTTCTCTGTTTTAATATGTCAGACGTTTATTCCCTCAGTATTTTTTTTCCCACTGCAAATCTTTTACCCAAAGTAAAAGTGATGAACCTTCACCATGTGTTTCACAAGTATTTTTGAAGCATAACTATTTTCTGAAGCCAAATTTTAGTGTATATTTCTGAACTTTGTCTTCTGTAAAAAAAAAAATAATAATAATCAAAAAAGTCCTTTAAAATATGTTAAGTTTGGGTGATTTCTCAGACACTTGTTTAGAAATTCGGAGGTATACATGACCACTTACCATTTTCTACCTTCTCATTGGAGAGGAACATGTCAGTATTCAACTCGATTAGTTTGAAGATAGTCTTTCAAAAGGAGAGTCCGGATGCTTAATAATCTCACATTTTTTTTTTTACAAGATTTATTTATTTATGCATACAGAACTGGAGTATAGGCCAGAGGTTCAGGATGATGAGAACATTCATCAGAGACAGAGTGGGGAGCAGAACAGGCAGACTGACTAATTACACTGCTAAGGGGAGCAGCAGGTGGGTCAGGAGAGGTCTGCCACACCATGTGGGTCACCTCCGGGGCAGGGATCAAACTCACGCTGAAGTGGCGTTAGCTTCTTAGTGCTGAGCTTTAACCTGCTGCGTCACCAGGGAGGGCCCCTAATCCCACCTTTGTATCCCAGCTCTGGCAGAGTCCAAGACTTGTTCATAAGCTAAACCTCCTCTGAACACACAAGGTCCTGTTCAGCCCACCCTTTTCTGTTTTTAACACATCCTCTCTTGGCTCCTGTCATCTGTTGCCTCTTCTTCATGCCTTTCCTCTGAAGACTAAATGGTCAGGTTTTTGTTTCCCATCAAATGTGGTGTGACATGGTTGATTTTATGTATCAGCTTGACTGGCCACAGAGAGCCCAGATTAAACACTCATCTGGCTGTGTCAATAAAGGTATTTCTGGATAAGCATTTAAATGTTTGAATCAGCAGACACGGTCAAGTAGATTGCCCTCACCAAGGTTTGTGAGCATCATCCAATTCTTTGAAAGCCTTGAATAAAACAACAGGCAGAGGAAGGCAGAATGTGCCCTTATTATTTTCCCCTGAGAAATGACAGATCATGGAAACTCTAGCCTCTGTAATGATGAGAGCCAATTCCTCATTCTAAATGCTCTCTCTCTATCATTCTATGGACAAGCCTTATTAATACTAAAACAGGTGGATTAAGGGTAAAAAGTCCTAGGCCTTCTCTACTCAGTCTCCATAAGACCTTGGCAATGGCAATTCACCTCTTATCTCTGAACCTTACTTTCTCATTATTAATATTAAAGTCCTATGTGATCTCAAAAATGATGTCCATTTTTGAAATTTTATGACATAGATTTTAATGCTCAAGTTCTTAGACTTCCCCAAGTCACTCGGCTCTACCCTTAACTACATACAAATAAATATCAGTGCACATACTACTGCTAGCATGTTTGCAATTTACATACAGTTCAAATAACCCAAGCACAAAGGGCTTGCTGCCACTTATTATAACCTATTACAGTGCTCTCTGGAGCTAACGATTTTGCTTTTGCTTTAAAATCAGCATGAGACATATCAGAGCCACTGGGTAACAAACTAGAGTTGAGAAATGCCTAGGAAGTCAGCAGAGCAAGATCTGAATACAAGTTCAAGCTCTGAAATGGCCTCTTTAAGTGCCTTTGGCTGAACCACTTTAAGACTTTTGTATCTCATTTGCAGTACATTTAATATGTACATAATATGCACATATCGTTATTACCTACTTCACAGTACTATGGAGAGGTGTTGAATTCCAGAAGCTACACATCAGACCCACATTTGCTTAGTCACCAGCAGCCAGACAGCACAGCCATAAAATCACCCCAGACCAGAGACCCTTATTCCTGGTAGGTAGGTCTGCATGAAGGATTAGAAATCCTAGTTTCATCCCAGTTCACCTTTGCAACTTAGTCCCTTGCCTAACTTAAGACTCATTCTCTAGCATCCACACTAGATCTGACATATGTAGGCATCTACATTCACAATCTCATCTAGCATATATCTGTGCTATGTTCTTTTTATCTGACACATCTACAGATAAACATGTTTATCACCTTGTACATAGTAGAAAATGTAGATTAGTTGCCTTTTATTATTATAATAATAATTATCAGTATTTCATATCTTAGTTTATTCCATGGGTTCTTCTTTTTTTTTAAAAAAGATTTATTTATTCATATGGAACTGGGGTACAGGCCAGAGATGTGGAGGGTGAGAGGATTCACCAGAGACAGAGTGGGGAGCAGAACAGGCAGATCGACGAAGTACACTGCTGAGGGGAGCAGCGGGCGGGTCAGGAGAGGTCTGCCACACCATGTGGTCACCTCCGGGACAGGCGGGAATCGAACTCATGCGAAAGTGGATTTAGCTTCACAGTGCTGTGCTTTAACCTGCTGCACCACCAGGGAGGGCCCAGGTTCTTCTTTTTTTTAAGAAAAAGCTGTATTTATTTATGCATGCAAGAGCTGGGATACAGGTCAGAGGTGTAGAGGGTGAAAGGATTCACCAGAGATAGAGTGGGGAGTAGAACAGTTACAGTGACTGAAATACACTGCTGGGGGGAGAAGCAGAGAGGAGAGGTCTGCTGTGCCATGTGGGTCAGCTCCCATGGCCAGGGATGGCACTCGGGCTGCAGAGGCTGCAGATAGCTCCATAGTGCTGAGACTTAGCTTCTCGCACCCCCAGGGAGGCCTTCATGGGCTCTTCTTGCATGCCTTTCTCAATGCATAACTATCCAGAACAAAGCCAAACTTTTTTGTAGAAAGCAATGAATGCTCTGAGCTCCTATATTTATATGACTCAGACAGTAGTTTCCACACCTACATTTATTGTAGTGATTTTTACATGGAATACTTTTTATTATACATATGCTCCTAGTGGTCCCAGACCCTGTCATATACATTTTTATATAGTCCCGAAGCAGCTAAGCTACAATACTGCACAGATAGAACTCAATAAGCTCTCACTACATAATTGATAAAGAATTAATGAAATCGACCAATGAGCTCATAAATCATTTCTTGATTCTGTAGCTTGCTTGACTGTGTCTGCCTTTTGATTCAGGCAGGGCTCAGGGTATTTCTAAGCTTCCTAGGGAATCAGCTGTCAGACACCTGATGTTTTTTACCTGACGACATGAAATCCGGTATCTTCTCTGCCGGTCTGTTCCATTTCTGAGCATGTCTGTTGAGCCGAAAGCAAAAGTATTTCTAATAGAAGTAGTAGACATTTTAGTAGCCCTGTGGAAAGAACAGCACTTCCTAGAGGTTTTTTGTTTGTTTTTGAGTAAAAGCAATCTATAGAATAGCTAGAAAATGGATTGTAATTAGAAAAAACATTTGTTCCCCTGAAATCATTATACTGATCAGTGACATCTATTGAGTTTTTATCAAGTGCTATCTCATCAGATACACCGTCCCATTCATGAATTGCAATTATCATGTAATAGAATTCACTATTGTCTCCATGTTAGAGATGAGGAACCTGTGGTAAGAGTAACAGACTTGAATGTATGGAGTGCGCAAGCTGTCACAATTAGATTAGGTTAGAGCTTTCTACCTGGACAGGAAACTGAGAGTTAAAACAAGATGGTTTCCTTACTATGAGCTTCTTCACTGTGGGTTCCAAGATACCTGATGTGAAACAGCATTTTCATGGCCACAGTGCAACTTGTATTTACCTTAAAAAAAAATCTCTCTCCCCCCTCCACCCTCCCTTTCCTGTTGAAAGAAATGAAAATAACCCAGTGCTCATGGGAGGGACTTTCCTAATGCTCAGGAAGTCAAGTCTCTGTGACTTTGCCAGGGGTTTTCTGGGCCTGACTCAGAATCGGTAGGAGCGAATGCTTCAGTCTAAGCAGCCAGAATTCTCTACCCAGAGAGGAGTGGGCTCTGGTCTTACCTATCCTGGTCTATTAAATGCTTGAAGTACAAGACCCTTTGTGTCAGTTTTACTCTCCAAAACAGGTGTCCCAAAACCCTATAGCAAAGGCTTCCCTGCAATAGTGTGGCTGAGAGGCAGCCTCCAGGGGCTGAGGTCTACAAAGAGAAAGGGCTGCAGAAGACAACAGTTTGATCTTTCATGGATTAAACCCCTTTCACCTCCAGTGGGGGACCTGTCTCTTACCAAAGGAAACACAGACAGGGAGTTCCTATCAATTGAAAGGCCACTCACATGACACAGAAAACATAAGTAGACATTCAGTCCTACACAGAAATGCTTCAGTGTGACTGAATAACCTTTAAACCATCACACCATGGAAAACTGCTCCCATCTGCCTCTGTCACCTCACTCAGCCCTAACAAGCTGCACACTCAGAGCAGTGTCTCTGTCCCCAGCTCTGGAGGATCACTTATATTGTAGTCGATTCTTTTTAGCCATTGCCTAACAGCTCCATCTGTTACTTACCCATTAGAGATGCAGATTTTTGCTCGTTTCATGAATTTTCAAAACATTGACTGCCCTGGGCACTTTCCTGTTAATACCTCTCTCCATCATTTCTTTTCTCACTCCAGTGCCTAGGAGATACCTCTTTCTCCTAATAACACAGGCAGGGCTCAGAGTATTGATCTCACTGCAGCATAGAATGTCCTGAAATTCTGAGCACCAATGACTTCATACTGCACACACCAGTAAAACCGAGGCTAGCCTGAGCCAGCTCAGTTAAGTTTGTGTTAAGAGAAGAAATTATAAAGAGTATGCTTCCGAGTCTTCGCTTGCTGTAATCCAGTCAGGGCGTATTTTATTGGTGCTCATTACCAAGGTAGAGAGTGATAAATGTGGAAACCATAAAAACGTGTGCTGGCCCCTGCTGTGGGACACTTACTCCACATTCTCTATGAAGGTAACTTCTCTGACTTTTGTCAGGAAGGTCTCTTGCAAGCTCATTGAAGGTTGGAGGTCAGCCTTGAACTCTGTTGGAGGCGCAATGTGCTAGCTGAAGTCAAAAGCATGTTGCCGGGCTTTTCCCAGAACAAATGAAAAGGTATGACAAATGCCACAACCTTTTTGATTGATTGTACTCAACTGAGTACCTTGAGTTACAACTATTATTTAAATATTGCTAAATATATAAGACAGTTTCAGTTCTTCCTCTCTCTCTTTCAAAGCCAACTGTGTGCCTCATCTTTTGAAAATTTCAAATAGCACTCTGCCATGTCAATGAAATGATAGCCACACCATGTTAGATTTCAATAATTTACCTGATTAAAAAAAGTAGGCTTTTTTTGTAGGAAATTTTGTGAGTTTCCTACATTTATGAACACATAAGCAAACCCTACTCCAAAAGAGACACCCTGGCAGGTTGAAGCAAAGATATAATATATAACAGCAAAAGTTAATTTTAACTTAATTAACTAGCACATAGACTAAAGCAGCATCAAAAAAAACCCCATATTTAAATAGCTTAAATATGAATGATCGTCTAAAATTTTTATTACTATTTTCATTGTAATAATGATTCAAGGTTTCAGCAATGTACGTGAGTAAGAGTGGGAATATGATTTAATCTGTATTGGCTCTATACAAGATACTACTTACTCAGATTGTGACATCTCAATGGGATATCCATCAAAGCTACGATTAAAGAAACTTGCTTAATGCAGGAATCCCATTGAATATTTTCATCATGTCTGGAAAGAAGTACTAATATTCTATAATTAACTCATCTTTTAATAGTCTCTGATTACAGCAAATCAATAATCAGAAGACTGATTGTTTTTATTGTAATAACCCTGATATGTGACTGAATTTGAATAATCACTTAAATCTTGCTTGTATAAATTTATTTGAAATGGAATAAACATTTTCACTTTTTGTATTTTAGTAGAATCAATCCTTTAATATTGTTACAAAAGGAATACATGTTGAGAGCAGATAATTTAAAACAGAAAAATTAGCTACAGTCTAACACTGATATAGTCATTTACATTTTCCTGTTTACTGTTTTGAATTGTTAAAAATTTCTTTACCAATATAATTATACAACTATATTTTGCATGTTATTACTTGACTTTTGTAAATATTATCTCACCTGTATTTTCTTAGTATCTTCAGTGACTAAATAAAACTATAGTAAATATATAACAGAATGTATATAATTTTCTACTTAATTTTCATTTTCTTGAAATTGTCCCTGTTATAAATCCTGCTGATTGTACATTTTTAACTTTGACTTCATCATTAATCATTTACTTAAGATTCCCTAAAACTACTGGGTAAAAATACATGAACATCTAAAAGAAATAGAAAATCCAGTTCCAAGCTGCCCTGTGAAAGTTTATTTCAGTTTACTTGCCCTCAACAATATATGAAATCACTCCATGCCTCATCTCCTGAACAGCCCAAGGGTTATGAATCTTTTCACTTTACTCATTTAATACATCTGCAAATTATCAAATTAATTTTCATTGTTGTTTCAGTTTTCATTTCTACATTACGAATGATCTTTAGCATTTCTTCCTGTTTGACAGTTTTGAAAAATCACCTTTATTATCTGGCTGCTCAAGACTTTTGCTTTTTTAAGATATATAGGTTTGTATCTTTCCCTTGGAGTTGTAGGATCTTTTTAAAAAAAAAATTAATTATTTATGCATACAGAACAGGCCAGAGATGCAGGAGCAGTGAGAGGATTCACCAGAGACAGAGTGGTGCACAGATAGTAAGACTGACAAAGTGGACTGTTGAGGGGAGCAGCTGGAGAGCCAGGAAAGGTCTGTTGTGCCATGGGGATCACTTCCAGGGTCAGGGATAGAACTCATACTGAAGCTATTGCTGCTAGCATGCAATACTATGTCCCAACCCATTGGTCCACGAGGGAGGGCCTGGATTTTTATAATCTTTCTATCCATTCAACACTATCTAAAACATTTTCCCCAGTTTGTCTATTGCCCTTTAATTCTATTAATCATTTTGTGCTACAAAAATCTTTCTGTAGTTCATTAAATATCATTCATTTTTCTTTATAATTTCTATCTTCTGTTCTTAGATCCTCCTGAATCTATGTTATTTATTCACATTTTCTGGTAGTCCTTTTACAGCTTTACTTGCATTTAGTTTTTAAATCCATTTAAAGTTTATTTTATTGCTTAATAGGAGAGAATGTTTTCCACCATATTCTATATCATAGGGCAGAAGAACATTATTGTTTTCATGATATGAAGTGGCAAACAGGTGAGGCTACTCACAGCCAGTATTTACCAATCACCTTAGTCACTGAAGGAATTATATTACCATTTGTCTCACTGAAAGCAAGCCATGGGTGCTCCTGGAGAAGGGAAGTAAAGACAATGCTTAAAACAAACAAAACAACTAGAGAGACTATGGCTGACCTTCAACCTAGAATGAGCTTGTAATATACCCACCTGCCAATTTTTCAAGCTTTCACCAGTTTTTGAAATGTCATTTTAATCATACACTGAAAACTTCCACACACAGGTCCTTACCTGGTGTTTCCATTCTCATCTATCTGAGTGTGGGTTCTGGCACTGTTGCCACACCATTTCATGTTTAGTAACTTTGTAATATGTTCAGATCTTTGGCTGTGAGAGTTTATAGACAATTTTCTTTCAAAAATTGCATTATCACTGCGCCTCCATGGTGGCCTCGGGGTTAAGTCTCAGCACTATCACAACAGCCTGAGTTTAATAATTGGCCAAGGAGCTAACACACTTATGGTGCAGCAGATCTCTGTCTGTCCCTCCGTTCCCCTCAATACTGTATTTCCATAAATCTACCTGTTCTGCTCCCCGTTCTGTATCTGGGGAATCCTCTCAATCCCCCACCTCTGCACCTTTGGTTTCCACCCCAGTTCTTCTATGCAGAAATAAATAATCTTTTTTAAAAGGGAATTCTAACTTACTTATCCTTCCAGATAAAATTTAGGAAATTTCTCAAAAATTCAAGTATTTGATGGGGATTGCATTAAAGATAAAAATCACCTAGAGAGCACTGGCATTGCACAATATCCCATCTGGAAGAACTTTATTCAAGTTATCTGTGGCTCTCAAAAACATTTGGTAGTTTCTCCTATAGGTAGTCACTTATTTTAAGGTCATTCTTATGTTTTTCAATTTTTTTTGCTGTTTTTAATGGTATCTTTTTCTCATTATGTTTTCTAGATGGTTATTATTTGCATAAAGAAAACTATAAACATATAATTTGAATTCAGTCATCAGATCATACATTTTGTCCATCTGCTTTGCTATATTCCATCGGTAAGGACACTGACTATTGGGAAAGCCCTGTCCTCTGAGAATAGTCTTGGGAATACACAGCATGAATTCAAAGTATAATTTTACAATATTGTATAGCTTCTTATTTTAAAAAATATATATGCGTGTATATATATATATATGTACATGTATACACATATATAGTTGTATACAATCACTCCACTGAAAACAGAATCACAGAATGTTTTTTTATTTGACTTTTAACCTTTAAATCTAAATTACTAAGACACATTCATAAAAAAGCAAAATTATAAAGGCTTAGATATTTAGTTTATTAGCTATTTTATTCAGTCTGTATAGCTATTTTAGAATTTACAGTTATTTAGAATTTTTTAATAAACCTCTCTGCTTGTTAATTTTCTCCTAATTATTTCCACTCTCCGTTGTAATTTCACCAAAGGACTTAGTGTCCCAATAATAATTGTAGTCAATGCGTAACATGCATATGTACATATGAATATAAATATGTAAGGTATAATGTAGTAACTGTTGCTGAGTGGGCAACTTTGGGAGGAAATCTACTCCTATAGTGTAGATTTAAAAATTTAAAAACAAGATTACTTTTTAAAGATTTATTTATTTATTCATACAGAACAAGCCAGAGGTTCAGGGGCGGTGAGAAGCTTCACCAGAGACAGAGTGGGGAGCAGAACAGGCAGATTCACAGAGTACACTGCTGAGGGGAGCAGTGGGCAGGTCAGGAGAGGTCTGCCACGCCATGTGGATCACCTCCGGGGCCGAGGATCGAACTTGCACTGAAGCAGCTGTGGCTAGCGTGCAGTGCTGTGTCCTAATCTGTTGCATCACCAGAGAGGGCCCCAAGAAATAGAAGATTTTAATGAAATATCTTTGAAGGATAAAATCAAATCCTCAGATCAGGAAACAAATGACAAGTTATTTTTTAATTCCAATTGCTGCCTAAAGAAAGAGGTCAAGAAGGTTGTGAATGTTGCCACTATCTTGCCAGGGGTTGAGGCCTTTTTCAGTGAAAGGGAGATAAATCAGCAGATTTCTAATTCAACTAACCAGATTGCCCAACCAGTTACACTCAGCTGTTTCAGGTGCATGAATACTGTTCACAGACTTATTGAATTGTTGGTTAATAGACAGGAACAATTGTCTATAATTTCAAGTGCCCTTTTTTAATGAGTCATTTTTCTGTCAATAAAATTGACAACAGAGACCGGCACAGTCTTTGCCTGACTCTGATCTGCCTTGTTGAGTCATGTGGCACAGTTGAGTGTTCCAGATAGAGACTGTCCCTCTCTCCTGGCCTTTTCATGGAAATAGGATTAGAGTGATGTAGCTCACCAGCCCTGGGAGGTTTGCAACTGAAGAGAGGGGAGGCATCCATCATCCGCCACAAGAGGTTTTCATCGACAGCGCAGGTTTTCTTTGTGTGTTTAAGGATGACATTAATTCCTGGTTCTAGTTAACGTCATCTCTGTGGACTTCCTTCCCTGGCCTGAGGCCCTCCTAAAAGATTTCGATCATTTACCCTCTTTCCAGTCCTGAGGTTAGAGAAGGATCTCAATGATGAAAGTGAACATTAGGTTTAAATATGAATTGAAGTCATGTAAAGAATATGCAAAATTTGCTCATCTCAAGGGAAAACCTCTAGTAACCATTTTCAAGGGGGAAAAAAAATGGTTTACTCAGTTTATTCTGACATTGTCCCACAATGAACTCAATTCAAGTATGTATTGGTTAATGTAGGCAGGCTATGCTCAAGGATATTTTGACAGTTGAAAACAGATAACACAGGGACAGATGTACAAGTTCACCAGAGTCACTTAAGTGATAACGTTAAGTAAGACTTCTTTGGGGAAACTTCACTTCCTATGTACACCACCCCACTTTTAACACCCCCCCCCATTTTTAAAAGAGGAAGTGCAGAGACTCAGAGAAATTATGAGAGGTCAGGGCAAATGAGACAATTTATATCACTGAGATATGAATATATTTTCATTGTTGATAAAAGTTCAAAATGTTGATTAACAAATTAAAAGATATGTTAAGATGTTAAAAACACTCTTGAGACAGCTCTTCCTGTCCACTTCTGCCTATGCAAGTGTCTTTTTTTTTTTTTTAAAGGTTCATTTACTTATGCATACAGAACTGGGATACAGGCCAGAGGTGTGGGGTGGTAAGAAGATTCACCAGAGACAGAGTGGGAAGCAGAACAGGCCGACTGATGAAGTACACTGCTGAGGGGAGCAGTGGGAGGGCCAGGAAAGGTCTGCCACACCATGTGGATCACCTCTGAAGTGGGGATCGAACTCATACGGAAGTGGCTTTAGCTTCTTAGTGCTGTGCTTTAACCCACTGCACCACTAGGGAGGGTCCCTATGCAAGTGTCTTTTCCTCTCCTGTCTCTTTCTAAAAAATCTTACTCTTTAAATATAAAAACAAACAAACAACAACACACACACACACACACACACAAAAAAAAAAACCACACTTGAAAACTGGTGTGAGTTGTTCAAAAAGATAAATAAAAGTTTTTTTTTTTTTTTAAATATAAGCTTCAGGCCCTCCCTGGTGGCCCAGCAGGTTAAAGTGCAGCACTAAGAAGCTAAAGCTACTTCAGCATGAATTCGATCCCCACCTTCCCTGGAGGTGACTCACATGGCTGCATACCTCTCCTGACCCACCCAATGCTCCCCTCAGCAGTATACTTCATTGATCTGCCTGTTCTGCACCCCACTCTGTCTCTGGTGAATCCTCTCACCACACCTGCTCCTCTGGCCTGTACCCCAGTTCTGTATGCATAAATAAATAAATCTTTAAAAATATTGCAATGTTTTGATAAATTAAATAACTTGCTCATTGACAAGAGTACCAGGGAACCAGCATTCTTGTCCATTGTTATGAACACAAGGTGGTAGTTTTATAGACAGCACTTGTAACACATCCACCAACATTACAATGTTACTAGTGCTTCCCCCAATAATTTCCAATTTTAGGAAAAATGTCTCACTCCAAACATGTCTTTGAACAGAGATAATATGTGATTGATTAAAGTATGTCTGGAAATAACAAAAAAGGGAAATCTAAATGTGTAGCTACAGAAGACTATTAAATATACATCTTTAATTTATAAATATGCACCATGAAATTTTATGTTGCTTCTAAGAATAAGACAGGAGACTACAGAACAGTTCAGATGGCAAAAGTTTAATTATAAAATAAAAATGTAAAATAATGATCAATATAATTACTTCCACATAGATACTTATTAGTATATTAGCCAGCTCTGGGGTGGGGGAGGGAGTCTTGGGAACTAGCAAAATGGGTTACATATGGGAATAAACATAGGAAAGCTTTCAAATTTATATAGTGAGCAGATGTTACCCAGAGGTATAAAACAATTAATAAAATAATTCAAGAGAGAAAGAGAATGTACAAATAATTCTCTGTGTACAATCAATTTAGCTGAGTAAAGTGCTTAGTGTGTGAAAGGCAAATGGCCTTCATTCTCTCCATTTTTCTAGGGGTTTAGCATTGCAAAGCATTTCCCCAGCACTGGTGCCAAGAGCTGTATATTCTAAAATTTGGACTCCTGCTGACCCACTGTCTAACTGTGAGGAAGTCATTTTATCTTTTCATACTTTCATCTTATTCTTTGCAGAATGATTATAAGATTTCTCTTTAGAACTCAGATGCAATTTTGAAAAGTAAACCACAGAATGGAATGGGTTTTCTAAAGCAGATATGCTCCATGGTTCTAAATTTTGTTTCCTTCTGCTCTTTAGAGAAAGAGAAAGTAGTTCAATATTAATCCCTTTAATCCAAAGAATTGATTTCTAAAGCCATGTCTTTCTCTTGTATTTTTCCTAATTTGAATTAATAGAGTTAACCTATTTCCCTCCCCATTTGAGTTTTTGTTGAACTGCATTTACTGGTCTCCTGTGCCCAATGCAGTGAGTTATTTCACTTTTCAACTGTGTTGGGGTCAAATCCACGCAGCCCTGCCTCTCCTGGACTGTCTGGGCTCTGTCTTCTTGCAGATGCTCCATATTTTCCTTTTAGATTCTCACACAACTACCTTGACGCTCAGATTGCTGTTAGTTCTGCTGAGTCTAGAAAGTGCTATCAACTCTGATTAGATTCTATTTCTCAGTAAAAATGTATTATGGAATATGCTTTCATAATAAAATTTAGGCTGAAATAGACTGCACACTAGAGACCAAACTAAGATAGACTTTGACTTCTTTCTAGATTTTTTTCTTTTTTTAAGATTTCTTATGCATGCATACAGAAGTGGGTTTCAAGCAGAGGTGCAGGAAGATAAAAGGATTCACCAGAGCAAGAGTGGGGAGCAGACAGAACAGGCAGACTGATGGAAACACATTGCTGGGGGGAGCAGTGGGCAGGTCAGGAGAGGTCTGCCATGCCGTGTTGGTCCGGGATTCAACTCTTGTTTCAGTGGCTGTAGATAGCTTCATAGTGCTGTGCTTGAACCCATTGCATCACGAGGGAGGGCCTGATTGTTATTTTTGAAAGATTTATTACTTATGCCAAAGGTGCAGGGACAGTGAGAAGATTCACCAGAGACAGAGCAGAACAGGCAGATTGATGAAGTACACTGCTGAGGGGAGCAGCAGGTAGGTCAGGTGCCACACCACCTTGGTCAGCTCTGGGGCAGGGATTGAATGCATGCTGAGGTGCCTGAGGCGAGCCTCATAGCACTGCCCTTTAACCTGTTGGCCACCAGGAAGGGCCCCCCCTCCTTGTAGACTGTAAATTGATACTCTGGCCCATGGATCCCCTCACCTCTATTTGTTTGCAGGATCTGTATCTCAGTGGAGTTCTGCTAATCCGGCCATCTAGCTCCATTGGGTTTCGGTGGTTATACTTGCACTGGGTTGGATTCTAGAGACTGAAATCCTTGCTGCTGTGAAATTAGGTAATCAAAGTCATTGCATCCCCTTGCCATAGCCTTTTCTCTTAATTGCCTCTGTTTCTCTCCTTCCCCTCTGTTGGTCTATAGAAATTTTACTCTTGAGTCAGTCCCTAATACACTTCTAAGACATTAATATCACAGGGGAGAAGGGCAGCTCTTCAGAATTGATTTACAAGAGATAACCAGACCCCAGTGAGCTCCCAGAGATTACAAAAGGGACTCTCAATTAACAAGCCATTATTAAGTACCTATTATGTGGCCTCAGATAGCATATCTTGTAGTTGGGGAGAGAAGACATGGATGCATGAATAGGCTATAAAAAGCAGTAAATGATGACTGCCATGTAAATTAAAATATCATGGGATCACATAATCAATAGCAATCTCCTCTAGCTGAGATAAACATGGAAGGCTTCGTGAATGATTTCAATTGAGCTTTTGAGGATAGGAAAGAATTAAACCATTGAAGTGAAAGACGAGGTGATGCCAGCAAAGTAAAAGGCATAGACTAAAGAATAAAACCAAATCCCAAATAGGCTTGGGGTTCAGTGAGAACACACATGAGCTGGTGAGGAGTGTTTAGGATTTGTAGACTTGCCATACCCAGACATACCTCAGTAACTACTCAGCTCACAGACTTCTGCTCAGGGGAGAAACCCTAGCTTACTTACACTTTTAATTGCATGGATGAACTACCATGGTTAAAGTGGATTTGGGCAAGTGACTCAGAAACAACCCACTGAACTCCCAAGATGGAGTTCTGCCTAACTTCTGCCCAGAATTGGTGAGAGTTTTTAAATTCTTTATACCAGGGACCTCTGTGGTGGTGCAGGGGTTAAGTCTCAGTCTCAGCACTGTCAAGCTGTCACCAGCCACTGCAGCACGAGTTCAATCCCTGGCCAGGGAGCTGACCCACATGGCACAGCAGACCTCTCCAGTCCTTTCTGCTGCTCCCCTTTACAGTGTATTTCAGTAGATATGTCTATTCTGCTCCCCACTTTGTCTCCAGTGAATTCTGTCACTCCCCCCATTCTGGCCTATACCCCAGTTCCTGTATGCATAAATAAAAACAAATATTAAACAAAAACTCTTTATACCAGCTAACTTTGGAGCCTCCAGGCTGTTCCTGTGATAGTAAGAGGAAGCAGAGACAATCAGAGGGCAGGGGTCGCAAGGGTTCCCACTTATGATGCCTATGGGGTTACAGAGTGTAGGTCCAGATGTTAGGTTTCTACTTACAGCCTAGAAATTTGTAAAATACCCATAATTCCTTAGTTTCCCCACCCCTACAGGCAGAGAAAATGTCAAAGTGGGCAATTATGAGGAGAGATGGAGATAACACATAGACTATTGCTATCTTTTTTTTTTTTTTAAGATTTATTTATACATACAGAACTGGGGTATAGGCCAGAGACTCAGGGGCGGTGAGAGACTTCACCAGAGACAGAGTGGGGCGCAGAACAGGCAGATCGACGAAGTACACTGCTGAGGGGAGCAGCGGGCGGGTCAGGAGAGGTCTGCCACACCATGTGGTCACCTCCGGGGCAGGCAGGAATCGAACTCATGTGGAAGCGGCTTTAGATTCTCAGTGCTGTGCTTTAACCCGCTGTGCCACCAGGGAGGGCCCACTATTGCTATCTTTTAACTTATGAGGCTTCTTGCCAAGTTTATAAATTACAGGACTTAATTGGCTCTTAAATAGCCCTCCCTGAAAGTACGCTTGTGAAGTATACTTTTCTCTGTCTTCAGGTAGACAGATGGTACAACATAGGGGTTAAGAGCCTAAGGTTTGGCCCCTGGATTTTGGAATGGAACCCACTTCACCACTCATTCACTACCAGCCCCAGGGCACACTACTCCGTGTCTCTGTGTCTTGGTTTCCACAGCTGAAAACAGTGAGGATGGCAGTAGCTACCTATGCCACATGGGATTGTTAAAAAAATAAAATAAACTCAGAATGGAGCATGCTAGAAGGTAAGAACTATTTTAAGTAAGAACTATGTTACAAGCATTGTTACATAAATGTAGTCTTTTTATTTCTGAAGATTTCCTGTAATTAAAGTGAGTGCTGTATGTTGCACAGATGTGCCCTCTGGCCCAGGGCTCTGTAAGAGTTATGTAAAACAAGGTCATTTTCATGATGACTAGATGATATGATGACATTTGCATGATGCACTTTACCCTTTTGGGATATTCTTTATGCATATCTTTCCTGCTAACAAAATAAATAAAAAGAACATTTTTAGAAAAGGATTTTTCTCCCCATAACACTAAGCTGCAGAGAGAAATCAAATTATGAGATATTGCATCAAAAACGTGTGACCCGCAGAGGGACAGGGGCTCAAGGCAGTCACGGCAGCCACTCTTCCTTCTCTGTGCAGACACAGATGGCTGTTTCACACTGCACATTTGAACCGAGGCAGAACATTGCAAGATTTTATTCTTTCTTTGCCAAGAGCAACCGCTAGGAATACAGGGGTTGCATTGATGAGGCATTTTTAAAATTACTTGCTGTTTGGAAGTCTCTAAAACAAGACAACTACAGCAATACTTAAAATACATGCCTCCGCAAGCTGGCAACGGTGACCCAGCACGGCTCTGTCTCCATCCTGCAACCAGTGACCACAAGCAGGGCAGAAGTGCCCAGGTGCGCGTAAGGTTATGGCAGCACAGCTCCAGGAAGACAGAGAACTGGAGCAGCAGAGTGGGGAACAGCAGTGTCCCAGAATGTCTGGTAGTGGCCAGACATTAAAAGCACTGGTTTGTTTTGTTTTGTTTTAAGATTTATTTATTTATTCATATAGACCTGGGGTACAGGCCAGAGATGCGGAGGGTGAGAGGATTCACCAGGGACAGAGTGGGGAGCAGAACAGGCAGATCGATGAAGTACACTGCTGAGGGGAGCAGCGGGCGGGTCAGGAGAGGTCTGCTGCGCCATGTGGTCACCTCCGGGACAGGCGGGAATAGGACTCATGCGGAAGTGGCCTAAGCTTCCTAGTGCAGTGCTTTAACCCGCTGTGCCACTGGGGAGGACCTAAAAGCACTGGTTTTGAATGCTAATCTGCTTTCCTGTCTCATCTAACACAATGAAATCTCCCTCTTTTTTTGGGTGGGGGGCACCCCCAGTGGGAGTCCTTCCTGGCTTTAGCTCCATTTTAGCCTTCCTTTGTTCTTATGCACCTAACATCTAGCAAAACCTTATTTCTTGAACGTCTGTCCTAGCTATGCTCTCAAAACATCCATTGCCTCAGTCTTAACATTGCTGATCAAAGCAAGATCTTTGCTTCTCTGAATCTGCTCTATTTTAAAAATCTTCCTTCCTCTGCTGGGTTCAACTGTGCACAGTCTAAAAGACCTCATCTTCCCAAGCCTCATCACTTAGTAACACGCTTCCATTCTTAGAATCCTGCGGTTTCTCCCAGTGCTTCCTGAACCCCATCGAAATCTAAGTTGATGGACTTTATTCCTCAGCTAATGGAGTTCCTGTCCTCTCACGTCGCCTGTTAATTTACAGTTCTGCTGCCATCAGAGTTTTGTCATCCTCTCTCTCTTATCTCATCATGCTTGTTCCAGGCTTGACTCGAATACATTTGACTTTTCCTTGTCCAATCATGATTTTCAAAATCTTCACTATGATGGTTTGCATGCCTAACTTGCTTATCATTACTTTTGTCCAAACAAATGGTTTTTCTTCATTCTCCTCAATTCCTCATTAGTCTGCCATTTATAAACCCTAAGAATGGCAAATAGGATCATGATAACTTAAGGATTAAAATAATACTAATAATAGCTTACGTTTGGGCAGAAGTTTGCATAGTAATTTGCCATGCCATTTATTGTTATCGTTATTATTCCATTAGAAAAATATTGTGTACAAGTTGTTTTCTTTCTCACCTTTTCTTATACTTTGATTAATTCTTCTTATTAAGGAAATCTAGATGGATAAATTGAATTATCACTGCAAGGTTTTAAAAAATAATGTTCCTATGAGTCCTCCTATCTTTTTGGTTTATGTGTTGGGATGGCAAATAATTTGCAACTCCCTCCTGTCTACCAGGAGAACATCAAAGATTAATTGTATTGGTATCAAAATGACTCAATTTATAAAATCGCTAAGAAGAGAGGTAGAATCGTGGCACAAAGGGACCTTCAGACTGGGCACTTGTGTCCATCTCTTTTCTGTAGCCACCCTAGCCTTAAGTATATGAAACAGTAGAAGATAAAATATCCCAGCAACCTGTAAATTTACCCCAAAATTCAAGACCCATTCTAACCACTAAGTAGGTTGACCAGAAGATTTGGAAGAAATACTTTTCAAAGGTCTATCATTATACACATAATTCAGGCCCCTGAGGCAAATTCACATAAATGTTCATCATTTCCACTTTAAAACCTTAGGGAGGAAAGAGCTAAGAAAAGAATCTAGGTTTTGCATTACTAAATCCACTCTTTTTTTGCTCCTTTCTGGTGTTTGTTGAGAAAGAATGAGATCATTGTTTTCTCAACTACTTGTCTCTTTCTCTCATTTATGCAAAATAAAAAAGATATCATATGCAACTCTCTGGAACACCCCTTTTGGAGAGAAGAACCGCCGCTCAGAGCTGCCAATTACTGTGCCCCTAGTTCTCCCCCGCACTCTGACCTTTAGTGTTTAATGCTTTTTCAGGAACTACATTTTTTAGGGCAATGTAACTAGACTTAGAGTGTCTCTAAATAAGAATAGAGAAGGCTTGTCTTGAGGAGGGGAAAGTGAACAGCCTAGCAAAGGGAGAGGGAAAAAAAAGATAATCAACGTAAAATTATTGCATTGTGGGAAATGATGTGAAGTTGGGCTTGATGCTCAGTATTTTACTTCATGTACTCAGGAAACACTTATTTTGAAAGACCCACAACATAAACATTCACCTATTTTCACTTACATTCATAAGTTGTTAAAATGCTGCTAAGTCTTATTCTTCATTATATAAATACACACACACACACATAAATAAATACATATATATATATACATGCATTACATATACTGTACATATACTGTGTGTGTATAGTGGAAACAAAGATACACAATGCAAGAGAGAAGGACATGCATGTGTGTGTATAGTGAGACTCATATATGTATATAGACACATATGCATTATATGTATGTGCAGACATATTATAGTAGAGTGTGTATTTATCGCACTTATACCTTCATTTTTAAGTAAGTTGCAGAGATGATATCACTTTGCCTACAAATCCTACAGCATGCATCTCCCCAAAACAAGCATGTTTCCCACAAAATGTTGTACCATTACCACTCACACTATTAACAATATTAAGTTTTTTTTTTTAATATGTCTCAATGCTATTTTTTTATATGTCTTATTGCTGAGCTCAAGAGGTTCTTCCTTGGATCAACCCCAGATAGACCAGACCCAAAGTTTTGTGGAAGGAAGAGAAATTTACAGTCCGTATTGTATAGATAACAAAAATGAGAAGTATGATCCCCCTCCCCCACCCACCCAGACAGAATCCCCAGGGGAGGGCTGGAAATGGTTTTATTGGAAAAGGAAGGCAAAGAGCAAGAAAAAGTGTTCCGGTGATGGGTGTTGAATATTTTGGGCATTGCCAGTCACTGGCCAGTGATCTGCACAAATAGGCTTCATGTTTCCACATGTAAGATGTGTCCAGAATATGGAGACCTCCCCAAAGCAGAGGTTTTGGTCTAATAATGACTCTGATGTTGTTAAGGGGAAGGATGTCCTAAAAGAACTCTGCAGAGTCTTTTGGACCCCACTCTACTCCAGCTTTCTGGATTCCACCCCCTACTCCAGTGATGGGAAAACTACAACTCCCAGCCGTACCAAGGAAAGAACTGTGAGGACCCAAAGGCAGAGCATTCTGGGACTTTGGGGGATATATAGAGAGTGGTTTTTCCAGCTGTTGCTCTGGAGAGGTAACAGTTCTCTCTCTCTCTCTGGAGCAACAGTGTGACTGGGGGCTAGCAGTTTTAGTTTGGGACTAAGAGTTGCAAGTTAGCCTAGCTGGTGAGATATTCCAGTTACTTTGTATCCCTCTCTCTTTCCCCTTTTTGGAAATACACCTATTACCCTTTTTATGTGTGTCTGCAGAAAATTACCTTTTAAGCACAGGTGAGGCCCCACTGACGGCAGCCCAAGTTCTCTGTGCTACCCTGTAACAATGTGAATTTCAGGTCACTAAGGAACTACATATGCGCTTGATGATTTTAGGGTCTGATAGGCTGTTGAAGACAGATAAGGGCGGTTGGAATCTGATTATCTGGACAGACTGAAATATGTGGTTTAGCTAGACAACATTTCTTTTGAGTAAATAAATTAAGTATCCTAACTGCCCTGCTACATATCAGCAATGAGCAGCTTTAACTCTTTGTACCCTGATATTTTGAGGTGCTAGAGTTGACTGCCTCAAGCATTGGCTTCCTTTCCTCTGAGGTCCCCATTTGGCAATTTCTTAACATAGTAAAGAAGTTTCCTCATAATTAAAAAAAAAAAAAAACTATGGGGACATCTCTCAGGAAATATATATATATATAATTTTCTCCAATTTTTCATCTCTTACTAGAGCTTCCAATGGTAACCAACCTGATTATTACAATTATTCTATTACTTCTATTTTCTAATGAGATAACCAAACTTGTACCTACCTTCACTCACTGGTGTGTGGCTGGGAAAACCTTCAAAACTAATCAGGGTCTTTGCCTCATAATCAGGTGTCACCTGGCATCATGCCACCCCATAAGGGGATGATAAGACTGGGCCCAATGAAGGTCCCACCACCCAGATAAAACCTATGGCCTTTCTTAAGATTCCTATAGTTTCCTTGGAAACTTATATTCTCTTGGATTCTCCTGGTTCCAGTGTTCTAGTCCTGGCCAATGGCTGTTTTCTGTTTTACATTAACCCACTTTGCTCAGGATTCTCCCCTGATTGTTGTATCTACCAAGGGTTCTGTACAGGTAGCAGACATTCCAGAAAGTTTATTGAGATACTAAAGGAAAGAAAAATATTGACTTTGTCTCTTCACCAAAAACTTAGAACTGAACATCTGGCATTTCTAGTTTTAGCAATCATTTGTCTTGTCTTGATCCACCCCAGTATTACTATATTCTTTTCTTGTGAATCTTCAAATTATTGTCTTTGCATATTTTTATGGAAAGCAATCCAACACGTGTTACCCCTTACAGAAAACTCAATGACATCTCCCTACCTATGTATATCCAAACTCTACCAATCACACCTGGCCAAGGTTTCACTAACCACTTCCTTCCCAGTCATTCTGAGATGATGGAGATAGAAGTAAAATTCTTGTCACACAAATGTTTAAATCAGGCCTCGGAAAATCAACCATTTAGCCAAAGGCCTAAAGTAAGGTCATAGCAAGACTTGGATGTGTTGAGTTTCCTTACACTGGGTGTAAAACATTAACTGGGATCCATAAGAAAGTGTGGCAGTCTCAGTAAAAACTATGTAAATGTGGGATTTCAGGTTGATAGAATGGCTTGGGGTTATTCATGTAGTTATTCCTTCCTATTCAAGAAAGTGGCCCCTATGTGTATTAAAACAATAAGAGAAAGGAAAATTTCTTAAAGAGATATTAAGAACAAATATAGATACATTGAAAGCAGTATCAAAGTGATGACATTTTGTCATTTTCAAAAGAATCAAGGCAGGGTTTTGTAGAAGATAAAGACATAATTACATCCAAGTCAAATCAAAATCTTAACCAGAACCTGGCTTAATATAAAATAAAGTCATTTAGAATAAAAGAAGAAATTGTGATCATTGTCTTAATTTTGTAAATGTTTTTAGAATGCTTTATGACCTTAGTCATTTTCTTCAAGTAGATTTTGTGGATTTTTAGAGAAATATAATACAGAGGAAACGAGTAGACTGTAAGTGATTTTTATGCCTATCTCAAAAAGTAGACACCTACCTAAGGAAACTTTTATAAGGTGCATATATTGATATATTTTATTTGAATAATATTTCAAAAATGTTATGAAAATGACCAGCTTTCCCAAAGCAGTCACTTGTTCTAGCCTTTTCTTTTATACTATCTGACTTGGGCTAACAGATTGGGGCAAGCAGTCACTTCCTGCATACCTTACTGCTTTGGAAGGAAGAACAACCATGTTCATTTCTCTGTTCTGTTTTGGAATGGACCAGCCTAAAGCAGACATTTCAACCAACCCCCATCAGCCTTATCCTTTACCACAAGTTGTGTTTCCTCTCCTGTGACAGGTTTATGATATCTTTGCAGTTGGTGCCACTTGACTTCCCTAAATTCTGTACATACCCACCACCCACCACTCTTCCCCTCCCAGGTCTTATAGCTTAATTTTTCCCAACCACTGGCTGCTTTTTAAATTTGATAGAAATTTTTGTCCTGTGGAGAGGCCTGTGCCAGAGTCATTAAGAGTTTTGCCACCATCCTACCTCTCTGCTGACACATCTCAAGAGAAATAGCTCAGACAAAACTGTTTCTAAGAGGAGAAAGTCAAGAATTAAGCTAAATTTAAGGCAATCATCTTTGAAGATCTGTCCTCTGCCAAGGTCAAGATGAACTATCCCGCCTCTTTTAATTAGTCTCTTGTGGGCAGATAGGCTCATTTTATCTACTTGTAGTTCCCAGAAATTAAGTGGATGGTAAGCAAATGGCAGAAAGAATGGTGAAAAAGTTCAGGGTCAGTGAGAAGGATGACTTTGAAAGATTGGAGTGAAATGTAGTGAAGACTCACTTTTTTTTTTTTTTTTTTTAAGAAACAGGCAGAAGTTGCAAAAAACTAGAGACATGGTGTTTTGCTGCTGAGACATTTAATGGTTCTAGGCAAGCCATTTTTGCTCTTAAGGAAAGTTTTATTTCCTTTAGAAGAGCAGAAAAATAAATGAAGAGCTTTTTTTTTTTAATTCAAAGGGATTTGTTTGACAATAAGATCGAGTTCTCACTGCATTTAACTATCGAACTATAATTGCTATGAAATAATAGGCCACAATTTTTTAATGTGTAATATAAACTACACATGACTTACATGTTTTATTTAAATTATTTACTCTCATTTTACAGATGAGAAACCAAATAGTACTCTGAGATGGTCCCATAATGTCTGAACACAGGGAGGTCTAAGGAAAGCAAGCTGCCTGTCTCCCCAGAGGGAAAGAAGTAGAGGGACACTCGTGTCTTTCCCAGTCAGCAGACTCTGACTGCTACTGAGAGCATCCAAGTGGGATGCATGGGGGACTCCTAATTGTTTCCAGATCCCTGCTCCATTTAAGCCTTCTAGGGCAAGTAAACAGCAGCCACACTTTCCAATCATACTGGCAAACACTTGATCTTTCTATTTGCTCACAGTCAACAGTTTGCCTCATCTATTTCGGTCAGGAGAAGCAAGACCTTCGCCTTGCATTAAGCCCTTTGTCTGACCAATAACAGAAATAACACTGCAATTCTCAGGATACTATAGATACGTAACTATTGTTGGGAAGAATGAAAAATGAAGAAACAAGTTTTATGTTGTGATTCCAAACCTATGTAATAAAGTTATGGACGCTAAAACCCATCATAATCGTGGCTCAATTTCAAAGTAAGACCTTTGGAAAGCTAACTTACTATCTGTAAATAGAATTTTTAAATGAATGTAATGTTTCAAGCTTTTAGTAGTTTATTTAAGATCACATGGTCACTCATGTTAGTTAACTTCATAAAATAATTGTAAGAAAATTGGGAAGTATATTTTGAAATATAGCTATAATTTAAATATATAAACAGAACTGATTTATGAAGTCCTACTCATCATTAATTTCCCCATATACAGACTTGATACACCTGGCAAGCTTCTCTCAGCTAAATCCCAGACACTTACCCGTCCACTTAACTGCTTAAACCATCCAAATCCAAATATATCAATCCATGATGTATCTTTTTAATTTTGCTTTATGGTTTATGTGATTAATCAATCCCATGCCAAAGCATCCGAATACCACAATGTCTACCCTCAAATGTCTGTGTAACTAACAGATTTGTGAGCACTATAATGGTTTTCATGGATCCACCCACTCAGAACTTACCACTTGAAGGCTTCCTCATGCTCACCCCAAACTCTCCATTCAGGCTTCCTTGGCACTTTATTTATTGTACAAGCTGTAAATGTGTTGTGACATGCCCCCCAGCACTTTCGCGGGATGGCTTCTTTACTATAATACATTTTATACTAATCTGTTTTTGTGACTGCCAGTTGGTAATTTTATGATTCTGAGAAACAGCCACAAAGGAGAAAAAAAAGGGGGGGGAGGGAGGAGCTCAAATGACTCATGTCTAAAGAAAACCCTAAAGTAAGCAAGCTTTCCAAATGTGCACAAGATTCTGCTGCATCCTTAGGTCCAGCATACAGAGGGAAGCAGAGTGCTCTGCCTGCCTCTGGTAAAAGAAGGTCAAGTTAAAATTGTCTCAGATCCGCCATCTCACCCCGACTTCCAATAACATTGACAATGTCAGGGAAGTGTGGCAGAGTAGACATTCCCGTGAGAAGGAAACAGAAAATATACAGCAAGTGCAAGCGTGCGTTGGGACATCAGAGATGAAGGCAAGGGAGCAAGGTGAAGATTATTTATGGGGGGGGCTCTTGTAGGAACAAAAATGCTTCCTGAGGAAAGTTTTTTAAAGTCCAGGGCCAGATGGTTTTAAAAATGAATTCTATCAAACCTAGGAAAAAACTTATGCCCGTCTTGCTTAAATTGTTTCTAAAAATCCAAAGAGAGATATTCCTTACTACATTTTACAATGCCAACCTTAATAATATTGTTTTAAAGACTTATTTATTTATACATACAGAACTGGGGTACAGGCCAGAGGTGCAAGGGGCAGTGAGAGGATTCTCCAGAGACAGTGAGGAGAAGAACAGGCAGATCGTCAAGTACACCGCTGAGGGGAGCAGCAGGCTGGTCAGGAGAGGTCTGCTGTGCCATGTGGATCTCCTCCAGGGTGGGGATTGAACTCATGCTGAAGTAGCTTTAGCTTCTTAGTGCTATGCTTTAACCCACGAGGGAGGGCTAGCCCTAATTATATTTTACCTTAATATTGAAACCAGTATGCCATCACATGACCCACATCCTCCACCAAGCACATTGAGGATAGTGCTTGTGAGACCCCTCTCCACCCTTCCCATATCCTGGGGAAATGGCAACTGCAAACACATAGCTCAATACTTGTGGAAGACTACACAGGACAAAGTAATAAAATAGAATAAAGTCACAGTGCCACTTCCTAGAGTAATGTAAGTAGCTCAATTCTCTATGATCCTGTTACATATATATATATTAAATGGTAAATTTGAAGGAGCTAAATAGGCATACAAGAAATATAACACATGACTCCAAGAGACAATGGCACTGCAATGAGAGGAAGCACCCCAGAATCCAGCAACAAAGACAAGGAAAATTCTATCTCCCTATCAGAAAAGACATTCAAAATGACTATAATAAAGGAGCTCAATGAGATCAAGGAAAGCTTAGAAAGGCAAAAAAAAAAAAAAAGTGATAAAAATAACTGTAAAAGCTTATCAAAGAGATACACAAAAACAATTGTCACTAGTTCAAGACAAGGGAACAATACTGAAGGTAACTAGGAAGAAAAATGGTAATTTATAAAAGTATTCCTATAGGTTTTCATCAGATTTCTAAGGAGGAATTCTATAGGTCAGGAAGGATGGAATGACATATTCAAAATACTCAAAAACAGCATTCAGTCAAGAATATCATATCCAAAAGGACCTTTGGGAATGAGGGCGAAATAAAGTTCTTACCAGGCAAACAAAAACAAAGGAAGCTTGCCAAAAGTGGAACTACCATGAAATAAATATCAAAAGAAATTCTCTTATCTAAATTGAAGAGAAGTCCATAAAAATTAAATAGATAGAAGCAGAAAACTAAGGACAAAATGGCAGCAGTAAATTTTCATGTCAGTAATCAGCCTTAGTGCAAATAGACAGGATTCCCAACCAAAAGTCACATGATGTCTACATGGATTAAAAATGTAATCCAATTATATGCTACTAACAAGACACTCCCTTAATCAATAAAAATAGACTTAAAGTCAAGGGATAAAAAAATGGGACTCCAAGCCAATGAAAAATCTTAAAAAATAGGAACTGTTATAGGGCACCTCAATTCAGAGAGAGGCACCCCTGAAGCCCCAAAACCTGCCTGCTCTAAGTGGGTTCTGCCATCCACCGCAACAAGACAAAACATATAAAGCTTTAATGAAAAGTGACTTTAATACAGTGAATATACAATACGGAACACAAAGAATATAACTTCTAAATCAAACACCTGAAGTTACCCATCCCCTCGTGGGCAAAAGTCAACCCAAAAGGGATTGGCCCAAAGCAAGGCCTGAAAGCCTGCCACAAGACTAAAGCACCTTCTGGCCGGGACCCATGGAAAAGGGTCAGAAATGGCCAGACAAGTCTGGGAGGAAAAGAGCAAAATCAACACTGCCATAGTCACCTCCCTACAGGTATCTCACCCACATCTGCCTTAACCAGTCCAGGGTCAGGAAACAAGCCCGGTTTCTTCATCACATGTTTGCTGCTCCATGTGGCTTCCTTAGGTCTCCTTCTCCATCTGCCTTCCTTCTCTCTTCTTCTCTCTCCTTTTTCTCTGCTCAGTTCCACCCTCCTTCTGGGTGGGGCAGGGAACCTGGAACTTCCCTTCTCCTAGGGACCACCCAGTTACAGAACCACTATACTTATTTAAAATAGACCTCTATTTTAAAAAAGTAGCAAGAGATAAAGATAATTACATACATAGTGATAAAGGAATCAGTTCAACAGGAAATGATAGCAATAATCCAGACATAAACAATATTGCAACACCAAAATACATAAAGCAAATATTAACATACCTAAAGGCAGATATTGGCAGCAGCACAGTATCAGTAGAAAATTGTTCACTTCAGCAGTAAATAGGTCATCCATATAGAAAATCAGCAAGAAAACAATATTCTTAAGTGACAAATTGGGCAAGATGTACTTAATATATATTTACAGAACAAAGCTAAATACACACTCCTTTAAATTTGTCATGTAACATTCTCAATGAAAGACCATTCAGTGATACACAAAAAAGATCTCAACAAATTTATGAACATTGATAACATACTAAGCATCTTTTCATGTCATAGTGGTTTAAAGTTAGACATGAACAAAAAGAAGTCAGAAAGGTACCCACAAATTTGTTTAGAGTAAACAGCATCCTACTCAACAATAACTTAGATGCAGGAAAGAAATCAAAGTGGAAGAAAATCTGAAAAACCTGATGGTTAACAAAACTGAAGATAAAATTTTTCAGATTTTTGGAAAGCCACAAAATCTAGCACTCTGAGGAAAGTACAAAGCAATAAGTTCTATCTCATGAAAAAGAAAAATCACAACTAAAACTCTTAAGTTTGTACTTAAGAAACTAGGAAAAGAAGAATCAAAATCAAAAGTTAATACATGGAAGAAATAATAAAAATTAGAAGAGAAATATTATAGTGCAATAAATATTTAAAAGATCAGCCAATACCAAATGATAATTGTTAGAAAATATTTTTTAAAGGTAAATCTTTAGCCAGACTCATAAAGAAGAGAGAAAATACAACTATATATAATCAGGAACAAGAAAAAAGAAATCATAACAGGTACTATAGAAAGTATTTTGAACAATTATATGACAACAAATTGGACAACTTAGAATAAATGGAGAAATTCTTAGAAACATTCAAGATTTAGGTACTAGATCATGAAGAATCAGAAAACTTGAGCAGACCCATCAATGATTGCAACACCAACCAAAAGTCTCTCAGAAAAAGAAGGCCAGATGACTTTATTAATGAATTCTAACAAACTGTCATGGAAGAATTGATAGCTATAGTTCTCAAGCTATTCTTCAAGAGGAGGGAAATTTTCCAAATGCATTTTATGAACCCAGTATTACCCTGCTTCTGAAATTAAATCAGGACAACACAAAAACACTCAATAAGAAACTGAGTCCAAATAATAAACTCATGTCTAAGTGGGATTTATTCCAGAGATAAAAGGACTGTTCAACATATAGAAATCAATAAACACAATACGCTATGTTGACAAAGGGAAGGACAAAAGCTATATGATCATCTCAGTAGAGATGTTAGACACAGAAAAACACTTGATAAGTTTCAATGTTATTCTAGGATTAAAAAACCCTAACAAAATGTGCATATAAAGAACAATAAAGGCCATATATGACAAAACTATATCTAACATCATACTCAATGGTGAAAAATGGGTTTCATTTAAGATCAGGATAATTTAGGATGCCCCCTCATCACTGCCAATCAATAGAATGTTGGAAATCCTACAAGGAGAAATTTAACAAGAAAAGGATATTAAAAAATCTAAATAAGAGAGAAATAAATGAAGCTATCCCTATTTGCAAATGATATTATGTAATGGACAGAATATCTGAATAAAGATCCTCTAAAGCAGACACACAGTTGCCCAATGGGCTCATGAAAAGATGGTCGCCATCTTCTTATTACAGAAATTCCAATCATAGCAAAAAGATATCACCTAATACCAGTGAGAAGGGCTTTTATGCAGAAGAAAAGAAACAAGTATTAGAAAGCATGTAGAGAGACGATAACCCTTGCACACTGCCCATGGGGATGTGAAAAGCATCAGCATTATGGAAAGCAGTTTGGAGATTTCTCAAAACATTAAACAAAATTCAGTGTGATCCAATTACTGGAAACAACCTAAGGGTCCAAGAATTGATGGATGGATAAAGACGTGGTATATCTACACAATGGAATACTGTTCAGCAATAAAAATATTACAGATGGGACCCTGCCATTTGTAGCAACATGGATGGACCTACAGGGAGTTATGCTCACTAAAATAAGTCAGGCTGAAAAAGAAGGCACTATATAAAATGACTCCTATGTGGTATAGAGTGATATAGACTGATAAACTACATAAAATAAAAAAAAATTAAAAATGTAAGACCATTTGATGATTCCAGAAGGGAAGGTCAAAGAGAGGTGGATAAATTAGGAAAAAGAAGACAAGGGTTTGGGTGGTATAGATTTAGAAGTTGATTCTGAATGATGAAAACCTGAAACTTATATAGTGATAAAATTCAATATTACTTCAATATAATGAATATATAAAAAAGAGATAAAATGATGGCTCACAGATAAAGTGGCAGGAGAACTACAGTAACCACACTATGTAAGAAAAAATAATAAAAAGAATATAAATGTAAAAATAAAAAGTAATCGTATTTCTTTTCAAACTGTAATTTATAGACAGCTTGCAAAATAAAAAATAAAAATGATAAACACAAACTTTTATTATTATTTTTTAAGATTTGTTTATTTATACAGAACTGGGGTATAGGCCAGAGGTGCAGGGGCGGTGACAGGATCCACCAGAGACAGAGTGGGGAGCGGAACAGGCAAATGGACAAAGTATAGAGCTGAGGCTCCGGAGCAGTGGCGGGTCAGGAGAGGTCTGCTGTGCCATGTGAGTCACCTCCCGGGCTGGGGATCGAACATGCACTGAAGCGGATGTAGCCAGCTTGCAGGGCTGTGTCCTAACCCGTTGCATCACTAGAGAGGGCCTTATACGAACCTTTAAAAGGTAATAAGATTGCTAACGTTATCGGTATATTATACATCAGTACATATAGTTTTAAGGTATAATTGTTTCAAAAGTTAGTTCATGTATTCAAAATGTTTATGAAATTGAATTAAAAATCTGTGAATGTAGAGACATCCAAACAAAGACACCCTGAATTACCGTATGGAGATATTATACCATGGTATTTTCCCTAGATGTATGGAAAATCATAGCAAATTAAATAAAATATACTCTCTATTATTTTAATATTGTTGTCATTTCTTCCTTGTCTTATTTACAAGATCAGTGAAAGTTGGGTGTTCATGAGTACATAAAGGGCTCAGTAGTTCTCTTCCACTCTCTTCCACTCATTTAAAATTTGCTTGTAAACATGTATACTCAATACAAAATGAAACTTAAAAGTAACAAAAGCACAGGGGAAATCCAAGCTTTTGCATTCTTATAAAACCTCTCCAAAAATGTTTTAAAAACATCAAAAAACACTCTGAAATGCCTACAGAATTTGCTGAGACTACTACTTGCTTCTAATTTTCTAATAATCATTGAGGAGAAAATTGAAGTTTTGAGGATTGTCTAATTTGTTCACAATTAAACACTAGTGGGCTATTCTTACACTTCAGCCTCTATCAGTCACCTGGAGGACTCGTTAAAATACAGGTTTCTGTGCACCACACCCTGAATTTGGGGTTCTGTATTTTATTGAAGTAGAGTCTGGGAACTTCTGTCATTTTCACAGATGATATTGGTGATCTAGTTCTAGAGCAACACTCTCTATTGCTTCCACCCTTACTACTTCTGCTCTGCACTACCTCACACTGCATTACCTCTTCTCCACACTATCTCCAGCCTGCGATACCTCTATCTTGTACTATTTCTGCTCCACACTGCCTCCACCCTGCACACTGCCTCCACCCTGCACACTGCCTCCACACCAGATGGGTGGCATGACAGGACTGACCTTGATTGTCATAGAGGAGACTTGAACTTGTTGTTGTTTTTTTTTGTAATCTTTGACAGCAGGTAAATGAAGTGTTGATGCTCATCATTCTCTCATAAAACCTTGCTCTCTACACTCACAAATAGACGCATTCATTGCTAATTCATCAGTTTCATTGACTACTTCCCACCTCTGGGTGGCAGCAGCTCTAATCTCTTCTATTTCCCCAAAGAGAAAAAAAATAGCCACATGCAAGTTAAAATAGGAAAAAAAAAAAAAAAAAAAAAAAAAAAAGGTTAATACCACTGAGCCATAGACTTTGGCCGGCAAAGGCAGATGGCCAAACTTCCAGTCACAGCTTAGAAGGCATGAAATGAGTAGCGTCCAGAGATTGCCTAGGGACAGACAGCATATGCTGAGTTCACTTATTAGCCACCTACTCATTACCATTCACTCCAAATAAAGTTGGATGGTTTTTTGCTTGTTGCCAAAGACTTGAACTTCATATTTTTCGGTACCTGTTTTCTAGTTCCATAGAAAATGTGACTGTATCTGAGGAACCGCGGTAGGGTAGCAGATGTTCACAGGAGACGCTGCAGGTCTGTGACATCTTTGCTCTGTGACCTTTGCCCTAATCCCATCCTGGAGTCTGTCTAGCTTAAATCTGCTCCTTTTCCTGCATCTTGCCAGCGACGGTTCTGGTGACACAACCACGTGCATTTGTGCCATTCAAACATTATGAATCATAGCCTCACTCTTGACTTTTTAGTTCTTGCTTTAAATGCTGACTCCCTTTCCTCTGACTTCCTTTCCTGTAGGATAATGCTTTCTCTGAAGAGACATTTTTTTAGAGCTGATATTAGTTCCTATCAGGTAGCTGTCTAGTCTCAAAGGCCCGGACTCATTCTGACCGTTTAAGCGCCTTTCATACATCTGATATGATCTATTGTGGTTTTATACATTAGAAGGTAGTTTCATACAATAGATTTGTGGTTTCTTACAACAGACAGGGATCATATCTTGTATTTCTCATTGTTGGGTTCACCAGGGGAACTTTGTTTTTATCATCTTTTGCCTATTCCACCAAGCATCAGGAGTGTACTGTATTGGCACTTGTTAATTAGTGTTAAAATTCCTAGTCTCACATGTCAATGAAGAGTTCTAAAATCCCATCTTGTCATTGAAATAGGCCTTGGCTACCTGTATTATTTTCTTTTCTTTACCCTTTTCTCACTTGAATTTTCTTAAAATCTCTGCTTTGTCCTCTATAGATCTCTATGGTCCTATCACCCCCAGCTCCATCCTAAAGAAGAAGAATCATTGTTTGTTTTTAAAGATTTTACTTTTTTAAGAGCAGTTTTAGATTTACAAGAAAACTGAGGGGAAAGAACAGATATTTTCTTTACGCCTCCTGCCCCCACACATGTACTGCTTTCCCGACAATCAATGGCAATATCCAGAATGATAGAATTGTTGACAAGGTTGAACTACTTTGACATTATATAATCATCCAAAGTCCATAGTTTACCATTAGATTCACTCTTGCAGGTTACTCACTCCTAGGTTTGGACAAATGTATGAAGACATATATTCAGCATTTTAGCATCACACAAAGTATAGTCACAGTCCTAAAAATCCTCTGTGCTCTGCCTGTTAATCTCTCCCCCAATCCTGAGACTCATTATTATTTCTTTTACAGGATCCCACTCATGTTATATTATAAATGTAAGCAATTGCCTTCTCGTTTTGATGCTCTAACTTCAATATGGAACAGAACAGTGGCCACTAAGCCAAAGTTGTCGCATAAAGTACTCTGAAGAAAACGAGAAGTTCAAGATCACACAGTGAGTACTTTGAGATTCAAACATATCATTGAATCTAGCACTGAACATTGCTGCTTGTAAGAGTTCAGGTTAAGGAAATCGTAAATGTAATATCGTCCAATGTGTTCAAACACCTATAACCCCTCTTTGCCTGGCCCCCTCATTCCTTCAAGTTGGCTGACTCGACTGATCAGCCAGGTCACATAGATATTTCTCAGCTGAGCACTGTCTTTTGGGGCTTGGGGTCAGCATTTAGCAAAGAAGAGCTGAGGTCTTGTTTGATCTACCGGTTATGTGAGAAATGTGTCTAGTTTGATCTACCAGTTATGTGGAGAGATAAGTAGGCTGCTACCAGTGGGGTTAATTCTGAACTCGCCTTATGAAGGAAGGAAGGAAAGGACAAATGTTCTGTTGGGCTGATAAATGTGGAAGGTTGTGTCATCTTAGCAGAAAGGAGGAACTTAGGGTGATACATAACCACAAGAGCATCAAATTGAAAGCACATTTTTCTTAACAAGAAAGTTGGAGGAGAGGAACACTGTTTTATTTAATTGTATCTGTTTTAGGACCGAAAAGAAGAGCACTCAGATAAGCATTTATTAATGACATGATTTACAGTTGTCTGCAATGCATGGCATGCATCAGAACACCATCGGACTGACACTTTTTCTGCCCTAAACCAAATTGTCTTAGTTTCCAGATTGCAGTTTGTAAGGAACATTGGCGATTGTAAATTAGAACTCAGTCACTCATAGCAGGGATCCAACGCTATCTGCCTTTAAAATCTTGTGTGTTAAATCTCTCACTTGCTGCTAGAGTTATTTTTCTAAAACACAGGTCAGCTGGAGTGACTTTCCTCCTCAAAAGCTTATACAGGCTCCCCACTGCCTTGGGAATAAATTTCTAGCCCAGTGCTCCAAATTCTTCATAATGCTTATTAGTCTGCCTCTCCTGGTCCATCATCCAGATTTTTTTCTGAATTAATCCCTAAACACCCTCCAAAGCACTTTTTTTCCAGGCTGTTTCTGCAGCTTGTTTGGTCTTTTCCCCGTCAGTCTGCATTTTACCATCTGTTAGTCCTTGGTTACTAGGTCCTCTCTGTCAATCCTGCATCAGTCCTCAGTGTGAAGTGCCTGGTCCTCTCTGGAGCGCAGGTGCTCTGTCACATCCACACAGCTGCTAGTTGCTGCCTTGTGTGGGCGCCCTTTGAACTCTTGGCTGATCTCCTGCACATTGCAATCAGCTCATTCGCTATCTTCTTGAATCCACTTCAGACGGTTCCCAAACTTTAGCCTGTTTGGGAAAACTTGCTAAAACAGATTGCTGGCCCTCACTTCCAAGTTTTTGATTCAGTGATACTCAGGTGGGGCCCCCAAATTCACATTCTACTAAGTTCTATAGTGGTACTGATGCAGCTGGTCAGGAAGCCTTGCCCTGTGGGGTCTCAGATCAGGCAGAACAAATGTGTACTTAATGACAAACTGGGTGGAAGATTGAGAATTTGGAGGGTAAATTTTATTAAAATTTTCAGCAATGTCTCAGAATATATGTACTATGTTTTTTAAATTAAGAACAGGTAGGGACTAAAGTTGATATAATATCTCAAGTTTATGTTTAGTGTCAGCCACATAGTTCTGCTATGTATTGAGACTTATGAATAGGGATGATGGGATATGTCGTGAATGATGCTCTGCCTGTGAGCCACTGGAGGGAAACTGCAGAGTTTCCTCAAAGACTCAGGACAAGCAACGCAGCTACCAATAAAAGTGGAAACTAGGAAAAGTCATAGAGCAAAGACCTGGATTTCTAGCACCTCTGGCTGTTCTTCAGAAGCAGTAGCATCTTCGGTGGAACTGAATAAGAGATACTGAATAATATTAATATTAAGTCCTTGGCAACAAGCAAACATTCCCAATTTATTTTCAGTGAGTCGTAATTAGTAGGTAGCAAATATGTGACAGCCAGCATATGTTGTCTGTCCCTAGGCAAGCCCTGGACACTGTTCATTTCATCCTCCTAAATTATCCTTTCAAAAGTTGGCCACTTGCCTTCATCTGACCAACATCTAAGGCTCAGTGGTGAAAGGGGAGGACAAGAAGAAAAGAATATTGAAAGAGGTGCTACCTGGATGTGCTATGGGTTAAAGCACTATGAAGCTATCTGAGACCACTGCAGAACGAGTTTGATCCCTGGCTGAGGAGCTGACCCACATGGCGCAACAGACCACTCTTGACCCACCCATTGCTCCCCGCAGCAGAGTATTTCAGTTGATCTGCTTTTTCTGTTCCCCACTCTGTCTCTGGTGAACCCTCTCATCCCCTACACCTCTGGCCTGTACCCCAGTTCTTGTATGCATAAATAAATACATCTTTTAAAAAAAGAATATTGAAAGAAAGGGACTGAAGTGATGTACAATGAGGCCTAAGTTGTATGAGAAAGTATTAAGGGTGGGAAGAGTTGATGGGCAGAAAGACAGAGCAATAGTGAAGATGGGGATAATGTTCTTGATGAAGCTAAGAAAACAGAGGTTATGGACCAATATGGGTAGAGAAGACTGATGTAAAGACCCCATGATTAGAGAAGGGTCTTGGAGAGTGTGGGACACTAAGAATGAAAAGCTGAAGTGGGGGAGGTAAGATGTCTGTATCTGGGAAGATTAAAATGTCAGGAGGCTGCAATGTGGATGCGGGACCCATGAGAGCAGACAGTGAGTCATGATGGATGGAGGCGAGGTTTAGGGAGGAGAATAAAGCCGTAAACAGGTGCTTCCAAAGAATGAGAGGAAGATCTAAGAATCTGGTAAGGGACTAAGAGGAGGAGGGCTGATAGTTTGGTCAACTCTGCAAAGAACAAGAGTGTTTATACAAGTGAGGAGGAATCATGGCTGGAAGCTGTTTGAAGGGTGAGGCAGATGCTGCCCAAGTGACTGGCACTGAGACTGGTCACCTTATTTGGGAGACATGATGTGCTCAGAGTGAGTCAAACATGGGGAGGGAGGGCAAAATATGGAGGGAAGATTCAGGGAAGCAGCTGAGGGCCAAGGGAGTTGTTGAATGTCAGATAATGGGGGGCACCAAGTCAGACTGAGTAAGGGGAGGTAGGAAATGTGGGGTAATGTTGGAGGAGAGCTTACCCAGAGGTGTTTGAAAATGAGAGGGTAGGAGAGCACAGAGGAAAAGGAACCCCCGTTTTGGTCACCAAAGATCAGAGAAAGGAGACATTTGTCCCATCCGACCTCAGTGATTGGGGATGGATATTGTCAGGGAGTCCCCACAGAAGCAGTTAATCATGGCCTAGTTCCTGGTAGTTTCGAAGGGTTTAGGGAGAATGGGCTAAATTTGTCCCGAGAGAAACATGAAAGTGGAAAACCACTGAATGTGGTAACAGACATACTTTGTCTACTGTCTAGCTTCAAATAACTCCAAGGTCGGGCCTCCCCAGTGGTGCAGGGGCTAAAATTAGCCACAGCAATCTAGCAGCAGACACTGCAGCATGAGTTCTACCCCCAGCCAGGGAACTGACCCACATGGCGCAGCAGGCCTCTCCTGTCTCACCTGCTGCTCCTGTCAGCAGTGCTTTTCAGTGGATCTACCTGTTCTGCAGCCTCTGTGTCTCTGGTGAATCATCTCATCCCCCATACCTCTGACATGAACCCCAGTTCTTCTATGTGTAAATAAAAACAAAAATAAATCTTAAAAAATAAATAACTCCAAGGACAAAGATGTTAACTGCTAGCCTCCAGCAGAGAACATTAACCCCCTCTCTATTCCCTCCTGGGTTTGACTCAGTTAAGGGTCTTTGCTTATATGAGGCTCAAGAGCCACTTGGGTGTAAAGCAGTAGAGATCAGGAGGCAATGCATGTCGCAAGGACAGCTAAGGATCTTATGTGCATAAAGCTGTGCGAATGCTTTAAAGTTCAGCTATAGGGGATTGGTGTTTTGAATCCAGGAGGGAATAAATGCATAGCATGTCACTGTAACATCCCATAAAATTGCAAAGCGGTACCTCTTCCTGTACACTGCTTTAACATCCTTTGGAAAAAAGAGCAGTTCTTTTCATCTGTGCTGCTGGTTCTGCCCGCCCTCTGCTTAAAACAATATCTCACAAACAGCAGACTTTCTGACCAGAGATAAGAGGATTTGTGATTGGCCAAATGCTGTCTGTGCGGCCAGGCTCTTATCTCTCCAGATTCTCTTGCCTTCATTAACTATTAAATGGTAACCTTTTCTATTTAACAAAAGGAGACTCTAATTTTCCACAGCTTGATGAGAAAGATGTGGAGGGCTATCAAGGCCATGCCTTTCACATTTTTGCTTTCTGGAAGAATCAAAAAAAAGAAAGAAAAGGAAAAGCTCTTTAAACATTTTCAACTACTGTGCTGGACCTAGTTGCCTTTCTCTTCCAGTGGAGCTGCAATTTGATGTTTCCTGTTTGCAACAGTTGTGTTTCTAGTGCTCATGGGAAACAGCAGAGTTGGTTCTTGTAGTCACTTGGCAAAATCCTAGGTAGAGTCTCTCTTGGCTCTGGGGGCATCTGGGGATTGACTAATAATTTGTGGTCCTGCAAAAAGATGGCTTAAAAGGGTTTGTCACCAGATATTGAGAGTGATTGTATGTTCTGTAAGGTCAGAAGGCAGAGAAAGGCTGAGTTGTGTTGAATAATTTGGTCTGACCCCAGACATACTTAACGCTCATTCTGCAAATATGTCCCTGTACCAATCCAATTCATTTTTCTCAGAATCAGGTTAGACATACTTATTATAACCTGAGCATGGGTGAGCATGGGTCTTGGGAGTCTCTATCCTTACCTCTGGCACCTTTCAATTCCCCCAACTCTTTACCCTAGGTGGTTGTCCTGTCTACCGTTTCACTCAGCTCTGCTAATAATGAAGCTCCCAAAAATATACATAAATGACCAGTATTAATGTGATGCTAAGGGAATACTAGGAAATGCCCAAGGGGATAGTCATGATTGGAATCAAAAGAGATGATTTTGGTAATTGTCAGTTTCTTTCTCATGACTTTTTATTGCTTACTTCCAATTTATGAGGAATCTGGGTAAATTTAGCAGAATGTATTTTGATTTCAGCAAAATAACAGATAAATTTTCTGCTGTATTGTTAAGTGAGATATCTAAGGTTAGGTATAAATAAGAAGGTAATGCATGGAGTTTTCTATTTTCTTTTTTTTTTTTTTTTGGAAAATTTCCAGCAAAGGAAAAATAGGCATTCAGTGTGTATATCTGTTATTGACAGCCATTTTCCTCACATGATTCATTTTGTGTTATCAATACCATCACCTTCTCTACCACCCCCTTTCAAAACATCTCGAAAGGCCAAAAAGATATTTTGACACTAACAAGATGAAATTCCATCAGCATGAATACAAAACTCTCCCTTTGAAGATGTTTCAATGTCTGCCTTTTCAATTATATTTATTTTAAATTTAATGATGAAGCAAAAGTGGCTTTTAAAATATTGTGAGAAAAAGATCAAGTGCGGTAGTGTACCATAAACAAGTTTCCTGAGAAAATTGCTAAACACGTGAACATCATTGTAATCAACAAAAAAAAAGTCATTTTCAGATTAAATCACCCCAGACCCCAAACTGAGGGGCCACCTTTCACCTAAGAACCTGCCTTGAAGATGATTTACCAGTAAATTACATTCTGTAGGAGTCACACAAAAAGGAAGATTAGAAAATTCCTTTATAAGAGCAGGGGAAGATTGGGCATATCTCGATTGGAATAAAATAGAAGACAATTAAAATGTTGAGGGACAAGAAAACTGTCTTTAGTAACAATCAATGTCCATGGAAAAGGGGCTCATTCCCCAATTAAAGATGTGGTAGAGGTTTTTTTGTGACCCTTTGAAGGCTTCTACTGGTTCAAGATGGTGACAGATTTTAGACTTTTCAGCATTCTGCATTTCAGTGTAAGTGAAATACTAAGCATGCTAAAAGCTGTCGTGCAGATGCTTATTCGTCTCTAAAGCACAAACAGATCAAACTGAGTTCAATCAATCAGATGCTTACTAATTCCTACAGCTAATTAAATCGAGATTCAAAAATGGCCATCAAACTGAGTGTGGTAATGAAAATGGTAAGTCTCCCCTGTGACTGATATCACAAAATTCTGCTAAAGGGCCAGGGATGACCAATATTTTTAATACAAAGAGATGTACTAGTTACAAAGGGCTTTGTTGCACAACTTGGGCTTTGCAGGAAAAGCGTAGATTATCTAGGCAGAGAAGGGGAAGTATCAATTGTAACAACCCTGTTGTTGCTTTCAGAGCCTGGAAGAGAGCTCACGGGGTCTGTACCCTTTGGTGCAGCTGAACAGGCTATGTCAGGGACGCAGTCTCAAAAGCAGGCACTGAAGAGACCCATAAAGTCCAATGCCCTGTGAACTTTCCTGTCCAGAGAACAGGCATCAGCTATTCAAAGGAAAGGGTTCTGGGGCAGATTGTCACCCTGTCACAGAGCGAACATGCCCTTGAGATAGAACGAAGACTTCAAAATTCATCTGTTGGGGTTTAGTTTCTCTCTGTGCCATAGAGCATTTGTGTAACAGGGATGGATCTTTTGATCTTTGGATTTCTGTCCTTATGTGTTGAATGCAGGAATGTTTTACAGATCGCTAACAGGAAATGCTTAATGGAACACATGCTCAAGTAGTGATAGCTATTGTTGGTATTATTTCCTATCTGAAAATTTTGAGATTGAAATAAAGGAAATCACCTCAGGGAAGTAGAAACCAAGGAGTGTGAGGGAAGGATGCCACCCAAGGGAGACAAATGTGGCTGCTGCCATTTGGGGCAAGGGTAACACTTTAGGGAGCTCAGCACCAAGGCAGCTCACCTCCCCTTCCTGCAGCTATACTCTGTCCCTTCCCCCTACTGCAAGGATTCCTAACTCACAACTTCTTCCCTGCCACCCCCATACTAAGTATGATACATAGAAGCATCTTTCATGCTACAGAAACCTTTAAGTGAGTGCAGTCTTCAAATAATGAATTCTTTTGTAAGAGATAGAAAGGCATCCATGAGATTAAGAGAACCAAAGCAGAGGGGAAGGAAAACAATGAAATCAGTAAGGAAGAGGGTACATCTAGTGTCTGTGTGAAGCCAGAGCATAAGCTGAGAGTTCTAGCTTTCACTGTGAGCTGAAAAGAACTTCTTTAGGACAACTGAGTGTTTTTAAGCAACCCATCAATTCAATGAGTCAACTACAAAGTCTTTTCAGAAACAAGAAGAAAAAGTTAAAACGCAAGGGATTTAATTTAGATTCCCCAAATCTTTCCATTGTTGTTTTAAACATTGAGAAGAGGTATCAAAAATGTTCTTAAATCTTCTCAGGAAGATTTCAGTCTAGAATTGATTCTCACCTTTGACCACAGAGCTGTAACATTGTGGGCCGGGAAGTTCCCAGTTCCCCTTCACACCCAGCCTGGTATCACTCTCGGGAAATGAGAACTTTACTCTGTGGCAGTAAAACCAGTGATCTGAATGCACTTTCTAAAGAATAATGGGAAATATAAACAGAAAAAATGGCCTCATCTGTTTTAAGTAGTTCTTGTTTGTGTTGGTCCCAGTTGCTACAAGAAAGCTAGAGCTTGGCCTGTCTCACCTGGCAGAAATTCTGGCGGATAAGCAGAGCTGTTCGGAGACAGGAGCAATACCACTGAGTGACCACCTTGGGCAGGGCGGGGCAGGCATCCCTTAGTGAGTGTGCTGCTGACCTCAGTGGCTGGTCAAGAGAGCTGCTGAGAGCTGCATCTGAGAAGGTGAGTGGAGCAGGGGTCACCCTGATTTGTAGGACCCTTGATTTCTTGATGTGGTAAGCTAGGGCCAGTTCTACTGTGGGATGGTAGACTCACAGTTACCTGTCTTTCCTCTTTCCTCCCCTGTACAAACCCAGCTGGAACATCACTGAAGCTAAGAGTCCGTATGTTGTTATGATATTTGATTTTATGTATGAAGGCTAATCGAAACACAACAAGTATGCACAACCAAATGAGATTACACGTTAAAATTGTGTACTTATAGTCTATAGGGAAAGTACCCATTGTTTTTTGACAAAATTAAAATCTGCATAAGATCATTAAGTCCAGTAACTAGTTACCAAGTTAAGGCCACCATTTATTGGCTTAGTTCTTTGTGCTAAAACCAGAATGTGCTGGATTTCTCCTCTTCCATGGGGCTGATAACAGATTCTACCTCTTACTCTGTGGAGTTCAACTGTGTGATCATATGGAAATGATTCTAACCCAGCAATTGTTGCTTGGAAATCTTTTTCTTGACTTGCCAAGGAAAGGTCTTCCTATTTAAAGTAGAGGATCTAGAAAATGTAGTGGTAGGTCTCTCCATGAGATGGCACTCATTGTCTTCTTACCTTCTACCTAAAATGTGCATGTATTTATGGTTACAAAATGTGTAGGTTCATCCATATGGATGACACCTATATGCATATAGCTATGTGTACCTGCCTATCCGTACACATGTGGAAACTATGTTTCTATGTGAGTACATTTATCTTAAACTTTATAATTTACCTTGTTTATTAACATTCTTTTTTATCAGTTCAATCACATTTTTTTACAAAAGTGACATTCATTTTGACTCCTGGGGGTGATTGGGACAGGTTGAGTGTAGGGTGTCCTGCCAGGTAGACCAGTGCCTTCATGCTTCGGTCCAGCTCGGCGTTCTACTCTGCCACAGAATGAAAGGACAAAGTTGGATTTTTGCCTGGGACTCTACACCCAAAAGGTGAGGATGAAGTTCACAGTCACCCAGACAGAGAATTAATTGGGATGTAACAAGATAAGCTGTTTTTGGAAAGGCTAGTATGTAAAGTGTTAGGATACAGAGAGGGCAAGTAATCTGAAGAGTGGTAACTTTTCTGGAAAACACACTGCGCTTCACACCCCTGGAAAAAGTCTTGCTGCTGCCTGTAGCTGAGACCCTAGTGCAGCCCACCTGTCCACCATTAATGGGGCTGTGTTCACTGGTGCCCCCCAATGCACGATTGCACCCCATGACAGATTTCAGAGTGGATTTTGAGCCCAGAGACTCACAATTACAGTCAGCTGGAGAATCACCTAGGGCTTTGGATCATTACAAAATGATTTTGTTTTCATTCCTTTAACATTAAAAGAAGGGAAATACCAGGAATTCAAAGTTAATAAAAAAAAAATAATTTATGTATGGGGGAAATACAAGTTTTTCCATGACAGTGATATCAACATGCATCAGCAAACTGGAGAGTCAACTCACTGATGTTGCTGGCATTCAAAGCAAGTAGGCACTTGGAAAAGGAGAAGGCGATGGAAAAGGACTGACTTCAGCACTCTCTTGTGCCACCCTTAATGATGGCAGCCACTCACTCCTGCTTTTGAGGAACCTGTTCTTTGGCTGTGACCTCCTCTCTGGAAGGCATCATGCTTTCCAATGACAAACGTGAGTTTCCCTAACATCATGGCATATATTTTCAAGCAATTTGGTAATTTCAAAATATTTCGCTATCTAAACATTTTCTGTCCTTCTCAGTCACTATGTGGAAGGCACTTTTATCCTGTTTTTGTTTGTTTGTTTCAGCTAAAAATGTCCACTATGGGGATAACTTGTTGGAGGCAAAAGACTAGAGAACTAAGGCCTAAAATGGAAAGAGCCTGGATCTCAGAAACTTAGCCCATTCTGCCTTTTCTATGATCATATAAAAAGTACAATAATGGTACATCATAGGAACTGAAGATTTCATTCAGTTCTCTAGCATTTGCAGGAGCACAGTAAATTAAAATTCACTTCCGGGGGCCTATTTTACACATGACGTCTGCTATCCCTAAGTATTATTGGCTATAACTTCTTGAGGATAATCATGACTCAAGAAAAGACACAGTATTTTAAATTTCTTCTACTCTTCAACTGGATTTTCATTAAGGCCACTGTCTGATTCTGCTTTAGAACTGACCACAGTGGATGGAAAAGAGCTTATTTTCATGACTAAAAGGAGCAATTTGAAGGTAGATACTTCTATAGTTTTTTCCCCAAAGCTATTGTTTGGATAGCTTGCAGGGAAATCATAAAATTCTATTAAAATGATTGTCATTTCCAAGCTGAAAGACACACACATGGAGAATAATGGATAATCCTGAATGCATGTTGTATCTGTGTGCATTTGGAAGGGAAGGCGATGTGAAGGGAAGGCGATGCGTCATTTGGGAAATAGCTGGTTTGGAAACTCTTATTAATTCATAAGTCACTAAATACATCCTTCTTTTCTACTCCTTTCTGGCTAGATTTAAGTTGCCTGAATATATACAGGCAAAGCAAACAAAAGCCCAGAAGTCTGAAGCATAAATATTATCAAAGAAAAAGTCAATTTTTCCTTCTGCAAAATTCTTGCTCTGAGCTACCCAGGGGCTACCTGAACTGCCAGAGACATGTCAGACCCTCAAGAGGTAGCTAATTCCACTCTTCCTACTTGCTTTCTGCTGGCTTCCCAGGCAACCAAAATGTCATTCATATATGTGTTTGTGTGCATGCATACACGTTCCTTCTCATTTCTGCAGCTTTTTCTCATGCTGCAAGCTTTCTCTGTATGTGCATCCATGAATACGAGTGTGTGTGTGTGTGTGTGTGTGTGTATGAAGAGAGAGTCATGTGTATGTTTGGGGTGTTTTTGCTATTTGAATGTTTGCTGTTTCTTATTTCTGAAGATAAATGAAAAAGGGTTGAAAGGGAGCATATGGCACAAAAAAGTTATTTTCACCAAAATGGTTTCAGGTTCTGTGTACATGTACTTATGTGCACATACACCCTTGCACACAGAAACTTCTTTCAGCCCCTCTGCAGGAATCTAAATAATGTATAGCAACTTTACCTTAGGTCCCTATGAAAAACATTCTTGGGCATTGGAATCTCTGTCATTCCTGCATCAAACTATGACCCTGTAGGATTTACTCTCCATCAAAATTCACATCATGAAAAAAAGATGGCTTCATATTGAAATGATTAAATCTCAGGGAGGACTGTCAGAATTGAGTTCTTCAAAACCTAAAGAAAGTCTGCCAAAGTGTAAATGCCTCCATTTTAGGCACATTAACGATCTATTACAAAGAGAACGGATACCCAAAGAACTCCAGTTGTGAAATGAATTTGGCTCTTCCTTTCCTCTTTATGTTTGGAACAGTCACGTGACTGTTCACAGAAACCGTTAGCTGGAATCAGCTCTGGGGTCTCTCCCTATGACTCCCTCTGTCTCTGCGGCCAGAGGCCTACACGTTGACATGTGTCTATAGCCTAGGGGAAGCAGACACATTTGCTGTCCAGGCAACAGCAAAATTAGTGAGCAGTCCAGCAGTCACTTGAGAGTTCACATTTGCTTTGCATTTGACTGGTACTGTAGACACTTCTCTGAGTGAAACTAACCTGTGTCAATTCACCACATGCTCTAACCAGGAAGGGAATGGCAATAAGAAACTGTGTGCAACTGCCCCACTTCTGGCTCTCACCAGTTGACATGTCATTGGGATTTAATGGGGCCAATGTCGAGCTTTGTCTGTGCCAAGGCTGAGCGCTGCCAGGTCCCCATTTCTCTGGTTGTGTACCCAGATAAAACGGCAGAAAAGCTGAATAGTCAATGCATGTGTGTTATTTGAAAACAGTGTTTCTGTTCTCCAGGGTCTACTTCTGTCACCAGGGTACACCCTAGGAAATAGAATAAACATTTTTCTGCCCTGCACAAGCCAAGCTACTTTCATATTTTACTTTCAGCAGCCATCACACAGCAAGTGTGCACAGGCTTAAAAGTGTAAATATCTCCTTACCCTTTTGGCGATACTGCCTGATGGTTATAAGCTTGGCCTTCCCTATCAGTCAGGCTGTTCTAGACTACCCACACCTCCTCACAAAGTGGCTCTCAGCAAGTTATTGATCCCTCTGAGAGTCCACTTTCTCCACTATTAAAATAGCAAATTTCATAGTAAATTTCATCTACATACAGAGTTGGTGTGAGAAACAAATGAGACAATGGCCCAAAAGTATTGAACTGGGTCTGGTCTGTAGTTAGTGGTTAATAATGCACTTCCTATAGTAAACGCATAAGCAAGTGATTAACTAGTGTTATCACTCTGGTGATTCTTAATATTTCATCTTAGAAATCACTTGGGTGTGAGACGTATCATGACTTAATAACAAATAGCAAGAGATGAGAAAGTTACAAGTTACATGAATTTCTACACAGAGGGGAATTGAGGACAGCGAAAGGAAGAGGCGCTTGGGGGATACCTGGAGTTGGACTTATAGCGAAGCCCACTCACTCCCCTGAGATTGTGTGAGTATTTGGAGTGGCTTGGTGAATATAGTACCCTCTGGGTGAATATTCACAGGGACCCAAGGCCACCACCCTTTATTACCTTCACACAACACCCCTTCTTCTCTAGCAGGATTCCATGGCACACTTTCCCTGCAAGTCTCTTCCATGACAAAGACTATTTAAAGATTTTTCTAAATTATTTTTACAAAATTCTCTATTTCAATTAGAAATGCACCTTAATAATAGAATGAGATATCGAAGCACAGATTGATTTCTTCCTTTATGTTAAGCCAAGAAAGAAACTTTGAAAACCAAACTCTGTTGATAACCTTGGGAGATTTCACAACACCATTACTGATGGAATCCCATACTGAAAAATGAATTGGCTGAGTGAAACACAAGGTATTTGTCCTCCGTCAGACAAGAAAGGTGATGGAAAAAACAGATTTTTTTAAAGTGTCCTTTCATTCAATCAAGATCTGCTGTGGAGTATGAACAGGTAACCTCAGTATCATGACAGGTGAACAGAATCACTTTGATACCTCTAAGCAAATGGAATATTCTAGATTCTTTCAAGCAGCAGGTTGATTTTTTCCTATAGAAATCCATAATATTTTCTTGTATATTCATTTCACTAAGGACTAATGATCTGGCTCAATAAATGGCAGTAGAGAGGTTCCTTTATCTCTTAGGCTGATCCTTTACACATTCTCTAATGATTTTCTTTAACATATAAGCAAAGGACATTTACATTTATGTTATACATACAGCATCAATTATATATTAGGAATTACTGACTATATGTCAAAGACTTATAGGGGAAAATGTGTACACACACACACAAACACACACACGAAAGAAAGAAGGGAAGGAAGGAACTAAGGAACGAAGGTCTTTAAAATGTAGTGTTTTCATAGAGGATTCTAAGTCCCAGGGTTCTGAAAGCTTTCCGACACAAGGGGAAAGAAAATTTCTCACATGAATAGGATAAAAGCTACTTATCCGATTTGGAATGTGGGACACTGAATTCATTCCTTTTTACTGTAATTTCTTTCAGGAAGCTGAGTACATCCAAAAGATACTGTTTTCTTTAGAGTAGATTGATTAAGCCCAAGTAACTTCAGTCTCCGCTGCAGAGGATATGTGAATTAACTGGTTACCATCTGATGCTAATATGTATAGACTAGTTCTTTGAAGACAATAAAAAAGGCAATAATACCAGCAATGAATACAGCAAACTGACTTTCCTCATTTACCCTTATGACATTATGCCTCTTGGACAAGTATTTTGAATTTTGAGTATTTACTTCCTTACTAATGTTCTTCTAAATCCAGTCCTGGATATAGATTGTCCCTCTTATTTTTTACATCTATCCTCTTGGCTCCAACTCTCTGAGATATTGACTGATCTCTTGCTGTCCTGTCACTCTCTCTGGCTTACAGAGCCTGAGTCATTTCTGTGCATTTAGAGCTATCTTTGGATACAGACCTGCTAAAGCACAAACAGCCTGATGATGAAGCACCTTACCCATTTACACTTATATGGAAGAATCCCATCCACTTATCTGCAGTGCGCTCCTCCAGTCAAGCAGGTTGGAGATTTGTTCCTACATTGGCCTTCATGTGCATTTATTTCTTTTAACTTTTGATCATGCTGGTAGCAAGTGCCTTTGACATTCTGTGTTTCACTGCCTGTATCCTGGCATGTGGTATCTCAACTACTTGGAAAATGCTCAAAATCATTGCTAGAAAAGTACATATTTTAACCACATTTTGAGAAACCATAAAGTCAGTTACTTACAGATAAGTATGCCAAGTTATGCTACTAAATGACAGTATGCACCATAAGTATTTTAGGAATTAAGCAATGCTTGTCTGCCAGTAGAGCTGAATGCTGAAACTGGTTCTAAGTCCAAGGTGCAAACATAAATAAATGGACTGATGCGGAAGACCTTGGCACAGAGCCCACAATAATGAGTTGTTTCGACAAGTCCAAAAAATGTTTCTGTCTCTCCTCTTTCCTATGAGTTGGCACCTCTTGTACCTCCTATTGATTTGTTCCTCATTTCCCTTGCAACAAAATATACCTTCTTGTAAACATATCATATGATATTCTTTCCACAGACTATTTCTAGCACCTCTACCTTCTCCCTAAATGATTTACTACTTTTTTTCCCTACCCTTTAGTATTCCTCCTTTCACTGAAAAATCCAAACCCCAAGCTTTGAGCAACACAGGGAAAAACATTGTATAGGGCATAGAGACAAAGATGGGTGTGGTATTCCGTGTGAAAGCACTTCACCCATCTGGGCTGAGCACCCATAAGTCTTTGTTTCTAAGACTTTGCTCCTAAGTTTGTCTTATACCTGGATTGCTAGTAACTGTTCTTCCCACATCTCCATGTCACCGGGGGTTGACACGCTCCTTCTTCCTACTTTCTGTCTCTGAGTCTTCCCATGTGTGCAGCTTAGAGACAGGAGACAAGATGCACTTCTAAGGGTAGATGATGAATTCAGCCAACAGAAGAGTGAAAAACAGGGTCCATATTATTACTGGTGTTTAATCACACTTTCTTTTTTAACCTGTAAGCCAAATATTTCTGAACTTGGGTTTCCTTCTTCTTTTTTTTTTTTTTTTTCCTGGTGCTAAGTTGTTTCTCAAAGATAGATTCCAGATTGCTTTTCCTCATTCATCAGTGAATGGGGGCATACTGTCTCTCAGGCCAACCTATGGCCTCACTATTGACGGCCCAGAAACACCCTTGCCCTCTTTGTCACCAGATGAATCATATTTCTTATTTGGAGACCAGGAATTTTGAGAAACTTAAGCTTCATGAACTATTTTTCCTGATAATTATTTGTCTCACGATTATTATCAGAACATCTATATTAAGTCAGTTACCTTTGGATTTTAGAAGTCAATTTATCACATTTCATGGTTTTAAGACCCACAATGTGTCCTAATACAAATCTTGTGCTCTATAAATTAAAAAAAATAATAATAAACAGGCCTATAAAGGTTAAGTGACTTGAGATGGCAAAGCTATTTTTTGTTGTTGCAAGTGAAGTATCTCAGTTGCTGAAATTTTCACTACTAAGTGAAAAACAAATCCCTCTAGTTGTATTGATAAACATTTGTGGACCTCAAACACCCATTGAATATGTTTCAGTTAATATTCAGGTTGAGAATTTGTTCAGTTTGTATCGACACTCTCATGGGGACCTCCTTATCCTCTAGTGAGAAGAGACAGCTGATATCTGCACAGCATTCTAACTTATAAAGGGTTTCACAGATGCCATGGCTTTCTACTTTCAATCTAGCTCTAGGAGGCTGATATTATTAATAGTGCTACTTTATAAATGAGGACACCACACCTCCCCAATTGGAAACCATCCATGGATTCTTCAACTAGAACTTCCTGTTAAATAGGATTGATTTGCCACCCATTTAAACTAGCATCTTTCTTGTTACTTTCTTAGCTGGAGTGCCCTGAGAGAGAAGAGCTGTAGTAGATGAGAAGAAGCAAGAGCACAAGCTGACATCCGATTTTTGCCCCACCCAACATACGTGGCCAAGCACAGATGTGCAATTCTGGTAAGTTTTGATGAAATGGTGACATCATGATTGGCTGCCAAATCTATGACCATTGTGACGGCAAATCCTACATTGTAGTGATCTGTGTTTAAGATTTTTATTTTTTAAAGATTTATTTATTTATGCATATAGAACTAGAGTACAGGCCAGAGGTGCAAGAGACAGAGTGGGGAGCAGAAAAAGCAGATTGATGAAGTACACTGCTGAGGGGCGCAGCGGGAGAGAAAGGTGAGGTCTGTTGTACTATGTGGTTCAACTCCCTGGCCGGGAATAGAACTCGTGCTGAAGCAGCTAAAGCTAGCTTTGTAGTGCTGCACTTCAACCCAATGCACCACCAGGGAAGGCCCTATAAGATTTTTAAATTGAATGTGAGCTAAAGCAGTTATAGTTTCTGTTAAATTGTTTTTGACAACAACATTTTATAAACAAACAAGCACCTAAACAAATTTTCCTGTTTTAATTTCTACTTTATGAATCATTTAAGCAACCACATATATCATGGCAGTGTTTTTATCCTCTGGATGACTTCTATTTATAACTTTTGGTCTTTAAGAAAATTTTCAATAATTTATAAGTACATTTTATGAAGTTAATTTGTTGCTAGAGCCAACTTAAAGGTTCATGTGATTCAGTTTTACATTTAGTTCCCTAAGATGGTTGTGCTATCATGAAGAGATATTCAGATCATTTTATTAAATTATATAAAAATTATTTTTTTCTCAAAATGAAAAAGCAATGTAGCAAAGGCAGTATTCAATGTACAGACTGCAGCATATTTTAATGGTTTGTCCTCATTCATTACAAGAGGCCCAAGAATATGACCCTGATAAGTAAAATCTCCCACAGCTCTAAAGGGCCCAAATACAGAGAGAAGGTTGTAGTCAAGTCATGCAGATAATTAACATGATATCATTAATAGGAATATTCTAGTTCTGAAGACTTCACAATGGCTTATAACTGGATTGCTAGTAACTGCTCTTCCCACTGTGCACATTCACATTGGAGAATCACCTGAGGAAAGCACAGCAAGCTGACACGTGGCCCAAACCAGGGTGAGAAGGATGCCCTGGGCCAGAGTGCCAACAGAGTGGCGTCTGGTGTAAGCATCGGCCTCTCCTGCCCCCTCTCTGGTGAACGCTCAACGGTCCTGCATCTGTAGGCCTCTCACGCTACTCCTGGGTATTATCCTGTTTCTGCTCTGCTCCTCCCTTCTGCCTTAGAGTCCGTGCTTGGAGGCAGCTGCTCTTTCTGAGTCCTTAGAAAGCAGTCTGATGTGACGAGTTGCTGGAAGTTTTCACAATGGATCATGGCGGTCATTTGCCACTGATCACAGACTTCCCATGAACTGAACATCTTCCCCAAACCTTCACCCAAAGTGCTGCCAAGTGGTAGACATGACAGCTGCAGTAATTGTGGTGGAATGAGGAAGCTTTGAAATGCCAGGAGAACTGAATTCAAAGTCTGGCTTATATCAAATGACATTCCCCATTTCAGATAAGTCACTTGACCTGCCTGTACCTTCATTTCCCCAACTAATAAAGACTTAAAGGTGTTTTGTGAGGGAACAAAACAGATTGTCAATCTTCTACATTGCTGCTGGCATTACAGGAGTTTAAAATAATTTTGCATCTCTTACACTTACTGTGCATGACATAAGTCAGCCTTCCTACCAGCGCTGTTCAAATACCAGTGATAGAACATGTCCAGAGCAAATCAGAGGAAATTAATGTCACCTTTTTTTGGCCTTCATTTCTGCTGCTTTCAAATACAAAGGGTCATGCAGCACAATTACCAAACGTGTTTTTCCCTTAGAGTTGACCAATATCTGATAAAGTAATCAGAAGCACGGGGAGCTTCCTAACCAAGGGTGACCCCCAGCTCTTTGGTAACCAGAGTGATGCAGAGAGATGCAGAGTGCCCAGGCCAGGGAGATCTGCTTCTGAGCTGGTTCCCCCAACTGTGTCTCCCCAACTGTGTGGTTAAAACTGCTGACTCATGCTCAGGTCCCAGGCCTAATGACCATGAATATGCTCTGGGTTTTTGCTTCAGGCACAGTTTCTTGGTAACCAAGCGGATAATATGTTAAAGCAAGTGGACAGACTTGAACTGAAACTAGGGAAATGCATCCACCATGGGGAATGAACACAGATCTAAAGACTTCCCCTGGATCCTGGGTTCCATCTGTCATTGGGACATGCTCCCCACAGAGATATGGTCCACAGAGAAACCCAGGATGGCCACTTACAGCTGAAATCCATCAGCAAGTCATTCTTTCATTTAAAATAGATTTCCATGGAGCACTTCAAGTGACACTGCTTTAAGAGAGATTCTGCTATTTTTCTCTCTTTGAGCAAAAGAACTTCAGGATCAGCAGTGTAGACTGAAGCCAGTGAGGGAGGCAGAAGTCAAAATGTGCCTTTTCTTCAAATCCATCTTGGTTGCCACCTGGCCACATCTTACTTCTGAGTCACATAGCAAAAGTTCATTGGAGGTCACCTAGTTCCATGGGCTAATTTGGAGTTTTAATGTATCGCAATTGAAATAGTGCTTAATCTCTTGGTGTCAGCTGGCTAGATGATACAATATCACCCTGTGTTGCCCACCAGTGATTGAAGCAGGAGAGCACAGCCAGTCCCGCTGACAGCCGCTTGCTGGAACGCACAGAAGAGTCTGCAGGAAGAACGAGCCTTCTGCAACATACAGACATTCCCAGAAAGACAATTCCGAGCCTGGCATATTAGTGCCCGAGTTTTCATTGCCCTGCTGAGCAGGATGTAGGCAATGGGTTCTTTTATTAAGGTTCTCTGCTGTCTGATTGAGACACATGTTTTGTGAGCCCAGACTTGGAATTTACTGTCAAATGAGTTATCTGATAGGTTCAAAATTTCTCAAGCAGATTCAGACCTGACTTGGAGCAGTTTCTACTCTGAAATGAGCCTTTTTATTACCTGGAAACTTGTCCATTAGGTGGGTCTTGGTGAATCTGTTTTAAAATGTTAAAATTAATAAATCAATCACCTTGGGTAATTTCCTGCCAAAGCCACAACCTTCAGTTGATAAAAAAGGAAATGTTTTGGTTTCAATTGGAAAGGTCACGGTTGCTCTGCTAAGCTGATTTTAAAAGTGATATGGTGATAAGTACAGAAAAGGGTAAAGAAATTCCTTACAAAGCAGAATGAAGATGAGAGGCATTTTTTTTTCCCCTCTCACAAGGGAATTTGTCTGAAATCAAAGTCCTGAAAAAGAGGTCATTTTGAGATACAGAGAATTAAAGGTTGGTGATAATAAGTTTAAGATTTTATGAACTGCTTATAACTGATGGTTTCTTTAATCAGTTCAGTGTCTAGAACAATATTGAGATATTTAATGCTATTTTATAAAAAGAGTATAAAAATACTGGTAATGGGAATTTTATTTTCTGTATTCCAGGATGCCAAATCCTAAAGTCATTCAAATAATGAATTTCCTGCCTTTTGAAGATAGGACTCCAGCAACAGACCAAACTTCAGGGCTTATAACTTTGTTGTAAGCGTAACCATGGAAGTCACATTGAATGGTGACAGTCTCTTCAGATCCCTGGGCTGTCCCCAAGCAGCATGGTGGCAGTAACTGAAGGCTGTCACCACCCAGAGCCTCAGTCCCCCCACAGAATGGCTTTTGCACGTAGACTCCATGAAAATGTCCATGAAGGAGGTGTGAAGTGGGTAATTAAGTTAAAGCTATCACAGGGTAATCCCCATGCAAAGGGCTTTCAGGCTTCCAGCCCAACCCTAAAGAAGGTGGAGATAGACAGAGAGGGGGAGCTCGGAAAGCCTGAGAGGACTGAGAGAGGGTAGAATGACCTGGCTGAGGAGAAGAGATGGAAAGAAACGAGACCTGGAGGCCCTCCCAGGTGGCACAGCGGGTTAAAGTGCAGCACTGCAAGCCAGCGGCAGCTGCCTCAGTTTGAGTTTGATCCCAGCCCCTGAGGTAACCACATGGTGCAGCAGACCTCTCCTGACTGGCCCGCTGCTCCCCTCAGCAGTGTGTTCCAGGGGATCTGCCTGTCCTGCTCCTCAGTTCCCCACTCTGTCTCTGGTGAATCCTCTCACTGCCTCTGCACTTCTGGCCTGTACCTCAGTTCTGTATGCAAAAATAAATAAACATTTAAAAATAAAAAGGATACCTGGAGGAGGCACAAGGAGCAAAGGCATGTGAAAAGACAGTTCTTGCTTCTCGGCCTTGGACTTGTACCAGGGACTTGGGGAACAGGGAAGGAGACACTTGAAAGAGACATGGCAGAACAGATTGACAATGGCAGCTTTTGTCTTGATTTTGTTTTGGCTCTTTTCTACCCAGCTGTTTGTCGTCTTCTGCCCCATTCCTATGCTCCCCACAAGAAGGCGCCTTAGACTTGTGGCAAGGTTTTGGGCTTCAGCAGTCCTGCTCTGGGCCAATTGTATTCGGCTGGACATTTACCCATGAGGGGAGGGGTAACTTAGACACTTGATTTCGAAACTATATTTTTTTCTCTTTCTGTAGTCTCTGTCGCATATTAATTGTATTAAAGCATTGAAGACCTATACACTAGTATATTTTTTGTCTTGATGCTGTGGATGGCAGAACCATTTTGAGAGGGAAGGTTTGGGGTTACCAGGGTGCCTCTCACCCTGCCATGTAAGAAAACAATGACCCCCATGATATGGAGAAGGAAATGAGTCAAAAAGCAAGTCAGTCACTCTTGCACTTAGCAACAACCAAGGAATGATCTAGAATCAATTTTTTTCTGCCCTTGTTGGGCATCCATCAGACCATGGCACTTCCTTTTTAGGAAGGAAAAAGAGGAAATAGAAACTTGGATTTTAAAAAAAAAAAAAAAGCACAAAACCAGATCTCTAGGGTTAAAGACAAATCCAAGAAGACACAAAAGGAACAATTTTCCAGGGACCTGTTGTTTGAAGATTGAACAATGGACTTGGCTTCCAGGGAGGAACCAAGAAACAAGCTGCCTTTAAAAACTAAGATCTGGGCCTTCCCTGGTGGTGCAATGGGTTAGACGCAGCACTGCAAGCTAGCCGCAGCCACTTCAGTGCAAGTTTGATTCTCGGCCCCGGAGGATGACCCACATAGAGTGGTAGACCTCTCCTGACCCTCCCACTGCTCCCCTCAGCAATGTGTTTTGTCATTCTGTCTATTCTGCTCCCCACTCTGTCTCTGGTGAAGCCTTTCACTGTCCCTGCACCTCTGGCTTGTACCCCAGTTCTGTATGAATAAATAAATTTTTTTTTTTTTAAAGTGAGATCTGGGCCTTGTGGTGCAACAGGTTAGGACACAGCACAAGCTGGCTGCAGAGTTAGATCCCCAGCCCCAGAGGTGACCCACAGACCTCTCCTGACCCACCCTCTGTTCCCCTCAGCAATGTACTTCCATCAGTTGGCCTGTCCTGCTCCCCACTCTCTCTGGTGAATCCTCTGGCTTGTACCACAGTTTTGTATATGTAAATAAATAAACCTTTTTTAAAAAAGAAACCTATCCTTAAAAAAAAGGACTCTGAGCAAGGATTATTGCACACGATTCTGAAATATTGACCCTAACACACATTTTATTCTCATAAATAAGAGAATTAACGAAAGAAGCTCTCTATCCCATGCCACCATAAGAAGAGCTGCCTCGGTCTTTCTCATATGAGAGCCATGCCCCAAGGGACTGAGCAGCCACAAAGACAAAATGGCGTGTCTCTCTTATACAGAGAGAGACTAAGAGTGTCTAGTTTTCAGACAGAGTTTGTGAGAAATGAAAGGTTAGGAAAACACAAAACATATGACAATAAGCAAGCACAAGATAGGCCTGTCTTTGGCCTGGAGACTTTGACCTCACAGCTCTCGCTCTCCACAATGGCTGCCTTGTGACCCTCTGGGCCCAGCTCCAGGGAGTTTGCTTTCCCCTGGCAGCTCCCTAGTCACATGGGACTTCAAGATCTGTGGCCCAGCACTGAGTAGGAAACTCCAGCTCCAGTTTTAACAGGCATTATAAAGGGAAACAAACTGTAGAAATGAAGCTGGCTGCTGTGGGGTAGCTGGTTGGATCAGGCTTTTTGCATTTTACATCACTAGCCTCTGTGGCTACCACCTGTGGCCTTAATCATAACAGAAGGCCTGTGGGGGTGGGGCAGGCATGCCCAATTGCAGACACCTGGCACATGGGTGCGTGCGCGTGCGAGTGTGCACACCTGTGCCGAGAAGGGAGGGGATAAAAGGCAGCGGCAGGCTGGAGGGGGCTCAAGTTGCTGTCTCCCTGCTGTTTCCCCTGTGCATTATTAAATCCTGTGAAGACCGTGCTAGGGGCACCAACATTCTCTTAGAACAAACGATGAAGCTACCTAGCCTGGGTGGCTCCAGGATACTGACCACTGAAGAAGGGCGACTAATTTATAAATGTGGACGAACAGCTGAGATGAGGGCAGGCACACGTCCATCACTCGAGTTTTATTGAGCAAGTGCTGTATGTCACTTATCAGGAACTCTACCTGTTTGCTCATTGAACATTCAGAAGAATCTTAGGAGATATGGCCTATGGCACTTTCCCTATTTTACTAGGAACTGAGAATCAAAGAGCTTCAGTTACTTCCTCAAGATCAGCTCATTCTAAGGGATAGAACCGAGATGATTTCCAGGTGAGTTTTGATTTCTAACAAGAAAGATGCAAGTGGAATTTATGCATACAGAATAGATGTATGCAAATATTTCAAAGTGCATAATGATTAATACCATTATTTGTTGTGAAATCATAGCAAGTTATAAAATGGCAAGAGATTATCATTGACCTGCATGTTATCAGGTAATTTTTTCATTTGTGCACCTATAACTGTGAGGACAGTGAAATTAAGTTGAGCCATTCTCAGTGAGAAGAGGTCGAGAGAAGAACATGAGACCCACCTGTGCCAGAAACCTGATTCTGTCCCTTTTTGCACCCCCCCCCCATTTCTGTTGGTCAGCTCGCTGGTAAAATGTGCTTCATTCCTTTCAAATGCTGAGTCAGAAAATGTCATAGAACTACATAAACTTCCACAGGGATATTTGTCTGCTTCTTCATTCTTATTAATTTCATCTGGAGGAAAGTAGTGACTGGTAAAATGAAGGTCTGACTGAGAAACACTTCAAAGAGTCTGATTTAGTATTCTAACTTTTATTCACTTGTAATATAGAATTTCCAGGTTCATCAACAGGTAATCTAGTTTACCACAAGAAGTTGTCTTTTTGTTCATTGTAGAAACTTCCTTGTGTTATCGGGCTTTCAAAATAGTGGTACAGGTTACAGGAAGTGAGTTGGTTGTTCTCTTCCTGTCCAAGTTTAATGTATTTATGCTAAAACTCCACTGCACACTTTTACCTGCTCCCTCCTGCAGCCCATATTAACGTGCCATAGCTCAATGACCACCGTCATTCTGGATTACATTAATAGTGCCGTTAATGTGAAGGGATGATCTCCATGCCAGAATCTTTTTAATTTCCTTTCTTTTCCTTCACACAACTACAGACTGAAATCAAATGCTCAGATAAGCACCTTTCTTATGTAACTAAAGGGGGTGAGTGCTTTCTGGTTTCTCTTTCTCACTCACCCTTCTCCATCCTCTTCTGTATTTATAGAATGAACTTTAATTATAATTTATCAGTGGGCGCATCAGTGATTCTCCAGATGGCTCAAGTTGACCCATGAGAACACATCCCTTTTCACATTTGATCTTAGAATAACTAAATGTTCCTAGCCAGAACTGACCAAGAAGCTGACCTGTCTATTTGTAGTTAAGCTCTATATATCTGCTTCCTGATTATGAATACTAATAGATCTGGATATTATCTGTTCCCAGTACAGCTTTATTTTGACATTTAGATTTTCTTTTACCATTAGACTCTGGATCAGAAGGGGAATTTTTAAATTAAAAAAAAAAAAGTATTGATTGTTTAAAATACCTTTTACTTCTAGTACATATTACTGTTTCTGAAACGAAGGTCTTAAGCTTCATCAGGGAGTGTCAGATATTTATTTTCTCTAAAAACATTTCCAAGAAAGTGAAAATATTTTCTATAAATAAATGAAGAGAAAGAAAGAGGGAAGAGGAAGGTATTAAGTTTTACATGTTCTTCCATTTCCTCTGTTCAAATTCTCTGCCAAATTATTTGAAATGAATTACATAATGTCAATTTGGTTATGGTAGCCAACTACTCATGCAATCAGTGCAGATTCTGCATTTCTTTAATTCCAAATTAAAGGAAAACAAGGGTTCCAAAGTGCCCTTAAGAACAGTAAAAAAGCCAATGGTGGCAAAGTGCTCACTAGAAACGATAATGTGCATTGGCCCAAAACTAAAAACAAACAAACAAAAAAAGGATAATATTTTAATTGTAGGTGAAAATAGTCTGTTTATTTGAATTGTCAAATACTTTTAAGAGACTCAGTTGGAATATTAATTCCAAATTGGAATTATTATAAAAACTCTAACAGAATTCTAAAATATTAGTGTTTACATTCATGTATAAGTAAACATAAAAGCTTGAGCTTTCATTGTTTACTCTAAATATCCATGGTAATTCCATGTGCTGTTCATTCATTCATTTGTTCACCTTGTGTACCTGCTGTGTCCCACTACTGTGAATACATATTGTTGGGCAGAGGTTGTGGAGAATAGGCTAAGAAAAAGAAAATTCAAGTTACATTAAGGAATTTCAGGTACAACATAGCAAATGGAGAGCCAAAGTAAACTACCCTTTATGGTGATTTTCTTAGTTTCTGTGCAGCAAAGGAGCAGAGTCACAGTTGACACAGATGGGGTACAAATGAGTTTTTATCCTGTCTGTCCTTTTCCAAGGTAAAGGGGAATATTGATACATTTTGAAAAAACTGATAGCATCCATTAGTGATATTCACAATGGCAAAGGTATGTAGGGCTGAAAGGGTATGTGATGGTGTCGGTGTGAGAGTTCAAACAAAGGTAGGCAAGGGGGTATCACCATGATGGAGGTGAGAATGGGAGGAATCTGCATTTACCCAGAAGAGGGGGTTCAGGAGACAGCATTTACTGCATTGACATCAGAGTTGAAAGACAAATCTAGAGTGAGGCAGTATTTTGGCTTGAACAGCTTGGTGAACCTCCAAGTGTGGATTAGGGGAGGAAAGGTAGGCTTGTGGAAGGTGAGGCCAGCTGAGATACCTGAGATGTCACTCAGAGGGATGTAGTTGAGATGCATAAATCTCAAGCTCAGGAAGGAGAGGCATGGGATAGATTTTTTTTGGGGGGGGGAGGGGCTCAGAATTCAAAGTCATCAGTACAGGTGATTCTTGAAACCTAGAATGTTTCCACAGAGACTATTTGGAAAAAAATTCCAACTGCAGGGTCCAGAGAACACAAATACATAACCATCATTAGGAGAGAAATTAGCAAAAGAGGACTTTTAAATAGGAAGGAGGATTACAGAGTCATAATTCAGAAGGGAAGGGAAAAAAACAAAATTAAATAAGATAAAGACTGAATGATAACATTGTCTTTGCCCATAATTATGTCCTTGGTAACTTTGCCAGAACAAATTAGAATAGCAGATTGCAGAGGCTATGACCAGTAAAATTTAATATGCACTAGTCTTATCAATGGATCATCATCAATTTTTAAAATTATGCAGAAATAACTTATTCAAAAGAAGAGTTCATTTAGAAATGAAAAGGTCTTTGCCTATGTTAGACATACTAAAAATTATTTAAAAATTATTTTTCTGGAATAAAATTCCTTAAAGTCAAAAAGCTTTCTGATTAAAATATTTGTGTGCTAGGAATATGATACCACAATTTTAACTATTATGGAGCCACAGATACTAGACTAGGACTCCTTCTATATAAAACCAGAAAGTAAACAAAATATATAAATATTTTTAGACTCTGAACAATAGGTAGTACAAGGCGGCATCTCTCAGCAGTGAGAAACAACTAAACCCTGTGATAACTGAGGCTTTCTGGTAAGGGCAAAGACAGGAAGTCATGCAAAAGAACTCTCACTGATCAGGGTTTGGGTGGTTCAGGTGTTTGGAATAGTGGGCTAAAGTAACAGAGGTACACAGAGAAAGGGCTCTTAGAAACCTGTGCAGGTCTGTCCTTATAATTTGCTTTAGTACAAAGTTATCTGGGCTCAGGGAGGGACACTTCACAAGGTTACTGTGAACCTCCAGGGAACCATAAACTCAGTAAACATTAGCATTTACACAGACATGAACTATTTTCAAGTTCCAATCAAAATAGTGAGGAGAACTTGACACATACTCTTGAATATTCAGTAGAGATCAGAGGAAGTTTTCACTATGGATTACGCCAAATCTAGCTAAGAGTAAAGAATACCCTAGGTTGACTCTAACCACAATTAAAAACAAATATTGAAAAGATCAGGCTAATCTCTAAGTAATTAGACTTGTGACCCAAACACATTTAGTACTCTTTAAAGGAAGACTAGAAAATCCAGAGTGTCAACAATTAAACATTTCAAAATGTCCAGAATTCAATAAAAATGTACTATACATGCAAAGGAGCTGGAAATTATGACCCAAACCATAGAAAAATCAACCAGTAGAAATAGGTACAGGAATTACTGATATGATGGAATCAATCAATAAGTTTTTTACAGCTATTCAAAGATTTAAAAGAAATCCTGAAAAAAATGCAGAGAAATTGAACTATGAAAGAAATCAAGTGGAATTTGTAGAGTAAAAAAATACACTATTGAAATTTAAAATTCAACCTGCTTAATTGCAGATTAGACACTAGGGGTGGGGTGGGCAGGGGGGTGAGGGGGGGACAGTGCATTTAAAAGCAGAATAAGAGTCTCCAAAAAAATAACTAAATAAATGTAATTTAGATGTAGTGGAACAGTTTCTTGAGAAAACAAATTTGCCAAAACTGACACAAGAAAATAGAAAATCTAAATAGCTCTTTATCAAAGAAATTGAATCTTGAATTTAAAAATCTCACAAAAACAAAAGTCCAATTCCAGATAAGTTCACAATTTTTACCAAATGTTGAAAGAGTAAGTAACTCCAATCATGCATACGTGCTTTAGGAGAACGAAGGACAGGGAGCATCTCTCAATAATTACAAGGTAATGAGGATCAATCCAGTAAGGACTGAAAAGGAGGTCGTAGGAAGGATGTATTTTTCTGGATATTATGGTCAGGAATAGAGCTGCAGAGAACCTGATAATGAAACTGACATTTAAAGGATTTTAATAGGAAGGAGAAGGGTCATTCTCATTTGGGGGAATGACATACTGGGATATGAAGCCAGGAAGAGTATTGTTGGGAGCAGTGAGGCTTAAAACATAGATAATGTCAAACAATAGAGCACCTTCAGGTACATGAGAGGAAGATTGGATTTTATTATGTGAGGAAAGCTGGCTTTTATTTCACAAGCATTTTTAAAGTCAATGAAATTTTTAAGCATGGGGTGACACAGGATTCTAAAATATTTTAGAATCCTGATTTCATTAGAGGCATTTGAACTCGAGGGAAGAAAATGTGGTGACAGAAAACAGAAAATCCCTGCAGTGGCCTGATGGGGTTTTCTGGAATGGGAAGGATGATTCAGTGCCCAGAGGAAGCCTCAGGGTAGATTCAGAGGACAGCAGCCACAAACCCAATCACAATTTTTAACTATTAAAATTAAAAATAGAGAAACTAATAAAGAAAATTAACATAGTAAACTAATTCTTAAGTTCAGAAAGACCTTCATATGGGGAGAAATATTGCTAATAAGATGTTACCTGTTTGAGAAGATAAATATTTCAATTTACATCATTCAATTATGCATCATTTATGTTCTGAAGTGATATTAAATTTGGCCTCAAATATTGGTGCATGAAAATTAGTCTAAGAGAGTTGTGAAGCTCTCACCCACATATCTTAAGCATGAGGTTCCTTTCAAGCAAGTTTATGATGGGAAAGCATTGACTTGTACACGTCGTACCTTGTACTAAATTGTTAATTTTAAGAAGATGGTTTTATCTACTGAATTTGAAAATAATCAGTGCTGATTAATTCAGATATATTTGATCTCAGCCATAACATTTTCCCCTCAAAATCTGAGTAATGAGTTTTTATCCCTCCTCCATTAACCAGGGTTCACTGTCTCTAAAGAAGCAGCTCATCTGTGCTTCTCTAGTGACATTGTCAGGGTAATAAAGCAGAAAAGAACGTATTATGTTATGACTTTTGCAGCAGTAAACAAACTGCAGTGGAGAAAGCAGCAATTAGCACTGTGAATTTGTTCACACTCTACTTGATATAAAAGAATTTTAATGACAACTAATTTAAAGAAAGACCTGCCGTTTTCACGCTAGTCCTCTTTAAACATAAAGCAAAACAAACAAAAGAGCCTTAAGATGAGTAACTAAGGGGTGAAGAATTATTTTAGATAGCTTGAGAGCTTATTCATTGGACTGAATATAGAAAATATAAACGCACTTGTCATCCTTTCTCTCCATGAGCACGTGCTGGCGCTGCCGATTCTGCAGCACTGCCATAGTTTGAAGAGAGTGAGGTTTACAGCCTGCCCCAGGGAGGGAGGACCTGCATTTAAATGATGCCAGGCAATCACTAGCAGTCACATCATTAGCAAGTGCTCCCATACTTGAAAATATATATATATATTTTAAATATCATGGAAGCAAAACATGTCTAAAATTCTAAAATCTCTCGGGCCCTCCCTGGTAGCGCAGCGGGTTAAAGCACAGCATGAAGGGGCTGGAGTCACTTCAGCATGAGTTCGATCCCCTCCCACCCAGGATGTGATCCACAGGGCGCTGCAGACCTCTCCTGGCCCTCCTGCTGTTCCCCTCAGCAGTGTACTTTGTCGCTCTGCCTGTTCTTCTAACCCCACTCTATCTCTGATGAATCCTCTCACCCTCCTGCACCTCTGGTCTGTACCCCAGTTCTATATGCGTAAATAAATAAATCTTAAAAAGAAATTCTAAAATCTCTGTCTTAGTAATCACATCAAGTTTTGTTAATTTTAAATATTTCCCAAGCCTGGTGCAAATGTCATGTCCTTCAAATTCATATGAAACAAAGTTAGTGAGCACTTGCTCATCAAACACTGTGATAAATCTGGCCCTTCCTGACCCAGCTCACAGTGTTATAGAACTTATAATTTGCTTCACTTTACAATTTACTGAGGGATTTTTTAAAAACATTTATTAGGCCCTCCCTGGTGGCGCAGCAAGTTAAAGCACAGCACTGAGAATCTGAAGCCACTTCCGCATGAGTTCGATCCCCGCCTGCCGCCTGCCCCGGAGGAGACCACATGGCGCGGCAGACCTCTCCTGACCCGCCCGCTGCTTCCCTCAGCAGTGTACTTCGTCAATCTGCCTGTTCTGCTCCCCACTCTGTCTCTGGTGAAGCCTCTCACCGCCCCTGAGCCTCTGGCCTGTACCCCAGTTCTGTATGCACAAATAAATAAATAAATCTTAAAAAATTAAAAAAAAAAAAAACATTTATTAAAAAAACATTTATTTATTTATGCACCAAAGAACTGGGATAGAGGCCAGAGATGCAGGGTGGGTGAGAGGATTCACCTGATCAGGCTGGTCCACTGAAATACACTGCTGAGGGGAGCAGTGGGTGAGACAGGAGATGTCTGCTGTGCCATGTGGGTCATCTCCCTGATGGGGAATTGAACTCATGCTGCAGTAGCTGCTGATTGCTTGATAGTGCTTAGAATTACCCCCTGAGGGATTTTTTTTAACGTATTTCATCTTTGCAATATCTTAGGAGTTGACAGGTAGGTAATGTCCTGTTTTTCTAGAGCTACATTGGAGTTCTGAGACTCCAATGCGCTCCTGATGCTAAGTGGTAGAATCAGGTCATGCATCATCCAGGTGCAGGTGTAAAATAGGAAATGGGATTAATAAAAATAATCCCTTTTAAATTCTCTGTCCCACATAGCTCATCATTATGATTATGAAGTGGTGGATTTAGGAAGAGATTTCCTTAAGTTAAGTCTCTCACTGTACCAAATTAGACTCATCTATCAGGCATATGTAAAGAGTACTGCATGTTTCTAGAAAATCAGATCTGATAACACAACAGGTAACCTTCTTATCTCAGTGTGTATATTAAGTCAATGAAACATCAAGATAACCTTAAGAAGTAACTTTTTTTATTCCTATTTAGTATTTGAGAAAAATCACTTATATATAAAGCACAGAGAAATTCAACTTAATAGTAATGGAGTTTTAATCTGAGGCAAAGAGTCTTACTTGATATGGATATTCATAGACCCTCATAATTATATTTTAAGGTATATAATAGCATGTATCATATATTATTACAAAATGTATATTTCTGGCCCTCGCTGGTGGTGCAAGGGGTTAAGGTTCAGCACTATGGAGCTATCTGCAGTCATTACAGCCTGAGTTTGATCCTGGACCAAGGAGCTGGCCCACATGGTGCAGCAGACCTCTCCTGTCTCCTGGCTGCTCCACTCAGCAGTGTATTTCAGTAGCTCTGCCTGTTTTATTCCCCATCTGGTCTCTAGTGAATCCTCTCATCCCCTGTACCCCAACCCATACCCCAGATCTTGTATGTCTAAATAAATCAATCTTTTTAAAAAAATGTACATTTCAAACCATTTTTGATACCATTTAGCATAAATTATTGGTTTTGATCATGTGATTGCTAATTATCTCCCTATTAATAGTTTGGCTATTATGATTGGGTTATAAAGCAAACATTTGAAGAGGAATGGAATGTAGACTGATCAAAAGCATGGAGATGCTTCTAGAAGTTTATAACTGTTTGGGGGCTTTTGTGCAAGAGCCTTGGAAGTCAAAGGGCTATTGTGAGGTCACTGAATGCTTAGTCTGTGTCAGAACAGAGCAGGACGGGTCCAAGGGAGAATCAGTGGTCATGGGCATGCTGACCCAAAGCGTTCAGTCCTGGGGTGGAGGTACGCACATCACTGCTAACATGCTTTGTGAGCATGTGTTCTAAGACATGTGTGCATGATTCGAGGAAGACTCAAAGGGACACTGATTGGCTTTATCAGGGTTGGGGGCGGGAGGGCATATCTGAGGGGCAGTTCCTAAAAACTGCGCAGATCACCAAGCTGTAAAGCATGTTAATGGTGATGACAGCAATATGTTAATTTCTAAGGCATTCAAAAATGTGAAATGCTTGAAACATTTAAATCAAAGATTATTAAAGATAATATATTTCAAGATAAAACAGAACATTGAAATAATCGGCAAAATTAATAGCAAATCATTTTCTGACACAAGCTAGTCTTGATAAACCAGTCAGAGGCACTAAAGAGAAGCCAAGAGAAATGGGGAGGTGGGCAGGACAGGGATGGGGACCTTCTGCAGGAAGTGGTGGGACAGTGACATTAATGAGCATCTGATGGTAGGTTTGGTCTTTCTCCCTTATATCCTTCCACTGAGATTTCAAATCAACCTCATCAGACACTATGTCTATTTACAAATGAGGAACCCTCAAAGGTCTGGAGAAGTGTCTGTTCTCAGTAGGTAGTAGGTATACAGTCTGATCAGACAGGTCTCTGATTCCAAAGTTCATGCTTTCTAACTCTAGCTTCCTCTGGGAATACTCAATGAAAATTCTTTCAAAGACCTAGAAGTACAGCCTTCAGTAATGCCCACCAAAGCCTTTCTCGGGTCAGCCAGTGGAACATTTGGGAGGAAAGAATCTAGAACTTGCTAAATCTCTGTCCTCCTGCTCTCTCTTTGGGGTGGCAAATATTTTGTGGTCAAATGTTTTCAACGCTGGTGATCTGATAGAGACCAAGAAATAAGGAGGACAAATGCAAGGTGGTTACCTAGGACTTGGCAATGCATTAAGGCTTAAGAGAAAGGTGAAAGGGTCTTGGGGCTTCTGCATTCCTTAACTGAGTCCCCGTAAGTCTGAAAGCAGAGATGCTTTCCAAACAAAAACTCCAGGTTTAAACAAAACAAAACAAAACAAAAAATGCTTAGTATACTTGTCTGAGCATCTAAGCACATTCGTGGATGAATGCATCTAAGATACATTGCCAGAGGGAAAGCGTGTCAGTCTTCCCAGCTCTTCATACAATAATACAAGGAAATAGAGCTATGAAAAGTTCAGTTTTTTGGAAAGGAGACCTACCTATATGGAACATAGAGCTGAGTGTAGGAACCAGTATGAACAGAGGTCCAAGAAACTGATAAGTGCCTTGCAAGTTCATGAGAAGCCTGTCACTCCACTTGTTAAGGAAGGGGAGGGGGAGGGATCCTTTATGCCTTTTATAGTGACCATTCTCACTCTCCTGTCTCCAATACTCCCCCTTCTCTCTGACCAGGAGGATTCCAGTCTGAATCTTCAACAGCTTCCTTTGACTTCCAGAAGGAGCTACACTCATGAGAGAGGCATTCAGTACATTCTTTAATGTGACCAGCCTTCCTTTGCTCTCCTCCTAATGCGTGAACTCTCCACCACATCAAATTGGTGCACGCCCTATTCCTAAATACTTTTTACCCATTAACACCTTCATGCTTTTGCTCCCTGTTTTACCCCCACCCAAATGCACCCCTCTTTTATGTTCCAGTCATGCTCTCTTTGAGCCTTCTACACAGTATGGAGAACTCCAAGGTGTCCCTGTCTTTTGCCTATGGCTGTATCCCTATGTCTGATCACATTTACATTTTGTGAATTCTTGGAAATCAATGAAATATCCACATATTCCAAGTTGTAATTCCTTGTACATAATAGGAAGTCAACATATAACTGATAAATGAAAATATTACAAAGAAATAGTGACTTAATATTACTATGTACTAATGACTACAGTCATTACAAATAATGACTATACTAGCATTACATTAGTATAAACTAAGGAGAACTGGAAGTATCATTTGCCTACCTCTAGTCCAATGCCTTCATTTTAGAGGTGAGGAAACTGAAAATGCAAGGAAGGGAAAGGTCTGGCCAGCAGGGCCAGAGCAGAACTCAGGGCGTCAGTGGATCTCACCTCAACATCTACCAAGCCCAGCCATAGATCTCAATTTTTTTAACCTAATTATCAAGCCTATGTGGATTTTGATAAGCTATTTATTCCAAGAAGTATCCCACAGAAATGTTGAGTAATTTATGCCAGGTCACAAAGCTTTGTAAATAGCTGAATCATGATCTGACCACATTCCTATTGCTTCAGGGTACATAGACTTAACCATGACCCCAATCAATTTAACCTTTAAATCTAGTTATTGTTATATAAAACCTTTCTTCCTCTATTGTTACCTCAATGGGGCATAAGCATGTGCCATTTTTTATATCCAGAGGTCCTTGATATGAAATGAAAGGCTTGGAATCACCACCTGCAGGTTTTCATGGGTGGTGCTAATAAAGTCAGTGAGGTTAGTTCAAACCAGTAAGTAGCTCTTCTCCAGAAACGAAGTGTAGATTCTGCATTACAAACTCAGCATTTTAACCTCTGGGATTTAGTCTTCCTCGCACAGGTCATAAACAGAACATTCTTTCATCAAACCTTGACACAGATTATTCTCTGCTTACCATCCCTTCAATTTTCATTGTTGCCTACTTGACAGGAAAATGAAATTCCACCATATGGGCAGGACCCATGGATGTTTGGGGGTTTACATTGGTGGTAGTTATGATCATGATGATGGTGGAAAAAATCAGAACTGAAAGATGGTTGCCACCACCATCATCATGTGTGAGCTTAGTTTCTAGAGGTTTAAGCCAATCTAAAGCTAGCTGCTTTTGAATTGTTTTGTGATTTGTTTTCCCTGATAATTATATTCCAGCCTATCATTTGTTATAGCTTCTTTTATTCGTTCACTGTGTTTCTGTGTGAGCTATCTCTAGATTAGAATTTTGAAATTTTCTCAACTAATGGGAAATCCTAGCCTCTATTAATTATAAGCCATTGTGACTATGAGATAATTCTGGAATAAACAATTAACAAAGTCTCAGTGTACATTCAGTTAAGCTCTACAGTTTTGGAGGTTAACTTCTGGACACCCACTCATTGGGGCATCCTCTTCCCAACATCCTCCTTGAGTGGCAGCCTCTTTATCCCAGGGCACCTGGGAAAAATCATAAAAATATAATTTGCTCCTGTTTTTCCATCACCTTCAGCCTTCTGTTTCTCACTGTGCACTCTGCACTCTCCTTAACATGCCTGCCCTCTTTTACCCACCAGCCTGTCTCTACTCACTGCTGGTCCCAGCAGCCAACTCACCACCACATTGCAATGAATGCAGAAAACAAACAACAACAACAAAACTAATTCCTCTTCATTATTTTATTGAAACTTGCTATTTTCCTAGCTAAACTCCCTTTACCCTAGTTCTTATGGTTCTTCAACAACTATGCCCTAATGGGTCCACATCTTTGGTAAAATCTGGTAAAATGAGTCCAATGTTTTCATAGGGTCTTCTCTCTTCTGACAACAGAGAGCTTTCAACTTCCTAATTCGTGGTACTAACTTTCATTTCTGTAAGACAAAATTAATAAATCTTTTCATCATTCACATCCCCTCATGTTATTTTGGCCAAGTGAAACATTGCATTAATTTTCATTACATTTAAGTTCCCAAAATCTGTACTTTGCATTTATTGTTTTAAACATAGTTATGGCAATTTATATTCATTTCTGTTGAATTGTATCATACTAATTTTTAACTCATCTTTTCACTGAGTTAAGTATGTTCAACTTTTAAAAGCCTATGTTTGTATTATGAAATATTGGATAAGCTGGGCGTTTGCCTTCATCCAAGTTCTTAGAAAAATTTTTGAAAATTATAGGGTCAAATAGATTGAGGGCACTCATTATATTATTATGATTGAAGTTATATCTCACAATTTCACTCATGAAGAAAATTAAGGAACTTAACAAATATAGTCTACTTAAGATTATCAAAACAGGGTAAAGCATAGCACCATGAAGCAATCTGTAGCCACTTCCACATGAATTCGATCCCTGGCCAGGGAGCTCTGACCCACATGGCATGGCAGACCTCTCCTGACCTGCCCACTGCTCCCCTCAGCTGTGTCTTTCAGTAGACCTGTTTGTTCTGCTCCCCACTCTGTCTCTGGTGAATTTTCTCACTGCTGCACCTCTGGCCTATCCCCTAGCTCTTGTATGCTTAAATAAATATTTTTAAAAAGTGTATCAAAATAACATTAGTTACTCATAGTGAATCTGTGTGCTTTATGATCCAAAGAACACTCTCATCATTCTTTCTAGAAATGTACTAGACACTAAAGTCATGTAGATGGTAGGTAGATCTTCTTAGAAAACTTAAAAAAGAAAATGAAAGGAAAAAATGTCCTATGAGAGCTTTGCTTTCCAAAATTTCTTGCAGAAAATCTGTAATGACTCTACTTCATGTCAGCTTCATTATACAAGAAAAATGCTTTGTATCTCACCTATATTGGTATTTAATTTTTTTCTCAGTCGTAGAGACTCTACACTTCCTAATGTGAGAATTATTCCTCTTAATATAGAATATAGGAGTAAACAGGAGTTAGAATTCTACTGTGTTTGTTTTATCCATATTTTCTGAAATCACACTAAATAAGAGCTAAAGAAAACTCAAGATTAATGTTTGGAAGTGAGATTATTCTTCAGCAGAATTTCAGGTCATACTCTGCCTTCTCTCAAATGATTTGCCCCCAAATTCTTCTCTGCTACTTTCCCTCATGCCTTACAGTCCCTGCTTGCACACAAAACCTTCTGCTGTGGGTTGTGGGCACAGGTCACAGTGAACTTTCCACTCCTTCTACTTATAGGTCACTTGCTGTTAACTTGCTTTGTCACCTTGACCCAGGGAAGTTGTCTCATTAAAGTGGAGGAATGTGTTCATTCATAACAACCCACTATTCTACCACAAACTGAGGCTCAAATGCAAATCTTAGTAGATGAAGATCATGGTAACCTGAGTAGTACATACCCAGGCATATTCCAAATTCTTCTTTTTTTGATAGGGGATCATCATATTTCAGTGCATTCTTGTTTTGGACCCAAAATAATCTCCTCATCATCATAAACAGAGCTGGCTACCAACTTGAATTCAATCTGAAACTTTTATTCCCACTGGCATGTAATTTAACACATTTATAGACTCCTCAGTTTAGATATAGATCTTCAGGAGACTACTATTCTGTCTACACACTCTCTATCCAGGGGGCCACATCTGTCCATAGGCAATATGTGTGTCTTTCTTGTAGGAACTTCTCATAGCACCCACCCAACTGGGACACTATTAAATCCTTCCCTCTCTCTTCAATATAATGCTCTTATGGGTCCTTTTGACACTGTCTTGATTCTTCCTGATAATCCCTGGCCTCAGATGACATATTTGAAAGCCACAACATCATTTCTATAACATTCTGTTTGTGGCTCTTCTATGTAGAGATTGTATAACTGTACTGATGTTTAAAATTCACTTTATAGGTACCTCAGTAAGAATTTGATTTTAATATTCTATTTAAAGCAATTTTTCAACTGTTTAGTGTTGTAAATAATTTTAAAGAGATTTTCCTTACATCATTTCACAAATGTTCAAAATGTTAGCTAAATCAAAAAATTAGAATTAATAAGGGATCCCCATTTTCACTTTTGGTGAGTATTGCTAAGTTAATGTTCATATAGGCTTATACTTTTTTATTCAGTAAGCCACAATTTTCACATCCAGAAGAAAACAATCAAGACAGACTGCTTTCCCATGCACCACTGGCAAAGCACGCTGTCCATGTTTTGAGCTTTGCCTATTAAATTGCTGGGAAAATATATTTTATGGTATTTATCTTTCTCTGGTTTGCAATGCACATGTCATCATTGCATGTTCTTTGCAATTATAGGTGTTTCCTAAGTGTATTTTATATGTTTTAGAATGTAGAACATTCTGAACAATTTTTTAACTAATTTACATTAATCCAGGAGGAAAGAAGTGAAAGGGTAGCTAGATTTAATGTTGAGACTTTTCCAAAGGAAAGGTACAAGTCAATAGTTATGAAGCCCGAGTATTGAAAATATCTGATTCTTCCAAATTTTGTTGTGAAATGCTTGAAAGAATGAAAATCACCAATACCTTATGACTCTAGTATTATAGCCTATCTTAGGAGAAGGCATAGAAACAAAGGATACTTTCCAGGAAATGTCTCTCTTTGTTGGTACTCAATTTAATAAGGCAGAGTTAAATCTTGAATTAAGAAGACATATGCTGATATATAAGAACTTTAAAATATAAAATCCCTAATTATTTGTTTTCAGTTCTATTCTATTAAATTTAACTTTAAGGAATGGGTTGGAAATAGAGTAAACTTTCAGGTCTATTTTCAATCTAAAACATTAGGAATCTGTAAATATGAAATAATATTGATGTCTACTTCCAAACCTTAAATTTCATGATCTTTCTCAAGTTGGGTAAAATGACTATAATGTTCTCTGTGTTATTTCAGCTGAACATTGACATTCTGTGTCCTTTAGTGCGGCTCTCACACAATTCACATTCTATCTTGAGCATGTAATTTATGTCCATTGACATGTTCTCAAACTGCTGAAGGAAAAAGACTTCTTCCTATCTTTCTTTAAGAAAATGCAAGGACTGGAAATGTGAACACCAACTACAAGTGTTTTGAACTATTTAAAGAATAATAGTTTTGAATAATCACATAAATGAAATTTTGTGACATTATTTAATAGTGATTAAGTGTTGGGTCAGCAAATAAAAGGATACCATAATTTGCCATGTTTAAATAAACCTAGATGGTTTTCGAGGCTCTTGTCCAACTAGTATAATGATCTTGCTCAGTGGTCTTCCCCACCCCCCCACTCCCCTACCTCACCACCCCCTACCTCTGGACTAGCTCTCCCCCCACATAGCTCTGGCGGTCCTCACTTTGCAGGAACTGCAGGACCTCAAAATGAGCATGCAAGTAAAGCCACACAACGCGATCTTCATAACTAGAATTGTCCCATCACCTTTCAAAATATCTGTCAAAAAGTGAAAAATAGTTTTATGTAGCTTATAACTATGTAGGGGAATATAAAATGAGCAAGAAAATATTTACCAAGCACATTCTAGTTTACGATATTGCAGCCACTGAAAATGAAAGTTATTTCTTTGTGCTTTCATTAGAAACATTCTGAATAATACTTCCCTTCTCCTGGTCACAGTATAACTTAGGATACACAAAGCACCTTTACTGCTATGGGGAATTCCCATAGTTCTTTTCTAAATTTTGACCGGCTGCAAGTGTTTTATCTTTTGACATTTCATATTGTTAGAATATATAGAGTTCTTTTAATTTGAGGATGTTACTTCCTCCAGGAGAGCTTTGTCTTTTTTATCACAACCATTGTTCTCATTCATGTGGGTACATTCACTTCCACTAAGTTCCCCTAAGTCTAGTCTCTCACATACACTAAGGTCAACATCTACTAGGTCTACTCTGTCTTTTATAGCACTATTTATGCTTGTTCAATTCATTATGACTTGCTTTTTCATTGTACTTTTCTCCTCTCTCTCTTTTTGATAATACACACAACTGATGATCCACTTGTGTAAATACCACATAAGTCTCTCATTGGGAGACAAGGAAGTTGCACAACTACAATATCTATTTGTATGTGAACTGAATCACACATGCACAGTGATTGGCCATGGGCAGATTTTGAAAGAATTGGCATAACTGGTTAATAACCACAATGGGTATCTGTTTTTGACACAGAAACTGAACTGAAGAACTAGCAGGAAGTTTGCACTATATGCAATTATTTGGTTAATATGACATGATAAAATTTGAAACTCTGTTATTGAAGGACTGGTCTTAATCATGGTAACTGAACATCGTGCATAAGGGAACTGTGCCAAGAAAAGGCTGACGTGCTCTTAGAAGGACTGACACTCATGTGAATATGTGCACATGCGTGTGTCATGTTGGTGTGTGTGTAAGTGTATGTGATTACTATCATGTTTGTATGTTATATCTGTAGTCATAAACCCTACCTTTTGGAAGTAATTAATTAAATGGGCAAAATACAAGGATCTGATGAGAGATCCCCTCCAGGCACTCTGTATCTTTATTTATTCATGACTTATGTCAGACATTTTTCAAGACTTATGCCAGACATTTTTCAAGAGCTTTACAAAACTGTCCTCTTTCATCATCTTAATAAAAATGAAGTAGTTATTATTTGAAACAATATGAACAATGAAGATACATGATTTGTCTATGATGAAACAGACTGTAAATGCCAGAACAGGCTTCCTGCCCAAGCGAGGCTGTGCTCTCAAACACTATCCAACGCTGCCTGTGTCATCAGCCTGTGCTGCCACGACTGCCACGTAAACATTATCAAGTTATTGATGTTCCCGGTAGAGTTAAGTTGATCTCATTTATTATTGTAGCTTATGACTATGGACACAAAATTCTGTTCACTTGACTCACATTATTTATGACAGAGATTGCTAAGCCTCCAGAGAATCTAGGCAGAGAAGTCGTACTTTCTTTAGAATAACCCAGATACAAAGGGGGAAAATTGGAGGGGAGGAGACACAGCTGGTGACATCTCTTAGGATTTGAATGAGCTGGTTTTAAAGGTCAGAAGGTTGCACTTCTGAGCATGAAGCTTTTCATGGAGGTGGGCATAAAATGCCATGTGTCATGGAAGGAATAAGTCCTCTGTTTCTCTGTTTCTACCCAGTTGAGAAGGGGTTCTTTATGGAGCTGCTTGAGCTGACTCTGCTGAAATATAAATGCTATAAATTTGACCTTGCTTTAAAAAGCAACTGTCCACCCAATAATCCTGAAGTTATAAAAGTAATTTGCAGTGACCAAGACAAAGTATTAAAAGGACACATAACTATGTTAATAGACGCAATTGGTAAGACACTGCAAGTTCAAAAGTATTACCTGCTTCTTAATTTTTTTTTTTTTTTGAGAATGCTACCAGTTAACTTAGTGTGTTTCATTGCAATTGTAGTTAAAGATGAAAACGGTTGTTTTCTTCTTAAATCTTTTTGTGTTTCATTGCTACTTCCTGAGTCTCTGCTTGGTACCTAGCAACTGCCAACCATCAAGTTTTCAGTGCTGTACTTTTCTCTCTTTGGCAAATATAAAGAAAAAAATAAAAAGGTGATGCAGGTAGTTACTAGAAATAACTTATTTCATAAAACAATATGGATGACCCAGAATAACTCATTCATGAACACAAGGTCACAAAGAACAAGCAAAGTCTCAGTTTCTTGTGGAGTCTTTTCAATTTTTAAGTTCAGTTCCACTCACTCCAAGAATTTCTTTGGTATCTGCACAATGTTTCTTGGTTCCTGAGAGATTTCACTTAAAGGGAAGAAAAAGGGAAAGGGCTAATATTGAAGGAAGCTTATTAAGCCTAGCACAGTTAAATGTATATGAACTAGAGACAAAAGATTTGTGTGCCAGCCAAGTGAATTAACTGGGGTACATACCAGTTTCCATTAAGAAGACAGAATTGACCTAAACGATCTCTATCAATTTAAGTTCAACATTTGAACTTTTTTATTTGAAGGCCACCCAAGAAAACTTAACATTCATTAACTCTTGCCACTCACAACTGCAATGACTCTGTTTTCTTCACATTCAGCTTAGAATCCTTGTTCTTTCTCAGGGCCCCAGAATCCCTGAACAGTCTATCTCCACAGCCTTTTCCTCTCGCCCTGCTCTCTGCTGACACGCCTGCTTCACTTCCTTACACTGGCTAAATTGTTGTCAGTCTTATAGCTTTGACCTTCCTTTTCCTTACATATCCAAATATCCAACCTTACACTTCAACTCACCAAGGCTTCCACCTTCTGTCCTTGGGTCTCTGCTCATATGTCACCTCCGCCTGGATCAAGCCTTGTCTGTCCAATTGATCTAAGGAGACTTTCCCCCTGAGATATCTGTCTCAATTTTTCTATAGTAGTAATAAAACCTGCACTGAGCTTACTCATCTTCTTGCTTTGTCTCTTCTATCCAGGAGCATAAGCTATGTGAAGGCAGGGATTTATCCATCTCATTCCCCTGTGGAGACCCTGGAACAGTGCCTGGCAAATAGTACGCACAATATAAGTGTTTGGAAGATAAATGATGATACACATCACTCACTGAAGAAGTGTCAATGCTTAAACACCCTGCTTGGTACATAACAGGCATTCAGGAAACATTTTCTTTTCTTTTTTTTTTAAGATATATTTATGTATGCAAAAAGAGCTAGGGTGCAAGTCAGAGGTGCAGGGGTGGTGAGAGGATTCACCAGAGACAGATCAGGAAGCAGAATAGTAGACTGACAAAGTATAGCTCTGAGGGGAGCAACAGGTTGGTCAGGAGAGGTCTGCTGCGCCATGTGGGTCACCTCTGGGATTGGGGATTGAACTCACACTGAAGCAGCTGCAGCTGGCTTGCAGTGCTGTGCTTCAACCTGTTGCACCATGAGGCAGGACCTAATATTTTCTTAATGTAATTGAATAAGTGAGCTGTTAAAGTTGTCAGTATGAATTATTGATTTTGTAATCTGTATTAACTTCCTAACACTCCTGTAACTACCACCACTTAGTGACTTAAAGCAATAATTATTATTTTATAGTTCTGGAAGTCAGAGGCTAACAAAACCCTCAATAGACTAAAGTCAAGGTATTGGCAGATCTACGTTCATTCTAGAGAATCTAAGGGAGGACTGTTACCTTGCCTTTTCCAGCCTGTACATCTGCTTGTGGTCCGTGGCTTATGATATCCTCACATCTTCTGCAGTGGCCAGTTGAGTCTTTATTGTGCCCTGTCACCCTGACACTGATGATCCTATTTCCTTTTTCACTAGTAAAGATCCTGTGATTCTGCTGGATCTAATTTGATAACCAGAAAAATCTCTTCCATTCCAAAGTCTAAATTTAATCACATCTGCAAAATCTCTTTGGCCAACTAATGTAATAAATACAGAGGTCCAGGGTGTGGAGGTCTTGTGGGAAGTGAGTTTTTGCCACATGATCATTTGGATGATTCTGAAAGCAAATCACTCTTGCCTTGGGGAATCCCTTAGAAAGCTTTCATCTTTTAAACACATGGCAATGGTCATGATCTAGAGTGGATTTCCCCTAAGTATCTTATTTCTCCTTTTCCAATCCAGGCCTGTGGTCTGGGGATGTGAGTAATGCCTCTTTGCACATATTGAGCAGAGTTTAGACTACTACCTCCTATGCATATAAACAACCTAAAAATAAGCAGAAGTTGACATCTCTAGACAGGCTAAAAATCCATTTTTGTTGCTGGTAGAAGATAATTACAAGAAGAGAAACACATCCCAGCATCCGAACAAGAAGACAACACCAATGTGTTGTAGGAAAATAAAATTCACTGAGAGTCAAGCAGATTGCATCATTATTAGAAGGATCTATTTTAAGCCTGGGAGCTAGAAGGAGAGCAGAACGATAGACTCTAAAACCTGCATTGACCTAAGGTAATTCTCTTCACTTGTCTGGGGTAAGTTAACCCATACAATTACGCAAACCCAGGGCCCTAACACATTCGCTATCCATCCATATATCCTATCTGCCTTGGCACAGAAAATGTTGCTGGTATTATTTATGAAGGCACTTGCTATATTTGCACAGCATGCAGCACTGTTCATAGCAGGCTACAGATTATTGTCAATGAGTAATGCCTGAAAAGCTCCTAACCCCTTAGTGCTTATGCCTAATAACTAAATCAGGAATAGCTACTTCTCTGCGTTCTGCTTAAGGTTACAGCAGGCCATAAATAAGCTCCCGGCAGCAGCACTCACTTGGCTGCAGTAAGAACGCCTGCATCACGTTGCTCCCTGTTCACTATAAACAATGTTTATTGCTAAGATTTTTTAAGGTGATGAACCCTAAACTTGGACGTCAGAATTTTCCAAAATCTCACATAGCCTGAATCGTTAATCAAGCCAAAGTACACATAGGTCTCCATTGAGAATTTACTTGTGAGAAACGAGAAGAGTAACCACAGCAAAGTGAGAATCCCTACACAGTCTTCTCCCTAAATTATTAACAATTGCCTGGCAATTTATCTTCTAGCATTCAGAGGTTAGTCTTTTTCTCCTGCCAACTGGCGCACTTTGTCAGAGCTTCAGGAGAGGGCAAGGAGTTTCAAAATTGGCATTTCATAGCCCATTTTGCTAAGGACAAAATTCCTAGGAGATTTCCCTTTGACCACATCACAAATACCATGTAGAAACACTTTCCCATAATTAGTAGGAAAACGGGGTTCTTTTTTACTAGAACTCCAGCAGGGCCCTCTCTGTGCCTAGTTCGTAAAGAGAGTCACTATATATTTCTAATAGATAACTCTCAAATTCATGCAAGAGGTGAGTCTTCAGCAAGAGTACCACCATCTCTCTATATGAAATCTCTAAAGACATCACTCCATCTAAGACTTAAGACTTCTAAAGTTGATATAAGCAAAGAGGGAGGCAGAAGATGACTCTCTAGTCATCCAGGTTGTCATCTGTACTGATAAGGACTTTGTCACTAAAGGACTAGGGACTCTATTAGCTTTCTGTTCTCCCCTGACAAATTAGAGCACACTGCGTGATTTCAAATAACACAAATTATTCTCTCACAGTGCTAGAAACCAGAAAGTCTAAAAATGAGGGGTTAGTGGGACCAGGCTCCCTCTATAAGCTCTAGCAGGGAGTCCTTCCAAGGGGTTCCAGACACCCCCTTGCTTGATGGCCGGACAACTCCAATCTGTGGCCACTTTGTGTGGCCTTCATAGCAGTGTGCTTCCACATGTAAATTGTCCTACCCTTTATTTCTGATGAATTTACCACTGAGATCCCTAATCATCACAGTAGTGTCCCTTACCCCGCCTTATCTGCAGGGGATATGTCCCAGGCCCCCAGTGTATGCTTGAAACCATGGTGAATACCAAATCCCAATGTACATTTTCCCTATATATGCATAGCTATGATCATCTACAATGAATGAACATAGAGATTAACACCAAAAAAAAAAAAAAACTATCATAACAATATACTATAATTAAAGTTATGTGACTACACTCTCTCCCTATGTCTCTTTGGGCCTATGTAGTACACATGGTTGATGCTGGTAATTGAAATTTCAGAAAGTAAAACTGTGGCTAAGAGGCATTTGATATATAGCTGCAAACATCTCATTTCCAAATAAGGCTGTATTATGAGGTTTCAGGTGGACATGAGTCTTGTGTGAATGGACACTATCCAGTCCACTTACACCATTTAAGTGGTCTGTTTCACCTGCCTGTACTAATCTGCTGTGAGAATTTGTGTTCCCTGAGCACACAAATCTTTCTCCTGCAACTCCCGGAGTAAGGAGTCTGGAGCCTGTTTGATGCAGAACAGAGCACCACACCCAGCCGCTGTCTTTCCTTCTCCACATCAGCAGGCTTCGCCCTCCTGATTAGCCCCAGGGGGTCCACCTTCTCTGGGGAGCTAGACCTCTGTCACTGAAGGCTCCTTCACCCTGGAAGATTTTGCAACATTTCACTCAGTGCACAGGCAACCTGGAAGGGTTTAACTTTTCATTTAAATTACACCTTTTTCTTCATAAAGATGATGCAACTTTATTTCAAGAGGAATTTTCAAAATAATGAGGGCATTAAAAAGATTAAATTCAGGCCCTCCCTGGTGGCACAGCGGGTTAAAGCACAGCACTGAGAATCTAAAGCTGCTTCAGCATGAGTTCGATTCCCGCCTGCCCCAGAGGTGACCACATGATGTGGCAGACCTCTCCTGACCCGCCCGCTGCTCCCCTCAGCAGTGTACTTCGTTGATCTGCCTGTTCTGTTCCCCACTCTGTCTCTGGTGAAGCCTCTCACCCTCCACATCTCTGGCCTGTACTTGTGTTCTGTATTAATAAAAAAATCTAAAAAAAAAGATTAAATTCATCATAAACCCTGCTATTGTTTAGATGAATTTCCCATCTGTCTTATCACTATGAACACATATATATATGTGTGTATACATACATATGTGTGTGTGTGTGTGTGTGTGTGTGTGTACATATACAGATTTATTAATTCATGCATACAGAATTGTGGTACAGGCCAGAGGTGCAGGGGCGGCGAGAGGCTTCACCAGAGACAGAGCGGGGAGCAGAACAGGCAGATTGAGGAAGTACACTGCTGAGGAGAGAAGCAGGAGCTACAGGAGAGTTCTGCTGCGCCCTGTGGGTCACTTCTGGGGTGGGGATCAAACTTACACTGAAGCAGCTGGGGCTTGTTTCCCGCATTGAGGTTTAACTCACTGCACCACCAGGAAGGGCCTCTATGAACATATATTTTAAGAAAAAATAGGGTAGGATTGCGTGTATTGCTACCTCATCCCTTTGGATCTCAGATGCATAATTCAATTAACACAAAAAATTGAATGAATTCTTACATTTTATTTCATGATAAATACCTGGAAAACTTTTTTCAGCAATTAGTGTCCTTTTGTCTTGCTCTTTTTATGTTATCTGTCCTAATCATTTTTGCATGTCACTAAATAATCTTTTTAACATAATTTTAATGACTCACATTATGCATGCATTATAATTAAAATAATCTGATATTATAAACATATATTCCAATTTTAATACAATAATAAAGCATAAACTTTATTCATACATTTGAATACCTAATTAAGTTAAAATATATTAATCAAAAAGTAAAAATGCATTGAAGTTTTCGATACATTTAAACATTAAAAAGCTTATATAATGTCACCATCTGGTTCGTTATTCCTTTCAAGTTTCGACGGTGTCAACTTTGACTAACTGGAAAGACAGACAATGTTATAGCATTTTAATTTGCATCTCTAATTTCTGTGAGGATAGATACATATGTATCGATCATTTGACTTCCTTTTAAATTGCTTTTTTGAATTCTTTACCTAGTTATTTCTATTGGGATATTTATTTTTTAATAATTCCTTGGTTAATTCAACAGAGTTTCATTATGTTTCTAGGATGTGCCAAACAATGGGCTGACTTGAGGGAAAAAATGTTAAGGTTTGGAGAGCACGAGGTGTTGGTTTCTGCCTTCATAAAAAATCATATTTGTTTTCTCATAAATTTGCAAAATCTTGTTATTAATCTCTGTATTAAGACTATTAATCCTTTGGCCTGTGTCACTAAAACTGTTACTAGTTTATAATTTTCTTTTAATTTTATGCATGGTCATTATTATTTTTTATACTTGGTATTATTTTATGGCCAGTGAAGTTTTAGGAGATCACTATTTTCCTTTAATATGAGAGAGAAGGAAAGAGTTTAGATATTGAGAGAACTCCTTGCCAATAATACCCAACTATTATTCTTCACATTAACTTATGTTAATGTGTTTTCACTCGTTTGATAGAATTTTTCCATTTAGAATTATGTTGATATATGATGTGAGAATTTAGAAACTTTGTATTTCCAAATGGTAGTTAAAATTATTCCAATACCAAGTATTAATGATCTGCTATTTTCTCATTGTTTAGAAGCTCACAATTATTATACACTAACATTTTATAAATACCAATGTCTGTACTGAAGTTTTCTTTTGTATTCCATTGTTCTGTCTATTCTTAGACCATGTCACTGTGTTCATTGTTAAGGCTTTCATAGTGTTATGGCATAGGACAATGCAAAGTCTACCATTATTTTTTTTAGAATCTTGGCTGTTTTCACTGTCTTCTTTCTTCTAATCAGGGAAAACTTTATTGTAGTCATCAAACATACAAGCAAAAATCTCCTATGGAGACCTAGATTGGAATTGCTATAATTTCCCTCTAAACTGTAAATATGTTATATAAAATATGAATCACTTCTATTCCCAGTTACTAAGCAATTATTCTTTTAGTCCATAGCTCCCTATTACATCTGAACTAACACCCCTCCTTTTAGGAATTTACTAAACAGACCTGTCACTTTCAGTGATCTGTTTTGAACAGACTCATAAACCAGGAGCTGTAGCATGAAAGAAAAAGTTGTTTAGAAACTAAAGGAAATAAAAGTCTGAATTTTAAATTCAAATTTTATGAGCAGTTAAATGTATGAGTCAATGTAAAAACAACTCTTAAAATTATTTTTATTGATTAAAATAGTATGAGTTTTTTGATAGTTTATTTCAAAATATTCCAGACATTTTTTTTACTATAGCATTTGTTGGTTAACTGATTATGATACTACCTTGTTCTGGAAAACAGAACAAAGTATAATTTCCATAAATTTTTATTTAAACTAAATCATAAGAAATGCATTGGGTACAGGTGATTATCCACTAGAGCTATTCAATAAAATTGCTTATGCAAACTTTAGTCCCTTCTCACCATTTGGCTCACATTGTTCGTGGCCCTAACTTTCTGTCTGGCAACATCTCTCTCATATTTCAATCATTTACTTTGTGTAACTGCTAGTGAAAGAAAGTACAAGGTTACATACAATATCGCAAACAAATGTGTATGCCACTTCGATGAGCTTTGGGAAAAAACTGAACGATGTACAGGTCCAAAGACTTAAGAGATTCTCAGCAGTAGTGCACTATTTTTTATTTGCTGGAGCCTGATAAAAGTGAATAATAATTAGGTCACTATATGTATCTACCTAAAATCATAAATTTCTTTCTCAAAAGTTCAATAAAATTTTACCTACACATATTATTTTTGTTGTTTTTTTTTAATTTATTTATTTGTGTATACAGAACTGGGGTATAGGCCAGAGGCTCAGGGATGGTGAGAGGCTTCACCAGAGACAGAGTGCGGAGCAGAACAGGCAGATCAAGGAATTACACTGCTGAGGGGAGCACTGGGTGGATCAGGAGAGGTCTGCCACGCTATGTGGTCACCTATGGGGCAGGCGGGAATCAAACACATTTGGAAGTGGCTTTAGCTTCTTAGTGCTGTGCTTTAACCCACTGAGCCACCAGGGAGGGCCTGTTTTTTCTTTTTTAAGAACTGCTTGAAGCAAAGCAGGTATCTCTTAGGTAAAACATTCAAATAAGTTGCAATGAGAAATAATGAGTCACAGAATCTTGATGTGAGTACAGAATAAAGAGCCAGACAAACAAACAGTCCTGCTCCATGAGCCTGTCGATGTGATGGGTACATTTTCACATATACTGCCCTCAGTCTTCTCTCCTCTTACGAGGGTGGCATCTCAGTCTCAGCAACTCTGCCTCTTTGGGGATTGGCATGAGACTTAATATTTGAAGGACACACTCAAAGTGTTAAAGGATCATCTCGATTCCTCTATATCTTACCTATAGGAAACCTAGACATAACTTCGAAGGATTACTAGGAATTCTGTTGGGTAGCTTAGGTCTGGAACATGCCCCTCAAACATCGCTGAGGGAGCCTTTGTAAATACGATTGCTGAAATCTGTGCACGAGCTGAAATCACCTTCACCTGTACACAAAATGCTGCAAGGACCTAAAGCTAGAAAATCTGCTCTAACCACAAGCATTAGCCCCAGGTTGTAACTACACTCAGCAATGGCCCTTGAACCTTTCGTGCCAAGTAGGTCCTCCCTAAAATTCTCTTTTTCAAAGCTTTTGAAATGTCTTATTTTTACCAATTTCAAGTGGCAACTGCTCTATAACTGGAGCTCTATTACATGTAAATAAAATTATATTTCCATTTATGTTTCAATTGAAGCTGAAAAAAGTCACTACAGCTAGCTTATTAAAAGCCACAAGATGGAATGAGTCTCCTTACACTGACCCAATATAGAATTCTAAATTATATTTATAATTTTCTACTTAATGACTTGATTATATTGAATTAGACTTGTAATATTATCTAAAATGGCTAGAGTTGGCGTTCTCAGCAGTACTTTAGTCCACTTTCCTCATGAATTAATTGTCTCACATTATCATTTTTTTTCTGATCCTTATTGTTTTCATAGTTCATCACACAATTTCAAAAGTAAACTTCTCTTTTTCACACAGTCTTGTTCAATGTAAACTTTAACTGGACTTCATGGAACAAATTTCAGAATCCTGAAAGTATTTATGAAATTTTTTTTTTTGTTTAAAGTAATTTAAAATCCCCTTAAATATTTTTTAAAGATTTATTTATGTATGCATACAGAACTGGGGTACAGACCAGCGGTGCAGGAGTGGTGAGAGGATTCACCAGAGACAAGAGTAGGGAGCAGAACAGGCAGACTGACAAAGTACACTGCTGAGGGGAGCAGTGGGCAGGTCAGAAGAAGTCTGTGGCGCCATGTGGATCACCTCCAGGGCGGAGATTGAACTCATGCTGAAGTGGCTTTAGCTTCACAGTGCTGTGCTTTAAGCCACTGTGCCACCAAGGAGGGTCCCCCTAAAATTTTTATCATATAACATTCACATTACTCCTGTGTGATATTGGAGTAGAATCTGACAACACTTGAAAGGATTCATGCACAGGGTCTTACAACTAATATATGTATAGTATATGATATAGCTCATAATATATCATCATATAGTATATACATATTAATATGTACATATACATATAAGCTATACATAATGTGTGTGTAGTTATGATAGAGCTTATATGTAGAGCTTATGTATATGTATAGCAGATGCTCAGGAACTCAATTTAATCTTCATTTTATGCATTAAATTCATCTAAAATAGTTGACTAATATTGCATTTAAATAGTCTATTGCTAACTTTTAAAGTAAATAAAAATCTACCCAGAAATGTATGTGAATTAAAAAAAAAAGATAGCTAAAATTGTAATATGTTTATGATATAGCAATCCTTTTGTGAGGATGTTCAACTTTATCTCTAGAGCAACTTAATGATGCTATTATCTATATTTTACAGATGAAGAAACTGAGGTAGAGGAGCTTAAGTAAATTGCCCATGGTCTTGTTACCAGCTGTACCATAGGATCCAGCTATGTCACCTGGCTTTGAACTTGTGATAGTAATCAAAGTAATACCATCCCGAAAGCATCTCCCCACACACTTTCCCACCTAGGAATGACCCAGAAGCCTGACCTTGCTCACTTCCCATGGTCAGATAAGTTGTGAATGATTCACACACTGTTCAGAGTGGAATCTATGGAGTCTTCACAAACAGGGCCTAAAACTTCTTGACCTGAAAGGAACTGACAGGCAGAAGACCCTGACTTAGACAATCCTACTTTGCAAATGAAAATATATGCTTTCCTGTTAAATTGAGTTTTAGGTAAATGCAATGCATTTTTTAAAACATAAGTATGTTCAGGCTTACAATATGGATATGTTCCTACATCCCAGATGCTCTCCCCAGCCAGCCAGCCAGCCATCCCTTAAGAAGTTCTATGTCCCAGTGCCTAAGCCACCTGGGTAGCCATGTGCCGTAATGGACTGAATGATAGGAAAGGTCCCTTTCCGAAACGTTGATCCATCTCTTTATGTTTCAGTTGATGCCTGGGTCACAGGAGGTAGGGTATTTGGAGGCCAAAACATCAGCAACAAACCTCTGTCACAAACTTCTACAGTCATTCACAATAGTCCTACTCCCCAATCTTCAGTTTAATAAAACATTCAAAAGTTCATGTTGAGAAGAATGTCCTTTCCCTCGGCTGCTTTCCGGGGTCTCCATTTCCACATAAAATGCAAAGACCAGATGGACATCATCTGGTGTCAAAATTGGCTTTGAACATTATCTGGACAGAATTTGGTTCTAGATGCTTTGATTCTGACAGCCTTAATAAGCCTACACTGGGGATGAGGCCAAAACGCATGATTCCATATAAAATTAATTACTGGGTGAGCTTCCCATTACTGAGTTCACAGTGGCCTTGAAAAATATTGTCCTTCAAGGTATGCCAAGTCAAAAATCATGCAAAGTGCTATTTAATTGATGCATTGAGTTTAAAAGCAGCCAACACTATCATATTACCCCTGTGTTAGTCACATCAGCAACTGCTCAATAAATAACTTGTTGACTGATTGACTGAAGGGATATTGAAAAGACACTGTGTGATTCTCTTTGCTCTAACACATCTGCTACATGGCCAGATGTCCTTTGCAGGGTGAGCTCAGCAGGGCAACAGAAAGCAATTGGGGGAGCTGCTGAAAATTATTCCCACTAGCAAAGGAGAAGAGAAACATATTATCTGCAGTCTATGACAGACATAAAAGCATTTGCAATGGCAACACAGCAGTGAGAACAGGGAAAATGGTGGAGGATTAGAAGTGTACACACCTAGATTTTGGTTCTCAGTCAATAATGTGGAAGACCATCAGAGAGTTAATTTTCCATCTCTCTAGATGTTGAGTAAAGTGTTTTTTAAGGTCACCTCTATTTTTTAATTTTATAATTTCTGACTTAGGTTGCTATTCATTCAGGCATCAAGAAATTTTAGCTTTCTACTTCTGCTCAAATATTGTTTTATTGCCAGCAAATTAGGGTCATCAGTGTAGTTCTTTGGCTTCCATACAATCAATCCTTCTCCAGATCTTCATTCTTTTCTTCCGTGAATGCTGATATTTGAATAGTAACTATCCAATATTTATTAAGAGTGTTTTAAATGTTACTCCCTGTATCAGGTGCTAACAAGAAGTTCCTACTTACAAAGAGATGATGGTCTAGCTCTTTGTAACTAGGAATGTTAAACTAGGAATTTCAAACTAGGAATTTCAAGCTAGGAATATCAAACTAGGAATTTCAACAAGCTGTGGTTAATGCAATAAAGGAAATGTTGGTAAAGAGAGATGACTCTCTGAATCAGTTATGGAAGAATTACACAAAGAAGGGGCTTTTGGAGGTGAATCTTAAAAGGTGTGGTTGTCAGGTAGAAGAGACAGAGATATTCAAGCAGAAAGTGCAAGATTATTCTACAACCATGTGAACAACTAACTTGAACTTGACGTGAAAGGGAGGATGAGAGGTTAATGTGACCATATTTGATAGCCACTTAGTCCCCAAAGGAAGAGAGAAAGAGGAACAAAGGTAGGGAAGAAATTATGAAAATGTGTTAAAGTAATCATTATATGTTTGTGGAGAAAAGGTTTGGGAAGGATTAAGAACAGGAACCCTTGCCCGACAGAAAATCTTAATGAGCAGCATAAACAAAACCATGACTTCCATAAGCCAAGCTGTGGGACAAGTTCTTGCTAAGACATCACCCAATGTTTCTATATCAACTTTCTCCTTTCCGTAACGCTCATTGTTCCCTAGGCTGACTTCTGATTGTCCCCAAATTAAAACTTCCTTTCCCTCCCTAGAAAGTACAACTTATAGGTGCCTGTTTTTCATCTCTGTACTGTGGATTAAGAAAAATTATGTCTCCTTGCACACACCGTATCATTTGAATCTTTGTTTCTACCCTTGTGTAAAGAGTTTCTTACGTGTTTCAAACCTGTCACCACATAATACAGGGTTTGGCATATCCGGGCCAAAAATCCTATATTAAGATCTTGGAGCTGAAACTCTATTTCCTTTTCTCATATTAGAAGAAACTTCACAACAATATTTCCAGGGCCCTTGGGACCCTTCTATAAATGCTGGTGGAATCTGTTATTTTATATTTTATTACCTTCATGTATTAAAAAGCTCTGCAGTTGGTGCCTATGTTCTAAAGAAACCTGTTTCTCTCTCTCTCTCCTAGAATGAATTAAAGTGCTGGAATAGAAACAGATGGAAAAAACAAATATAATTAGGAGTTAGCAGAAACTGTGGCTTTCTTATTTGTAGTGCTTGGCTCCCTTCATTGAGGATAATGCATGAGCTTCAGTACAATATGCAATGTGGTCATCAATTTTAATCATGCCAGCCTTTCATTTGACTGTTGCTGCCATTCCCCCTGAGTCTTCAAAGGGCACTGGCAAGATGACTATCACAGACACGAGGTCTTTCTCCTTCAATATCGCCATATTGGATCAACTTATTTTCCTTGCAATTTGGGATCACAGGCAGATTGAACTCACCCTGATAATCATCTCTCTCCAAATCACAGATATTAGAAGGGTACTAATCACACTTGTATATTCTGTATTAAGCCAACTGAATGTAATAACAATAGCAGTAATAATACCACCATTTCAGGAAGGTAGTCAATTGTGTTTCACTTTTTTAGGTGATAGGGTGTTGGGGTGCCTCTACTCAATGAAAACAGTTCACGTCCTCCATTGATCCCTGACAATAAAAGACCTCTCTGATGTTCCAGCATCTCCCCTTCAAGTTATCCTTACATAAATTTCTAAAGTCAGGAATCTCCATCTTTCTTCTAATGTTGCACTTGTACATTTTTACTGCACATGAGCCACGTGTACCCAGAATCAGTAGTCAGTGCTAAAATTTATGAAAAAATGTGAAAACAAATGTGTAGTTTTAGTTCAAGAGAAATGCTGACAACAAAAAGCTATATGAGCAAATATTTCCTTAAGTATGAAATGCACTGGTTATTTAAAGCTTCAGAATTCACCTGAGATTTCCCAAGAAATGAAAAGTTAAGACTTTGTTTGAAATGATAGTTATTTCCTTTTCTCAAAAATTTGAAGAAATTCTCTTAGAGCCTGATTATAATTCTATCACCTGATGAATGTCTTTCCCTTGGGATAGTAAAATATATAAGTGACTTCCCCAATTATTCCAATAAAATGATGAAGAAAAACTACACAAATTATAATTTCCTGGTATCCTACCACAAAGTCAAAGCTAAGCAGGAAAAAATTCTATTTTGGTGTCCTACCTGGCTGAAAATCATTTTACTCATTAATTATAGGTTATTGTTTTTCTCACTTAATTTAATTACTCATATAATTATTAATGACGCTCATAAAAGGAACATACATTTTTCATCATGTGTGCTCCTGAAATGAATTTATATTCACTGATATTTAATGGCAGCAGAAAAATCCTCACCTAAATTCCTGTTTTGTGACTATAGTTGGCAATGTCTGTCATGCAGTTCAGGCCTTTTAAAAACAGTCACATACATACACACTAGGAAATTATAAATAATGGCATCCTCATGGCAAGCAGTTACTTTCTGAATAATCTGTTTATAGGTTTTTGTGCCTACAAATAAATGAAGGCAAGAACAGTTGAAAATTTCAGAACAATCAGCTAGCGGCCTGAGTTTCCAAATGATATGTGAGACCCACAGGTAAGGAGTATTCATGCCTCTGGATCCCCCAGTGCCTGGAACAGTGCCTGAACTGTTTTATGCATTTTTAAAGATTTGTTGTTAACACAACAAATAAATCATGTAGAAATATTAGGTGGGACATAATTTTCTCCTTTGTAAATCCCTTGGAGGAAAGCAGTATAGAGAAAGCTATATCTTAGGTATAGAGAAAACATAAACTTGATTGACAAATTTGATGAACAGTAACCAGGTTTTTAACTAAGATATAATCAGAATAGGCAGGATTTTAAGGTGACTATTTCCCCTGTATAGAAAATCTATTTGTATATGAATATTGAAAACTGAAATGGTTTACAGTTGCTGAAAAACCCACATACAACAAGAGCAGCAGCCAAGGAGATAGCTGTATGGGGGGCTGTCTTGAGGAGCAGCTCTGAAGCGTGTGTGAGGGTGAAGGGCTGGCTTGTTTACACCTAATGACCCCATACACCACTTGGTCACTCAGACCCAACAACCTCTGGAAGCAAGCTTGCCATCTGCCTGCAAAACAGCCGTCAACATGTGTTAACACAGGGCCCCTGGGCTCTGGATCCATCATTTGTGGCAACAGCCCCATTTTCTCTTTTGCTCAACATGACTGAGTTCTACAGCTTTCCCTTCTTACACGATAAGTATGAAACTGGAAGGGAAACACAACTCAACTCCCTAGCCATGCAACTCATGATGAAGAAAGAACTTGATTTTCCAGTTTTTCTGCTCTCCCTCAGTGTGGCCAGAGCTCACAAGCTCAGGTAAAGTGGGTCCAGGCTAAAAGGGTCACCCATCCACAGTCCCTTTCCTTTGGTCAGACTTGCTCCAAGGTCTTGGTGATAGTTTCACTGTGCTAATAATAAGTGCTGGGAAAACGTCAGCAAGACCCTTGGAGCAAGTCTGACCAGAGGAAAGGGATGAATTCTCAGCACTCTGAAGCTGTTGGCTGTCACTGCAGCAGGAGTTCGATTCCCAGTCAGGGAGCTGACCCACATGGTGCAGCAGACCTCTCCTGTCCTGCCCACTGCTCCCCTCAGCAGTCAGTCTGCCTGTTTTGTTCCCCTCTGTCTTTGGTGATTCCTTCCTCTCCCATCTCTGGCCTGTACCCCAGCTTTTGTGTGTATAAATAAGTAATTTTTTTAAAGTGCTGGCTGAAGATAGACCACCTTCCAGATGTTTTTGTTCACCAAGAAGGTTTCTACTTGCAGACTCAAAAAAAAAAAAAAAATGCAGTTCCTAACTTCTAAGAGATGCTACTACATGGAACACAAAGATAAGTGTATGAGAAAGAAAGAAAAATAATGAAAAGGGAAATGAAGGTGGGACAGGGGAAGCAGAGACTTCACACCTCGGGGGGGTTTCCATCGCCCCAGCTATTTTCACTTGCCAGCTCTGCCATCTATTCAGGGAGGTTGGGAGCCACCCTGCCTGGGTGATTTACCCAGCGCGAGTCACACTGTCAGCACCAGCATCACCCCTCCTTTCCAAGCTTGGCTTGGCCAAATAGGCGCCACTGGAGAAGCTGCGGTGCTGTGTGAGAAAGATAAAAAGGGAAGCCCTGGCTGGGCCGTGTTGCCTGGGGCAGGAAGGCTGGCGAGAGGTTGTGCAACGGTGGTTGCACAGGTGCTGAGCAGTCAAGTCTGATGAAGCTTAGTTTCAGTGATGATTGAACTAAACAGAAACCTGAGGGTTTCCCTGACTGAAGGAATTTTAGACTTTATCTGGCTCCTCATCCCCATTAGAGCTAAGGTGTTTATGGCTGGCATATAACCAGAGAGGCTAAGTAACTGACACTGACCATCCACAGCTCTCCTGCAGGGGAGCAGGGGGTACTGAGGGTGTGGCCAGACTGACGCTTCATACCTGCACGGGCCATTCTGCAAGGTGAGGTGTGGTATAATGGCAGAAGCCTAATTTAATAATCATGCATTTATTCTCATCGGCATATCAATTTAGTAATATGGAATTTTCTGTCAGTGAAAATAAACAAACTCACTGATGTGTAAAAGAAAATTGTTTCCTGAGAAATATAGTCCAGTGTTTGCTGTTGATCTTTATTAACAATCTCAGCCACGTCTTAGAGGAAAAGTTGGGCTAGAGTGGTGGGGAGCAACTGGAACTTTTCTGATTGACCAACAAGCAGATCCACCATATGGTCTAGAAATTCCACTCCTAGATATCTAACTGAAGGGTGCCGAACACTAATTCAAAGGGATGTGTAGAATTCTATTTATTGCAGCACTAATTTTTATAATAGGCAAACTATGGAAATTACCTACATATCCAGGGACAGATAAGTAGATTAGGAAGGTGAGCTACGCACACAAAGAGAATACTACACAGCTATGAAAAAGAATGAACTCTTGCCATTTACAACAACATGGATGAAACTGGAGGGGGGTATGCTAAGTGCAATAAGTCAGAAGGACAAATACCTCTCATGTGGGGAATATAGAAAAGTAAACTGAGAATCAGCTAAAACAAAGCCAACAATAAATCGTAGGGCTCTGACTGGAGACTTGAGATCACAAAGGGGCAAAATGTGGAGGGGGCACCATGGGCTATGGTAGAGGACTAGTGGTGCCTTGTGTGATAACAGGCTTCTGAACTCCTGAACCTCTGAAGCATACACAGGGTTGTAAACCACTGTTATCTCAATTTAAAAAAAAAATTAAAAGGTGAGATGTATTCGTTGGCAAACAAATTTGATGCAAGTTAAAAGTTCAAAGTAGACAATCCCAATGTATTATCATGATTTTTAGATTGGGTAGCAATGAAAAAGGAAAGGGATAAATAAACTTTGATATTTACCTTTGTTTTTTTTGGTAGATAGGGATTTTTATCATTACTGTTATTTCAATGTGGACAGACATACCTCCAAAATTAACACACGCATTGAAAGACAGCATTTCACACCGAAAACCAACCCCCTGTGGTTGAAAGGATGAAAAACAGGTGCATCAGAATTGAGTCTTGTTTCTTTTACCAAAGTTTGACCTGGAGACTGCTAAGGTATTTTTGGAGACATGGTTCTGTAAGAGCAGCTGAACTGACTGCTGCCTACCTCTGACAGCATGGTAAGGAATCCTGGGAAGGAACTGGACCCCTCCATTTCAGGGCAGCTCTGCTGTGAATACACAGCCGTGGCCTGATCTTCCAAAGAAGAAATGTGATGGTGACATTGTATCTAAGGTTCTATTCTGCCCATGAATTCCTTAAACTCAATCAAGGGAAATGAATAAATACTGAAAGAACAGTACTACCTAGTCACTGGTCTTCATAAAGGACCACAGAGCTATGACTTTTGCTGAAAGACTTGGCTTGGGCTCAGAGCATCGCTAGCTCCTCATGGAGGCCCTTCACCTCGGAAGTCATGTGCAGTCCTCACTCCTGCCCATCAGGTGCCTCCTAACATTTATTCCGAATAGGCTGGCACAGGATACACTACAGACCTTCTTCTCACCATTACTAGAATTAGCTTTAGGCTTCTGTACAGTAGAGTTTATACCAAATTCTCAACCAATTACCCCTTGAACATTTTCTCATTACCAAGACAGTCTGTCAGCTGCCTTCTGGAATAATACAGTTGTCTTGTCAGAACACACTGTGGGCAGAAAAAGTGTTTCTCATGAACTCTTATCCCTCTCTTTATTGACAACAGGTACAAGTCAACCTAGGATTCCATGTCGTTGATAAAGGACCTTGTTGCTATTGAAGAGAGAAGTCAGAATTATGATAGCGTAGTTTAGATATTCTGTGAAAAATTAGGAGTGAAAAAAGATTCCAAGATTAATTCATAGTCACCAATGAAGGTCATGGTCCTCAATTTTATGATTATGCAAATGTTAAAGACAGAAACAGAAATGTGCTTTCTCTTTTTATTAAATTGTGGCATTCTTTATTGAAGTAACACTTTAAAACACTGTACATGCCTTAGGGTCACAGGGTCACACCTCTTCAGATGCATGCCACACCCACCACCAAAGCCTTAATAGCCTCTGCCTTAGTCCATCTGGGCCTCAACTTCGAAGCCTCAATTCTCCAGTCAGATTTCTAGGGTTTGCTTGGGTTAGTAATGGCTGTTCCTTTGTTTTGCTTCCCTATAATTTCCATATTGAGGATGACATGCTTTTCTTACTCTTTGTGTAGCAATGTCTAATTTGCCATAGCAGTGTTAAGTCAGGCTAACTAGTTTCCTTACAAAAATAATAAACATTGAGAAATGAGGAGCTTTCTGTTCATGACTTAATATGCCTGTTCATTAGAATTTTAAAAAACAATTTTCTTTGAACTGGCTTCATTTGGTCCAGATGTTAACTAGATTCTATAAGTTAGATCATCTAGCATGTCAACAAAAGTTATTTTACTTTACAATTCAATTCATCATCTCTACTATCTCCATGTCTTTGACCTGATGTCAGTTGATAATTAGAGATTGTAACTTCAATTCTGTCTCCTGGGTCTCATCTCAAAGCCACATAATTTTATATAAAGACTGGATGCCTGCAATAGTTAATTCTTTGGTAATATCTTTTAGTCCTGTGACTAAGTACCTCCTCTATGCTGCCATCTGGGCATGTCTATGCCCAGCCCCATCTTCTCTCTTGAGACTCAGAATGATCTGCAACTACCCACTTCACATCTCTGCCTCGACATATAGAGACATCACAAATGCAACATGACCAAAAATTGTGTCTGATCTTCACCCATGACACTTGACTCTGCCCACCTCCTCCAACTCAGCTAATAGCAGCTACATCCTTGCACATGGTTTGCTACAAACCAGGGTCTTCGCTTTGAATCCCCTCTTGCCTTTACACTTCACATTCAATCCACCAGAAAACCCTTTTAATTCCACCGTTCACATGGTTGCAGAACCAGAAAACCTCTCACCTCATATACTACTCACAAACTAATTCAGGTTTCTGTTATTGCTGGTCTGGATTCTGTAACAGCTATTGCCTGAGGTCACTCATTTAGCCCTTTTACTTTATGGCTGATTCTTACCACTCAATAGCCAAACTTATACTTCTAAACGTCATACTATACACTGCTTCATTCTACATAATGGTCAAGATCCAGATGTAGCCCAGAGGATGTAGAGAGTATATCAAAATCCCTATCTTATTTACCTCCAAATTCTCCAAATTTTGTTGCAATGCAACAAAAGAGTTAAACAATGTTTAGGAAAGAACACTGAATTATCTTCAGATCAGTTATTCAAACAAAGCTTCCCTTTTATAGACTCTGTGCTCTTCAGTTCTAAATCTCAAGCAAAATAGCATGGTGGCTTGAGCACCAGCTACCTTAGTTAGCATGTCAGACTCAGTGTGCATTTTCTGACATGTGGGTTGATCTTGTTAACCAGAATTCTCTAAATGTGGGTGGTGGACAGCATTTATGAGAAGTGCATCAATTTTTGCTAAAAGTGCACTCATCTCTCAAGATTTCTTCTTAGTAGAATCCTTCTTCATTGAGACGATAGGACAGCAGGGAACAGAAAGGACTCATCAACAGCCCTTCCCCACCCATTTTTCTTTTTATATGAAATGACCTTGAGGTGCCAGTACTCAGACAGAAACAATCCTCAACGAGTCCAAGCAGTGTCTTACCCTCCCAGTACAAAAACTCCGAGGAAGGTGTTTTCATAAACACTAACCATTCTAAAGAACCACTCTAAAGACGGCACTGAGTTTAAAAGGAAAACACGAGTATAACAAGTGCACACACTGATTTCACTGTTCTCAAGATCATTACTTAGTTTCAACTAATAAGCATGCACATTGTACTTGTTAATTTGTGTTCCTGCTCCATCTGATACATAGTAGTGACAGCAGCTAGAATAAATATCCTGTCACTGGACAAAGGCAGTGGTGGTGCTTGAAAACTCCTCAAGCAGTTAGGTAAGCAGGGAGTAGCGAATGTGTCTCTGGATCAGGCTCCAGAAAACAGATATGTTTTGTGGTTGTGGCTATTGTTTGATGCTGTAATTCTATTAGAATTGCAGAGAAGGAGAGCTCTGGATTTTTCTGGGGTCCTCACATGCTAATAATCATTCACCACTGACACTTGAGCAATTGACCACATTGGAAATAAGTCTGTTTCAAAGCCTCTGCACTGTGGAACTAAGTGTTCCCAGCTTGTTCTATTTTTGCCGTTGGACCATTTCATTTTGAAGACACACTTGGGGAAGATGACAGCACTAATTTAGCTAACAATATTCATTTTGTTTTCATTAGTTGTTTTTGTAGTTTCATATTTTGATGCTTGATCTGATAAATGCATAATACCCAGAGGGTGCCTCTGTTTGTATTAATAACAGCGTCTCATTCACACTTCATCAATGATAGAACAGCTCAGCTTCACTGTCAAAGGAGCATGAATCAGAAACATTCATGAGAGGAGGGATATTTATAATGCAGACGGAAACTACAGGCGGGAAGAGGAGGTGCATAGGGAAGACAATTATTCTGTGATCTACAAGACAGAGAACTGGATGATAGGTTCTCCAAAACATCTGAGTGAGGAGCTTAAACCACCTCTCCGTAGGTGGTGGGTCAGTTTCACTATTTAAAAAATCATGCTTCTATTATTGTAGACTTGTACATATTGAGTTTATAGTTTTCAAAACTCTAATTAATTGAGCATTTTTAACTGAAAATTTTAGAAGGAAGAAGTATATGGTGCAATTATTTGTAGCAGTAAATAAGAAGAAGAAGAAACATTTACTGAAAGCCATATAACCAACATATTGTTGTTTTACACATATTTTTCATTTATCACTAATGCCGTGTTATTATATGGGTATTTGATACTTATTTTAAAAAAGTCAAAAGAGTTGATCCCCCAGAATTTAAATAATCTGCCTCAATATTGAGCTAGAAATGGCAGAATCAATATTCAAACTCAAGACTCTAAGACTTCTAAACTTGTGCCTTTAACTGCATCATCACTGACAGTTAATTTTTTTTAATTCATAGTTATAAAGTTTTATCTTCCACATGTACATTGTAATCTCAAGTATCCATCTCTATGCACAGAAATGATACATCATTCTGTTATCTACATGACGGATCATAATACAGACTACTACACCACACTACACAATATTAGTTGAAAACAAAGTACAGCCTTACAAATAAAGACTTTGGATAATATTCTAAAGAGGAAAAAATAAATACACAAACTTATTTTATTAATTATGAGTGTTGGCTAATAATGTACACCAGAAATATGTGCTCATATTTCCTTATTATCCTTAACATACTGGATAAAATTGTCTTTATATGGTTGTTCCCCTCCTTATTCTTGGTATTTCTGAAAATAAGGGACTCTTGTCTTTTTTGTATTTAAATTCCCCACTTGGAAAATCAAAGTTATATGCAGAATTGACAGTAAAGATGGACTATACAAAATTTAGAGAATAAGTACTTCCCCACCCAATTTATCCAGGAAATTTTTGCTTCTGTATCTCTTCCTCTGAATCTTTGAAAAAAAAAAGTAAAAATCAAGTTTTTAATTCTGTTAAAATGGAAAGGGAAATTCAGGAGGAAAAAATAGAACCAGAATATTCAAAATACAATTAAACATCCATGCAAAGGTGAAAATAGTACTATCATCATGAACTGAATCCTTCCAATAAGGTAGTGGCCTTTAAAATATTTTTAATATGTAAATTTCCTATAGAATATAGGAAAAATATTTTAATGTTTTCTATGCCATGATTCATCTTTACTGCAACTACTTCAACTCTGCTCAAAGGGGAGTTAAGAGTGTGCCATTGTGAAGGCCCAGGTCACCCCAGGGAATGGAGCCAAAAAGCAGCTCAAGGAACTTGGTCTTAAAGGTACCAATCAAGGGTGGTCCAGGTTGTGAAGGGGCTATGTCTCAGGGCTATCACTTTGAAGCCTGAGTTAGGTCCCTGGTCAGGGAGGTGATCCACATGAACCTCAGGCCTAGACCCCAGTTCTTGTGTGCATAAATAAAGAAAAGTAAATCTTAAAAATAAAATAAAATAAAAAGCAAAAGAAGACAAAGATAGCAAACAAACAATTAGGCCTAAAATTATGGCATGGAAATTGGAAGATGTGAAAAGAGTCTGGAACCAAAATTCTGCTTATTCTGTCTCCCATGTCTTCCTTGGGGTCAGGTGGACTGTCTCGCTCTCATTGCCTCATCCTCACCATCAGAACCCTTGAGGAAATAATATGCTACAGAGTTGTGTGTATAGAAAATGAATCCACAGTTACCCCAGGTTAGTTTTTTCATATATTTTAGAAAATGTGTCCACATCAATAACCATGAGTCATACCAAATAAATGACCATCACTCCTTTCCTTAAAGTAATGTGTAAAAATAGCTACTTGACATCTTAAATCCGCAGCTAGCTCTCGTTTTTGAATGCTAATCCAGAAGGATTATTGAATGTTTAAAATCATCACTATCTTCTTTTCTCATCTTTCTCTTAGAGTTTCAAGTGGGAGAACTAAAGACAATCTAAGTCATATTGCCAGGGAGTCGCACGAGCGACTCTTTAATGTGTGATTTAAGTGGTCGTATGATAAAAATAAAAAGAATGAAATTATTCTGTGTTTGCACAATGGGAATAACCATGTGTGATCAATAACAATTTGCATAAAAGTATTTGTTTTAATTTTACGTAAGAGTAATGGATGAAGCAGTAATTCCCTGCACTTCTTGCTTTCATTAACTTCTTTAGCTGTGTCACTAAATGCAGGGTTGCTTCATACGTATTACATCTTTAGTTTGAGGAAATCAACAAAAACTTAGTGTGTCTTTTCCTTTCTTCCTGCCCCATATTCTCTCTTTGAGCCCTTCTCTATGCTGCAGGAGGAGGTGACCCCTACTCACTGCTCCAGCCAAGCTCCCTGTCAGCTGTCCCCATGGGAAGAGGCAGGGCCAGCACTCTTCGCAAGAATTGGCAAGGGGATTGAGAGTCTGGGCAGATTGCCTGGACCCCTCTGGCTTTGGGGATTGCTCCCCACAGCCACAGCCACAGCCACAGCACCTGGCAGCCCTTCTTTGCTTCACCCTCTGGGACTCCAGGGACACCATTTTCCCCTTTAGACCAAGGGCGGTCTTGGCTTCTTGCTATTGTTTGTCTCTCCATGCCAAAGATCTTTTATTCTGTTCTCTGATCTCATAAGGAAGTCGCACATGAAAGTCTTCCTTGGAATAGATTGTATTTCTTACTGGGTCTTAATTGATCTAACTAAATGTGAAAATAACCAACTGAATTATTTTCCATTGCACTCCCCTATGTTGTTGAATAATTATAAAAAAACATTGGCCCTTCCTTTATGTAAGTGAGGCTGTGATGAAATCATTGAACAATATCTGGGTTTGTACATCCACAAGGACCATTTGATCGGTGGTCAATTAAAATGAGTAGGCTCATGCACTTTGTACACTAGAGAACTGCTTTTCCTGAGCCTCTGTCTAAAGCTGCCAGTCTTGCAAAAACAAATGGGTTTCACACTCCCTCTTATGGCAGCAAGAACAGGGAATGGACAGAGCAGCACTCAGACAGTCGTTTCAGAGCAGTGCAGGTGGGGCCGTGTTGGCGTCTGAGACAATGAAATCAGTAACACTGAAAAATCAGTTGATCAATGTATTAATTAAAATGTTTATATCTTGTTCATCAAGGATTTCTTACATTAATTTTAATTGGCACTATATACAAGGCATTTTTAAAATCAAATTATTTAATTTGATTATTGTGTTGGAGGGACCCACCCCTTATATTTTGCACATAGAGTGGACACCTCATTTTCCCCTCATTAGCCCATATCCTATGAGAAAGGGTCAGAAAATGAAAAGTTTATCACACCAAAAGGGAGCCACGTTCAGGTTATGGCTAAAAATATAGTAGCAAAACACTACAGTACAAAAGATGTAAGCCTGGAATTCAGACAGACCTACGTCTGACTTTTCACCCCACCATTTCATAGTTGTGCTATCTAAGCTTCAATTTCTTCATTGTAAGATGAAGATTACAATATAGGTAAAAAAAAAAAAAAAATCCTATCCAGCATTGCAGTATCCAAAATGTGGTCCTTAGAACCAAATAATCTTTCATATATTTGGCACAAACTAATTTTCAGAAAATTTGAACTCAACTAGAGTAAGGCAATTCAAAGTTTTTATTTATCCCCTGTCCCAGGTGACTATTTCCAGCCTGCTGACTCGGCTCGCTCTGGGGTGGTACACGTTAAATATACGGTGTATGCCACCACACAGGATGTCTGAAATGTGCATGTGCAGGATTCAAAAGCATTTATGAACCTCAGAGTTTGGGATAATGGTTGTGAACCTGTAATAGCTCTTTGTGGGGAGTCAAGGTGCTCTTCGTATGCATCACACAGGGGTACCTGCTCCACACTCCCTGGGGAGTGGGCTTTCCCAGAGCCTTGAAAGGTCAGAGCAGAGAATGCACACAGGGCCCCCAGGCTTAATAACTGCTAGCCCCCCCAAGCAGAAGATGCAACATTGCAGACACTGAGTTGGGTGCATGATGCAAATAGTGGGTATATAAGATCTTCCAGAAAGTGAGATAACTCAGAATATTAAAGAGCAGTGGATTGGCACAAATAACAGTTTGTCCTCTTTGTGTGGAAACTATGGTCTCCTGTTCAGTTTTGGGGGGAGCCAAGGAAGCTATGCCAAGTTATACTGTATCTGTTCTTGCCCTATGTAGCCACCTCCCTCTGATTAGGTTTGCATCCTTGGCTAATTAGATCAGGAACTCAGTCTAGCCTGCAGTAAGTGTGTTGGGAGTGTCTGTAACCTGGCTGAAGCCCTGCAGTGCTCAATAAACATTTCCTATTAATGTCATCTTCATCGTGATTATTTCCTAACTGGCAACAGGCACTTTTCAGAATTGAAGTTTTCTTAGAAATCAGTTGATGTATAGTACAGTTGTTGAGCAATTGTAGATCCAGAGAGTAACATCTCCCTGTAATTATGACTAGAAAACTTGATGGAAGAAAGTTAAAACGTTATTCTTATCTGGAGGGTGGGTTTGGGCTTATATCAGCACAGCAAGAATGCGGAAGAGACATCCAGGCTTGAACCTCACAGAGACAGCCCATATGCTGCATGATCAAGGATTTTACCAATTCCTAAAAAAGAATAGGAAGTTGCACAACCTACTTTATTATCTTTCAAAGCTTCTGGTGTTTAACTACACAGAAATTAATTGTGAAAACAGTATACAGTATTCCACAGAATGAGTTTAGTCATCTAATTTTTTCCGTTTGTTTGTTTGTTGTCAGTCGTCTACATATAGCTTCCTAGCCTTCAATGGCTAATCTGACTGGGGACTCCATCTGAAACCTCAGTCGGACTGGGGCTGTTCAGAAAAGGCAATGTGGGGTAATTACCTGTGAAGGAGACCCAGTGACTGGACACAAACCCACTCAGCCTTGCTGATATTAATGGGAAGTCTGTCTACTCATCCAAATCACCTGACAAGATGAGCAATGAATACCCCCCCATGTCGTTACTTAAGACTCCAAAGCATATTATGGCTTTTAAGAAAGACTATTTTCTGTTCTCACCCTCTTTAAATCCACACATCTATAATATTCTAAGAGTTGTCACTTACACAGTCTCTAATGTGTGCAAGACCTGGAGTAAGCATTTCACTCACAGTATCTTATTTAAGCTTTACAAAGAAATGACATGGGAAGGATGATATATCCCCTGGAAAGATTAAGGAATTAACCTCTAGAGCTTAAATAACTTTCCTTAGGTTACTGTAAGTGCGGCTCTAGAGTTCAAGCACAGTTCAGCGCTATGCCCCCCAGGTTGTCCTTCAGAAAACCCCAAAGACAAAAACTGACAACGTTGCTAAAAGTGTCCTGAAGCTCAGCTTCCACAGACATTGTGGAAGGGCTTCACATTGCCCTTTTCCCCCCCCGACTTGTACAACATTTGTAGAACCTTTGCTGTTCTCCTGCCTTCCCTTCTTTCTCCAAACCACTTCCCCACGACCATAGACACGATAGAGGGAATCTGATCACTAACAGTTGCCTGGTCCCACAGTTTATACCCTCGGAATCCAAACAGCAAATGTCCAGGGCCTTTCATAGGGGTAGTCACCCATCTGCGGCCCATCCACTGTGGACCCACTCAAGAAGTGCGTCCTGAGTGTATCTGAAAAGATGGCCCTATTTTCTCATTAAAATACATAATTATTATCTTCTCTGGTCATGCTGTATGACTATGCAAAAATCGAGACATCCAAGAGAGTAATTTTATCTAGGGTTTTATATGAATTGCTTATCCAAATTAAAACTTAGGCAAATGACCCCATTCTTAGTTCATGTGACTTACTTGTGGATTGGTTTTAGTTTTTGTTCTTACTTTTGACTTTTGCTGTATTAAATGAAAGACTGATCTTTAATGAGTTCTTGACCACTCATATTTTCTGGATTGGCAGAACTATCCAAAAAAATATTTGTAATGTCATATGTAAATTCAACCATTGGGAAACATAAACTATAAATACAGAGGCTGAAAATTTTCAGTGTTGTTACTGGTTTACAGTTGGCTCTCTTTACAATTCTGTAGACTAGTGACCCTGCTGGCATTATGTCATTATTCTTCTCTGCAAGAACAAAACACATCAAGTGATTAAGCAATATGTACCAAATCACAAAGTCACACTGTGACTTGAAATGAGGTCCCCAGAGTTAGGTAGAGCCCATTTGCCCTGGTCACTTGATGTGACTTGTGATCAGAAAGTCTCAAATTGTCATTTGAGTCATTGCCATTGTCATTTTTCTAACTGTGACTAACTCCTAGCTCTAACTAGATGGACATGTAGTGGATGTGCTAGAGGTCTGATGTTACCTTGCTTAAAGCAGTCCCCTCGGCACCACCAGCTGTCACGATGGAAGACATCAGCTGTAGAATGCAGCCTGCCTTATTCTAGAGTGCCACGTTACAAAGAATTCTAGGTCTGGACTGTCTGACAGTGTGTACAGGGCATTCTACACAACTACTCCTATTTTATAGATACAGTAAAATGGGGGGGGGGGGGAAGAGAACAAAAAAAAACACAAAGTAAGGGCAATACATCTTATTTGTGGTTTGCTGTTTGCTTTATTCTCAGTTCACTTATTTGTATTTGAATCAACAATCTATTTCCTTCCAAACAAGGTTAGCCAGGACTCAGGATGGTCGCTCCTTGTTTAATAAATCCTTTACTCAAAAAGTTCTTGATAATGCAAACTCTTTAGCTGGGAGGTAGAAAATATGCATATAAATCAGTTTTTAATCAGACTGACTCATTAGGAAAGAACATGAGGAAAATGCAATGCTGTAAGTCATTTGGTCATACTCCATAGGGGTGAGGTAGCCCTCTACTTTTCCCCTCTAGAATTCCGTGAATCCAGGTTTTGTCCTTCTCACAGACTACTAAGATTATTAAGAGAGATTATTGAAGCAATGACCTTCTTTTCAGTTCTTGTTATCTGAAAACTACGTAACATCTCATTGAAATGATCACACCCTCTTTAAAATGCTCTCCTTCGTGATTTTGAGGATGTGAAGGGTCACTTATTCCAATATTCATTTTATCTTTCTTTACCATTTATTTTATCCCTCAGATGTCACATCTAGTTTCAAAGAGCAATTCAGGGAAGAGTTTCAAATGCAGATATGTAGCATAAGGCAATAGAATGGGGGTGAAGAGTCAGACCTAGTATTGTTTATAAAGCTACTAGAAATCCCATCCTGACTTTGGAGTTATATAGTGAATTGTTATTACATAAAATTGGCATCTTTGTTTCACTTTTTAAAAATTACAGGACTCTGTATTAACTGGATTTGATATATACATTTATTGATAACAAAATATTGCATTTTGGATATTTCTCATTCCTTTGATGTCAGTCAGACAAATAGCCTGTGCATCAAGCCAATACCTTACCAGGAAATTTTACAAAAACCTAATGTGAATCTATATGACAATGACGTTGTGTATAGTTGTTTTATGAATATGCTCCCCAAACCCTACATATTGTATTTACATAAGAAATATTTTTAATATATAACTTGAAACTTTCATGGTTACTGTGAGTGAGAGTGCTAAAATAGTAACATGAGTCTTGGAGTCAAGTCGGAATTTCTTCTGGAGGTTCATGAGGACCTTCTTTTGGACCCCCAAAATTACTTGTGCTGCTAAGATTCTTGGAAGCATTAAGTGTAATGATGTGAAAGTCTAGGAACATAATAAGGCCTGAATAAATTAATATAAAGCATAAATGGAGAGATAGCTTATATATCCATATATCTCCATGGTGTAGAAGGAAGTTAGAGACTAATGAGTCGAGGACACTAATGAACTCTAAGTGGAATAAGTAAAATCAGTGTGATTCAATCAAAATTAGGAAGTCAGTTTCAATAGATAAAGATATCCTGTGCTCTGCTTCTAGTTAGTATTTGCAATAGGTACAATTATGACTATTACATATGTGTTCCTATTTGCGTAATAAGGAAAAGGGTTAAGCAATATCGTGAAATCTAAGATGGCAGTGAGTGCTGGTAAATGTGATAAGAAAAGGCAGGAGTGGTCTGCATGTTCCATGCTCTTCCAAGGGATGTGAACAAGGCATTTGTTTGATTGCTTGTGCTTTTGGATGAATTAGCCTTATGGGCTATGCTGTCAGCATGTAAAATATGAGAAAGAATTTAAAAGTTGGATGTGAGCACAGCATGGTCAAGAGAATCTGACCAATGAGTCTTTTCAGGTTAAGTCTTCCATCTGCTGCCCCTGGCCCACTGAGGGTGTTAGACTGCATTTGCATAGCTGTCTGAGTAGATTTTAAAATTTTTTCACAAGTCTCTGAAACAAACTTTAAGATACTTTGTGCCCCCCAAAAGTCTCTGTAGACTCAAATCTTCATGCAGTGAAAGGCTGTTTCTCCTGTTTTAAAAATCAATCACTAAAAATAGCAAATGGAACTTGACCTGCCTTATATTAGTGTCAAGCTTAAAGAAAAAGGAAAATACTTTACTGCAAGGGGATGAACAGCAAAATCTTAGCAACTGACCTTTGACTGCGGAGTGATAGGAAAATGCAGACAACATTTTCCTATTGCCAATTATATCATGATGTTCCTTATACCCTGGAAGAAATATCAATTTCAATGAGGAAAAAAATAGATTGGATCAATTAATGCCTTCATTTCAATCACATCTTTAGCAAGCACCTGAAAGAGTAGGTTTATAACAAAAACTGAAAAACAATTACTTTATTTAGATTATTCCTAGAAAGTCTTAAGCATGAACCCTAGAAAATGAATAAGGAATTCATGACAATATTTAATCAATTTTCAATTATCTGGGAGTTGGTTATTCCATTTGGGGGTGGATCATTATCATGGGTGGATCATTATCGCTGTTCTCTTTCCTTCTCTGGCTGAATGCTTTGTTGGCTGTTCCAGTGTTTAAATGCACTTCCATGAGAGAGTGAGCAAAAGCGAAAGTAGCAAGTGTACAAGCAGGTGGCCATATTAAAGTGAGGGAGCAGTAAGAAATGTGGCTCAATGAGGTTTATGTATTCTCTATGGATCCCGACATTTCATGGGCCCCTGAAGTCATAGCATACTGTGCTACCCGCCCAAGGCTTGTATCATCAGTGTTCAATGTACATAAGTAAAAGTGTAGCATAATGGCAAAGAGCCCAGCTGCAGACGTAGATTACCTGTCTGCAGGTAAGACCATGTGAATACATGTGAATACATAGTATTCACATCCCATCTCTAAACTTAAAATTAGTGGATTTATTCACTTGACCTCTTTATACCTCAGCTTTCTTATCTGAAAATCATATTGTGATCATATTGTTATCAAAATGTGTTAAAAAGTCAAAATCTAGAAATGCAGATGGTACATGGGAAAGACTAAATGAATCTATGAATTTATGCCATTAGCATATGCCCTGACCAATAGTAACCAGGGCAGTTGTCTATGCCTTGTACCTTCCGTCACAAAGGTCCATAGGAAAGTGTTCTCCAGCACCTCTAATTATGTGACTGATTCATGGTGAAGAAGGTGAATCTATAAATAATGCTTATAACCCCTGACAGTAGAGAATAATCTCTATTTTTCCAGAAAGGTGTCTAGTGCCATTATTTACACATTGACAAAAAATTTTATCAAAGTACCCAGGTTTCACTGACAAGGGTGTCATTTTCCTTTCTGTCATTCTCAGGCCATAAAATCTGTAAAGTGTGGAATATCTAATGCACTTAAAAGCAACATTTTCAGACTTATTCTTAAAGAACCTGAGTAATAATGATGCTATAGGAAATAGTGAACCCAAAGGGGAAAATATACTGTTGTGTGGTACATAAACTTGAGTTACTCAGAAAACAGAGGAACAGTGGAAAGAAAAGTACTTAAAAATAAGGAAGTAACATGACATAACAAAGTTAGATTTAACTGGCTAGGTTTAAGTGGATGCAAAGTAAGTTTGCATCCAGACTTTTTAGAGAGTAAACACAATGCATTGCGCTACTGAAAATTAAATTTTGTAAAACAATAGATAAAAGATGAGGTAAGATCACTGATTGAATGGATTGACAATTTTAAAGATGAATTTTAATGAACTAGCAAAAGATGGTCAGATTATCTTTTAAAACAGCAAAGTCATGTAAAAGAGAGAAAATTCCTACCAAATGTAACCTGAAAATAACTATAACACAATTTTTAACAAAATTAAGAAAGACCGGATGTGTCTATAAAACATAATATCTCTAATTTTGAGGAAATGCTTTGAAATCACAAAAGGAGTAGAAAGAAACATGTACAGAATTGCATTGCTGCTGAACAGTTAAGTGGTGTGTGTGAGCTACCAATTAGCAAAAGTTGCTACAATGTCCCTTTCAGAAGAAGGCATGTACTTAAATAGAGGCTCTAGGCTTTAAACTTACCAGAATCATTAGAAACAAGGCCTGTATAATTGCTTTAATAGTGTGATGGCAGCTTCAGATAAAGGGAACTAAGGATAATACTGAGTGACATAATAATTCTGATATAATAAATGTATAATATATAATTGATTAATGCAATTATCTATCATGGAAAAATAAAACAAATAAAAACTATATGACATACCCATGCTTATGGGTATATTCATTCATATGCACATATGTGTCCTGTGCTTGTGTGAGTGTGTGTGTATACATGTGCATATGTAGATTGCAGTATGACATAAAAATCGATGAGGGATCTGTAGGTCATTTGTGAAAGATGACTATATATTGGACTTTAAGGAAAGCACAAATAGATAATTAAAGGTAAAAATAATGTACATCAGTTTCTTGACTTAAGATGCAACAATTTAGCAAATATTAATACAAATAGAATTGAAACTTAAAGCAGACAACCCAAATCTTTAAAAATAACCTCAGAAAATTTACAATTTAAAAATTAATCAAAGGTAGTTTTACAAAATAATTATAAAATCTTAAAATGAAACATTTTCAATCTAAGACACATAATCAAAGTTGTACATAAAGGAAACTTTGTAACTTTAAACACATCAATAAATAAAAGTGCATTAAATTTAATGAGGCATTCAGTTCAAGCACTTAAAACAAATAGAGTCACAAGAAAACTCCTAAGGAGAGCAAAATGAAGTGGTGAATAAAGGATAAAATCAGAATTTAAGAAACTAGAAATAAGAATAAAATTTAGACCTGGCAAATATAGTTCAAAGTAAGTCATTTGCAAGTGGGGGAAAAGTTATCTTAAAGACATTTAAGTTAAAAAAAATTAAAAATATTCATCAAGAAATAGAAAGACATTCTATGCTTATTAATGAGAAGAATTAACATTCTTAATATGCTCATCTTACCCAAAGCAATACACAGATTTAATGCAATCCCTACCAAAATTCCAGAGACATTCTTGAAGGAAAGGAACAAACACTATTGAAATTTGTATGGAGCTACAAAAGACCCCAAATAGTCATAGCAATTCTGATCAAAAAAGAACAGAGGCATTACTTTCCCTGACTTTTAATTATATTACAAAGCAGGAGTGATCAATACAATATGGCACTGAAGTAAAAGCAGACGCATAGATCAATAGAATCAAATTGAGAGCCCAGAAATGAACACACACTTATCTGGACAGTTGATAAATGTTATAGAAGCCAAGAACATACAATGAAGAAAGGAAATTTTATTCAACAGATGTTTCTGGGAAAATTGAACAACCACATATAAAAGAATTAAACTAGACCAGTATCTCATACAAAAAAAGTAGTTCAAAGACTTGCAAGTAAAACCTGAAAAGAGAAGAAAACATAAAGAAAATTTTGAGACACTGACTTCAGGGATACACTGATTTCTTTGAGGCCTTGATTAAAATGGTAAGGGAAAGTAAAGCAAATATAATCATATATAAAAGCTTCTGCAACGTGAAAAAAATTATTGTTAAACATATGACCACCTTGCCTAATGGGAGAAAATATTTACACTTAATTTATCCCTCAAGGGTTTAATTTCCAAATTCTAAAAAGTATTTGTAGAGGTTAACAATAAAAAAAAAACCTAATCAAAGTGGGCAGAAAAACTAAACAAATAATTCTCCAAAGACACACAGATAGCCATTAGGCACATGAAAAAGGTCTCTCATGAACATTCTCTCTCCCCACATTTCTTAGGCTTTTCTTTCTTCTGCTTTTACAAACAAATTCTGTCTGTCTAGAAATAATATAACATTCTCTTAACATGTACTCTCATCCATTAAGTGGGCAAAACCCCATCTCCGAGAATTCAGTTCAGACAAACTGAAGTGTTACCAGCCACATACTAGGTGGCACACTTGGCACTCAACGAGGTGGTCACAGTTTTTCTCCTGACTGCTAAGGTTAGTAGCGCAGGTAAACTTAGATGGAGGTGAATGCATTTGCAGGCTACTGAGCATGAAGTGAAGGGAAAATATCATTCATTCTTGCCCTTGTGCCTACTTAAGAAATGCTGTTTTACTTGACAGTTTATTATTTAACATGCTTTGTTGCAGTTGCTAACAAAAAATGATGTGATTTGATTTACCATTGTACATTATAGTACAAGATTTCGATAAGTCATTTACTCTGCTTAAGCCTAGCAACCTCATCTCCAAAACTAGGGTGATGATTGTACCTACAGTACTGAGCTCACAAGGTGCAAGCTCGAATGAGATAATGTTCCTGAAAACCCTATTAAATGTGATATATGTAAAAGTTATTTTCATCAACACCATTAAAGTGTAAGCGATTGTGAGTTTCACAAGTAGATTTCAATTTCACCCTTCTTCCACTTGCTCTAGAAAGTCATCTTCAGTCACCACTTTAAAAAGAAAAAAAGATTTTATGTATTTATTTTTGTGTAGAAGAACTGGGGTGTTGGCCAGGGGTACAGGCCACAGGTGCAGGTGATAAGAAGATTCACCAGAGACAGAATAGAGAGCAAAACAGGCAGATACATTGAAATACACTGCTGAGGGAGCAGCAGGTGCGACAGGAGAGGTCTGCTGCTGCTCCATGTGGGTCAGTTCTCTGGCTGGGTCAGTTCTCTGGTCATCGTAGAAGTCCGTTATGGTGGTAACACTGAGACTTAACCCCTACACCACCAGGAGGACCTTTAGTCACCCCTTTTTTAAAGTCAAACTTTTCTTGAATAGTGTGTAAAGGTTCTGGACTCACAATTACATGGCTGTTCTTCCTCTCCATCACTGGGTACGTCTAGGACCTAGTCTAGGATCAAAAACTAGTAAGATCTGTGTGGTTCAGCTGCCAAGTTCTTTATAGCCTATAAATTGAGACCCTTTGGGATACCCTGTGCTCACACATTCAGATTGAATGCATTATTGGAATACTTTTTGCTAATCATGTACTAAACAATGGAAATGTTCTCTCCATCGTGACTTCAGGTTGAGGTTCTGCTTTCCTGCACATTCTAGTACTCCTTCTGGAATGTGGACATCCTGTTCCTACCATTGAGTGATGTGCTTAATAAGGGATGATGCTTACTCCCATCTATTTATGTTGATTATACTGGTTGCTGCAAGTATGTAACTTAATCCACTATTGAATAAACTAATGGAATGCAAGTGGGAAATATAGAATTTCAGTTCCATCAATCTGAAGTTGAGTGGTTTGGAAAGATTCAAAAATAAGCAATTCACTCAAAAATTCACTGTCAAGTGAATTAAGATTAGGACAATTTTGTAAAATTAATGGAAAGGGAGATTAAAAAATCTATAAAAATTCTGAATTGATAATTATATCAGAAATCTCTTACAGTGCTTTCAACAAATTGGGAACTTCAGGTCATATTTATGCTTTTGGATAATATAATGAAGATAAATCAAAATTTATAAATGGACCCCAAAATGGGTACAAATGACAAAACAGTAGTGTGAGTTGTACACCAAAAGATTAATAAATATGTGCAAAGTCTATGCCTTAAGTTAAAATAAAATGTTTAATATACATGGGAATCATCTTCATGATCTCTACCATGATATTACTAACAAACTGACCAATTATGCATTATTAGCTTGTGACCTGAAATTGTTTCAAAATAAAAAGGGCACATTATTTTTAAATTCCATTGCAAAATATATACATATCTATGCATCTATCTATCTATCTATATATAAATACACACACACACAATCCATATTAATTATGGATTAAGTCCTAACTCTGCCTTTAAGTATAATAATAGTGTGGGGAATAGAAAGATGAATAAAGCTGAGTCCCTACCTTCAATGTCCTGAAAATTCACAGATAAATATAAGAACGTTTTTAGAAGCCCTATGTAACCCGAGAGATTGTGCAAATCAGTTATCGATTGTTATATGAGGTTTGGATCTCAATGAGTTAATTTCCACCTGAGTGAAGTGGTTTCACTTATGAATCAAGGCAACTGCATATAATTGCACCATGGTTTATTGCGCGGAATCCTCATTAGAGTGATCTAAGTGCACAGGTCAGTTGGCAGGAGAGGCGGAGCTTAGGAACCACTAAGGTTAGGCTGAGGAGATCAGCCCTTTCGGCCTGACGCTCCCTCTGAGTCAGTTCTTCTCAAGGGCAAGTGCTCTTCCTCCCCAGCAACGCCTCTGAACGCGGTTGCCATAGTACGGAAAAGCCTTCAGAAAACCCATGGAGTCCATAATACGTAGGATTGGCTTAGTCGAGTCCCTGTATTTGCCCTGCCCTCAGAGGTATGTTACCAGGGACCACCTGTTTGTGTTTGGGCGTGGCCTCTTGGCAGAGTTAGATGCTAATCTACCCTTGTCTTGTGTTTGTCAATGTTCTTATAAATAAGTAGCCTCTAGCTTTTGTTTCAAATTGCTGAATCACTCCATTTTTTCAAATCAATCTACTCACTTTTTAATAAACTATCATTGACACCCTTGTTACTATTTGGAGAGTTCTTTCCTCAGATGTGGTTCTACCACCAAAGCACTCATAGTCCTCTGCCGACAGTGCATTGCGATCTATCCCCCCTCATTTTAATACACCGATTTTTCAATAGCCAGGGATGCCATCATATCAGTGCATAGAAGAATTGTTTGTATTGAGTGGCCTGACAGTTAGCATGTGGTCAAAATGAAATGCACCTTGGTTCCAGTGAACCAGTCAAAGCCACCTGATATCTTCGAAGTCTGTGTTATATATCAACCACATTAGTCATTTTTTTAACCGATAGGAATTGTGACTGCATTCCTAAAACTACATTAGAAAGAAGCATCTCAGAAAAAAAGAAAAACTCAGGTTAAATATCCAGACATTTTTATACTATACATAACAATAATGGATTATTCATGTATTCCTTTCATTATTTTCCCCATGGGCATTGCTTTCTATAATGGCATCATTCTGTAAATGATAGGACAGATAGAAAATGCAATGATTAACAATGTCTCTGGGTTACTTCCAGAGTGCCATGTAAGTTCCTTGAAGGGTTTCAAGGTTAAATTTACATTTAAAAGTGTTTCCTAGGTTAGAAAAGATAGAGTTAGAGAAGGGAGGGAGGGAAAAGAGAATCAAAGAAACCAGAATTGATACTAACATGCTCCGTTATCTCCAGTTTTCTGATATTGATACATCCTATTTATGATGTATATGAAAATAGCTGGACTCCCTTTCTGAATTCTAAGCTCCTTGCAATGGGGAATCACAAAGCTCACACAATCCAGAGTATTTTCTAGAATTACCCTGATTTTAAAAATGTGTCCTGGAATTCCATATACAATAAAGAACACATCAGAAATTCTAATAAGCCAGCTTCTTAATGACATCAGCAGCAACATAAGCCCTTCCTCATTTTGGCTCAGAATGGCCACGACTGCATTTCGGGGACATAACACACAGTGAATTTAAGTCACTACATATTTTTTAAAACTACCTCCAGGTAACTCTTGAAAATGTGAAAGACTAAAAAAATGGTATCAATTCCTTTGTCATTTTCAGCTACTCTCCTCAAACTAGATGCATTTTCCATTTGTCATTTTTCTTTATTTTATACTCATCAGCCAATTTTCAAGGCAATTTGAGTTTGCTTTTTGTGAAAGAATCTTCAGGAAAATATTCTGTCAAGGGCTTTGGGACAGTCAAGATAAATGACACCCCTACGTTTCTCTCATACTAATCACCCCTTTTTGAATCAACCCAAAAGAACAGCCCCATGTCCTGGCTTTTCCCTATAGACCCCCACCGCTGCTGGCCAGAGAGCTCTCTGCCATCCATTACCATTCACCCTCGGTCTCGTTCCCCTCTTGAGCGGCCTCTTCAGCTGAGATTCTATTCTCAGAGCAGTTCTGCTTCAGATTTTGGATATCAGTATTACAATTTTGAAAAAAATAAATAGCTGATCTCTTGTGTAATAGTCCTCACTGTCACCCAACAGATAGCTATATTTTTCTACTTCTCTGCTATAATTTAAATCATTTGTGTAAAATATATGCAATGGATTTTACAAACTTTGAATTTACACATTGAGCATGGGTGGTGGCTGTCAGTGCCTTCCAAAACCCACATGTCTACTGTTAGATAAAAGAAATAGAAGGTAGCAAACCCTGCATGGTAAAACGAGCAAACATATTCTATTAATTTCCTCTAAACTTGGCTGCAGTAGGAAAGAATCATAAATCCAATGGAAATTTGGTAATTCAGTGAGATGATGGATTAGGAAACACCACTAGGAGCCAGATCGTGGTTCTCTCACTTTTTGTATTTACCAGAACTTTAGGCAATGAAGGTTTGCTGTGTGTGTGAAAAAAAGAACAGAGGGAATCTTTTCTAACCCAGTAACAGGTGCATTCTGGACCTCATAAAAAGAGAGATTGTCTAGGAATAAGACATTATTTAGCCTCCAAAGTTGTTTCTCTACTGATGTTAATGTGTCACACACTAGTTAGACAATCCCTCACAGACATGTGACTCAGCATTTTTCTCCATTTATGCTGCTGAATATCATTTCTGCATAGTCATGACATATGCACTTAAAACTCAAATCAGGTCACAACCTCTTAAACTCTCTTGACCATTGCCACTTTCTAGTCCCTGTTACCAATATCTGCATCTTTTCAGCATCTGTCTTCACTACCAACAAGAACATTCTTCTATTCTGTATTCAACATCTCCAAGGAATCTGGTGTATGTTACTTAGACACAGTCTTTTGGTTTGAGCAAAGTTCTACCAGGTTAGCTAGTGGGCTGCATTTAAGTAATAAGGAGATTGAAATCCTTGAGTTAGTTTCTACACCCTAGCTCAGCAAGCTACTGTTTGCTGGACACAATAAATGATAATAGTCTGTGGTGTGTTATTATCAAACAGTCATCTGCCAGTGTCCAGTTCTGTGGCAGACAGGAGGAAAAGGGAGAGGCTACACTTCCTCTTTCTCTCAGGGCCCATTTCCACACCTATAATAGAAAAAGGTGTGTTTGTTATATGTCCATTAAAGCCCCTTCAAACCCTATGGCACCAGGAGTCTTATCATTTCCATTTGTTCAGTTTTTTCTTTGTTCCTTCCATATTAGAGCGTATTCTGGATATTGAGAAACAGCAGTGAATGAGACAGATTAAGTATATAATAGATTTTTGACAGGAATCAAACTTTAGCCTATATGGCACAAATTAAATAATGAAAGAAAAAAAGCTACATTTACAGGTTTTGACATGTATTTCAAGAACAAAGAAAAAAAGCTGAAAAACCCAAGACCAGCAAGAGGAAGTAGTTGCTGCCCCACCCAAGGTCCAATGGGCAAGGGATACATAATGTTACAGAAACAAGAGACTTCAAGGAAAAGAAGACGAGCTGCATGGGAGGGTACAGTCACAGATACAGATACTGCCCCGATACAAGGCAACCAAGCAAGCAGTTTATCCATCTCTCACCTCTCACGCTCCACTCTCCTACCAGGACTTCCCAATGGCAACTCTAGCTGAAAATATAAAAACGAAAGGGTTAAGGTGATGTGGTCTTTAGCCTCTGAAAGCACCATGTGAAGCCAGGAATGAAGGAAAGGAAGAGGAAGAAATCAATGGCTAAAATTTGCCACATGAATCTTACCATTAGGAAGAATAAGCAGTTTTTAAAAATCAAATGAAAACATGACAATAAATTTATTTTTAAAAATTACAGAGGAAAAGGTAGATAAAGAGGGTAGAAACTAATTTTCAAGGAGGGAGTTAGATCAGAAAATTGAGAAAAGTAGCCCATATGACAACTTTTGTGAGATAAAGAACGCTTATAGCAGATTATTTTACTTTGGAAAATGTGTTATGTAAATGGATAGTACATGAATGTACAAGTCATGAGCATGAGAAGCAAAGCAAATCACCGCCCATCTAAAAAGAAAACATGATCAACATCAGACACTTGTCTGTCCCTTTTCTTTACTCTAAGCCAATAAATCCAGTAGTCTGAGTTTTAAATTTTAATGACTGTTTTATTTCTAATATGTTTCAATTTTGCTTATTATTTTTGAAATAATAAAATTATGCTCTTTTAGGCTGGAACAAGGTCTCCTTTTCATCAGCTGGAGGTGCCAGAGTCCAAAAGTCATTCTGGGAATGGGGACTCCTTTGGTGAATCTGTGTGACTTTAAAATGCTCTTCCTTAATTCTTTACATAGAACTTGAACTTAGAAAGAGAAGGCACCAGACTGAACCAGTGTTTCTCAACTGTATTTTGTCCCCAGTGGACATTTGGAAATATCTGGAGATGTGTTTGATAACCACGATTGGGCAGTGCTATTTTGCTGTTTGGGAGGGAGGGAAAGGATGTATCTGAGTATTCTGCACTGCATAGCCCTCCAAATCAAAGTATTTCCCAGTTCAAAATGCTAGTGGTGTCAAGGCTGACCCTGGTTCTAACGTGAGATTGTATTTTGACCAATTGGAATAACAAGAGTTTTAAGATAGAAATTGTATATTTAAAAATATAAAGAATTGTACCTTGTTTATGGACTGAAACGTGCAATCATTTGTCTATGCTAAGGAAAATATTCTTTGTCTAATACAAAATAATCAAAAATCACCAGTTTTGCATTCAGTGAAAAGGCTTTGAGCAGGAAGGAAAAGTTTAAGTAGCTTTAAAGTAAGGTAACTATCCCGAAATAAACAAGGAGGAAACAGAGAAGTAGATAGATACAAGACACTTAGAATAGTATCGTAAGAAAGTAAGAGGAGAAAACAAAGGTGAGGAAAGCCATGCCCAGGTGCTCAGCCCAAAGCAACATTCAGAGGCTGATCAGTTGTTCTTACCAATGATAATGGGGCCGTGAGTATATTTTCTGAGACATGAGGTTGCTTTTCTGCCAGACTACATAATTAACATTCTTCTGAACCCCCACCACCATCTTTCTAGCAAGAATATCAGCAAAGAGGAAAATGGGAATACTTTCCAAATAGTCCAATGAAGCCGAGTCAAAAACAACGAGAAAAGGAGAAAAGGAAAAGGTGAGGAGGAAGGGAGAAAGATCTAGAAACAGCTGTAGTGAGCAATAAGTAAATTAGTCTTATATTAATGACATGCCAAAGCAATCCATTTTAATGTGAAAAGCAAATAATCAGGACATCTCACCAATTACACACTGATAAAAAGAGATTAAATGACTTGGGAAGAAAAGCCATAACATAGCAGAGTCAGTTTGTAATGTTCTCAAGGTGCTAGTCACCCCAGCTCCAGCGTGCTCCAGGAAGAGACACCTCAACAGCAGGCCTCCCAGGAGTTGCTGAAAGCTTGGGTCCTTCTCCTTGCTGATAACAGATAAGATTCCATTGAAAATATTCAGTGATACTTGGCCATTACTCAGAAGGGAATGCAATTTTCTAAAAAAGAATCTCTCTCCTATCAGAAAGTGGTCGAGTTCATCTTACCATTTCAATAATGTTCCAGACCTGATTCAGTCACTCTTAAGCACTCTTGGGGATAATAGTCTTCTATTCTCTCATGGTGACATTTCCCCAGCAACGCCAGCATCAGCAGATGAGTTAGGAAGTAAAACTATTTACAAATTAATTCTGCAGAAAGCGTGGGCCAGGATGCATTTAGAACTATCTCGCCAAGACTGACCTTAGGATTCTTCACTGAGAAGACAGACGGAAGGCCCATGCCTCCTCATTTACTTTAATAAAAATCATTAGTCTTCCAATCTCCTCAATTATTTTTGCCTCCAAGCCAAATAAAATAGGCTGACAGCCTGAGGTCACTTTGGCATTAGTCATCCTCCCCCACCTATTCTACTGACCCAGTTTCTCTCATGCAGCCAGGGCACGTGCCTCCCCATCTGAGTGGTGACACATGAACCCTCTTTCTTAGAACACTTGTTAACAATTTATAGAACAAAGCCTTTTTCAAAGGTGCTACACAGGATAACTGAAATGTGAAGACTGTCTCCAAGTATGATCAGCACTCTTAAAGGCACTTGCAAATGGAGAACAAAAGGTAACACACTGAGCTGAGCCAATAGAACCAAAGAGCAACAGAGCGCATGTTGGAGAACCCTGAGGTGGCTACAGGTGAAGGGGGCCAGCGACGGGCCATCAGAGACGCTCTGCCCTCTTCTTTGCCTGACCAGAAGGTTTTGAGTTTGGACATGAGTACAGACTCAGTCAATGCCATCTGCACGGTTCACCACTTGGGTGGTCAACTGGTCTTAGTGTAGAGTCATTTCCAAAGAAGGGTCGGAAATGTCATGGGTCAAGGCCAAGAACCACTTAGGCCACTATTGAGGTTTAGAGTGAAGAACAATAACTGTCTCAGCTCATGCATTTATGTAGCTTATTATTTTTTGGCTTCTGTCTTAAACTGCCCCTCTTTGCTTTTTTGATAATCCCTTTGTTAAGGACCAAGGGCCACCTGCCATTTAAAGGGGTCATCTGCCCTTATGTCCAGCCTCACACTGTGTTAGACTGGGAATTTTAGCCTGTGATCAACTTAACATATGTATTTAAGTTCATCAAGGACCTCCAAAACCAGCTTTCAGTCAAAAACAGGATAGGCAGGTAAAAATTTCCTATAACCCACGCACACTCCACTCCTATCTAGTTTACTATTCCTAAACCCCAAATAATACATTATGAATCTGCTTAAGAGGATTGGGAATACAACCAATTATTGATCTCTTTCTACTATGAAAACACAACCCACACCCTAATTGGTAAGTCAGGCCTTTGTCCAACCACCCCCAAGTAGGAATTAATAGGGATTAATATTGTGTTCTTTGTTAATGATTTACATCTGGAGGCCAGTGAAACAGAGAAAATATCAGACATGGTAGGTGTCATTGGTTGGATAAGAAAATTGGATTAGGGTTAGATTTACCCACAGAAAGGGGGAAGAAGTCTGTTGATGAAGGGAGAGAATAGAAGCTGGTAGTGTGGCCTGTCTTTATAGCCCGGCAATCCTTCCACTACTGACTTTTCAGGTCATTCCTACTTAAAAACCCACCCTTTACCTTACAGCACCTCAGGCATTTTATGTAACTTAACTCAGGTGATTTTCAGATGCCAGTCTCTATAGAGACTCTATGTGCTTTCTCTCTATATTTTTTAAATTTTATTATGTTTATGCATACAGAACTGGAATAACAGGCCAGAGGTGCAGGGGCAGTGAGAGGATTCACTAGAGACAAAACCAGGTGCAGAAAAGGCTGAGAAGTACACTGCTGAGAGGAATAGTGGGCGAGACAGGAGAGGTCTGCTGCGCCATGTGGGTCACCTCCCTGCCTAGGAATAGAACTCATGCTGAAGTGGCTGTGGCCAACTTCACAGTGCTGCACTTTAACCCATCACACCACCAGGGATGGCCCAAACATATTCTATATTTTAAAGAAATTTTACAATGTTTTTCCATTTACAGGATTTTAAAATGTAGTCTTCTGCGGTATATAATAAGGAATAATCTTTTCCCTGGTAAGCAGTTGTTCAAGACAGCCTTTCTAACACCTCTTCATGTTCTAATAGTGAATGATGACAAACACATTTAAAGGTACACACTCTGTCAAAGCTGGGGTCAGTGGCAAGGTTGGAGAGGCTTATAATACTAACAGAGAGGATGGGAAGAATGTAGGTGTAATTTTGCAACACCGTCATTGTTCAGTATGGAGAGGACTGGACCCAGGACCCTGGTGGATACCAAAACCCACAGAAGCTCAAGTCCTTTACACCAAACAGTGTGTTGTTTGCACATAACCTATGCACATCTTCCCATATACTTTAAATCATCTCAAAACGACTTCTAGTATCTAATAGACTGAAAAATATTATTGTAAATAGTTGTCACACTATAATGTAGGGAATCACGACAAGCAAACAAGGATAAACAGATCGGCTGTTGTTGTGGTGAGAAAAAAGTGTTAGGTAAATCTCATTGAATTTGCTAAATAAACCTATTGTGTACAGGGAATTCCAGAGACCTCAGGCATTTATTTGATGAGCTCAGCTGTCTCAGCATTCAATGTGTCCATTGCAGGATGGCCTTCGTGTTCCCTGGGCTCCGCTGGTCCAGGTCCCCTGGGGACAGGGACAAGGCACTGTGTTGCGAGCAGTAACACGCTGTGATCGTGAGGACCCCAGACATCACCCTAAGCTATAGGCTGATTGTATCAAGCCACAGAGACAGAGATACCCTTCTGGTAAGAAACAGTTTTCAATATCAATCCAATAATTCAAAAACCAAACACATTAAACCGAAAAGCCAAGGCTTATATGGATATCTTTCCCTGAACCTGTACATTTAAGGTCTTCTTTTCAGTGTAGACTTTTTCCAATGTAGAATTAGAAGAGTGCTTGCAGGTGGTAGGGGAAATAGGCTCCTTTGGGTTATTTCTTTATTCCTTTCATATTTCTAGCGAATCCAGTAAGCAAAATTTGAAAACCACGAAACCGAATTATTTCCTTCCCTGGCTGCCAACTCTGCCACCCTGAAACTGTGCTGTGCCTGCCGGAACAGCCTCAAAGAACAATTAATTTATTAGAACTAAGGAGTTTTTCTATCTTCCAGAGTCTCCTATAAAAATGCAAATGTTCCTAGAAGAAACATCTTAAGCAATTATGGGGGATTATTTTATCAATTCAATTTGCAGCTTGGAGGCTTAGGAGACAGCAAAGCTCTGTAGAATTGGACACAGATAACAGAAGAAAAAAAATTAAAATGCATGTAACCAAGGGAAAATGTTATTTACTTTCCTGAGATTGCATAGGACCCTCTTCATGGGTTATCAGTAATTTTAAAATAATGACAGTTATGAGATGTCAAATGTATTCTGAATGCCAGGTACACTTCCAAGTCTCAAATTATGTAATAGCCACTTTTACACATTCCTGCATGCATTAGCTCATTTAGGCATTCCTTGTAACAACTATGTTATGAAAGTACTGTATTTATGCCATATTGCTCATGAGAAAACCGAGACTTGGAGGCATTAAGACCACACAGGTGGGAAGGGGCGAGCAAGATCAAATCATCACATTCCGGCTCTAGAACCTGTAATGACTCAACACAGTGGGTCATCTTCCTCAGAGAGGGAGGGTTATTTTGGTTCTCTAGTCCTGCTAGCGAGTGGTCTTTCTGAACTTCAACTCTCTAACCTCAGTGATTATCTCAGTATCAGATTGTCTTAGACAAAAACAAGAAGGATGAATTCCCAATGAGCTACATGCTTAATGAGAGCCTAGTTATTCTTTGGTTTCAGTTGTTATTCTTTGACCCGAGTTCTAACCAGCTGACTAAGAACTTCATTTAATTGAGCTGGTGCTTTCAGATCTGCCTCATGCTACCACAACAGTTGTAGAACCAACTCCACAGTACTGATAAGCATCGGTTGTGTGTTAATATCAAGTTTGGGAGCTGAATTGTGAGTCTATATATATATATATTAGCACAAATAAATGAAGCCGAATACAACAGTCCTAAGGTGCGCTCTTCGCATAGTGACTGCTTTCAAAAAAAGTACAATAAGCCAAAGGAAGCAGGAGAAAGCAGTAGGCTTAGGCTGGAAAGACCTGACAAAAATATCAGTCAGATTATCCCAACCAGGGTGTTATCATGGTCCTGGAACAGAAAGGACAATAGATGAAAACTTGGGAACTCTGTAAAAAGTGTGGACTTTAATTCAGTAAAAATTTATTATTGAAGATAAGCTCATCTTATTTAATTTCTTATGTCTTTGTAATCCAAGTTTTTTTTTCAAATATTTATTTTTGTTTTATTTAGTTCACTTCTGTTTGTTTTCTCTCTCTGCTACCTATAAGTGAAAGCATATAGCATTTCGCCTTCCTCTGTCTGAATTATTTCACTAAGCATAATTCCTTCTAGGTAGATCCACATTGCTGCAAAAGGCAGAATTTCCCAGTATCCCATTGTGCATATCACACATCTTTATCCACTCATCATTTCACTGGCTATTGTAAATGGTGCTGTAATACGGCATTCATTTTAGTTTGTTAGCTGTAATATGGCATCTCTTAATATTAGGGGAAACTAAGTGCAGACTAGGTGGGAACTCTCCTTCAGAGTCTCCTTTAAACTATTGTAAGGATAAAGGTCAGTTTAAAATACCATTTACAAAGCACCAAAATAGGAATTAACAAAATATACTAAGGCCTTTAAGTTGTTGTCAAAACATTGCGAAAAGCATCATTGAAAGTGATTAAAGCATAGCTTAATGAGTGAGGAGGAGAGCATGCTGGTGAATCGGACACTCATTTCTTTCCTGTTTTATAGATGTATAGTTCACTAATAAAACTGTTGGTTTGATGTACATGTATACTATAAAAGATTCCCCTAATCAAGGAGATTAGCACACTCATCACCTCATGTATTGATTTTTGAATGAGGACATTTAAGTTTTATTCTCTTAGCAAATTCCAAGTATGCAACAGTGCTATCAAATATTGTCACCTTACTGTACATTAGATTCTCGAAATTTATTCTTCTTCTTAGTGAACATTTGCACACTTTCACCACCTCTTCCTAATCCCCTACCCCTAAGCCACAGGTAATCACTTTTCCACTTTGTTCCTAAAAATTTTATTTTTTTAAGAATTCCTATAAAAGGGATTCAATGCACTATTTGTCTTTGTTTTCTGCTATTTTATTTATTATAGGGCCCTCCAAGTTTATCCATGTGGTCAAAAAAAGGCAGAATTTCTAGTGACTGAATAATATTCACTCATATGTATGTAAATATTCACATATGTCAAATTTCTTTTATTCATTGATCTGTAAACAAACACTTAAGTAGTTTTGTGTTTTCCATACTTTGGCTATTGTGAACATGGTAGTGCAGGTATCTCTTTAGTGCAATGATTTTGTCTCTTTTGTATATGAGACCTGAAGTGGGGTCACAGGGTCATACAGAAGCTTTATTTTAATTTTTTAAATAAGGATTTATTTATTTAGGCATATAAGTCCTGGTTACAGGCCAGAGGTGTGGGAAATGAAAAGATTCACCAGAGACAGAGTGGGGAGCAGAACGGGATGATCCACTGAAATCCACTGCTGAGGGGTGCAGTGGTGGGTCAGGAGAGGTCTGCTGCACTATGTGGGTCAGCTCCCCGGCAAGGAAACAAACTCATGCTATAGTGGCTGCTGGTAGCTTCAACACTCATCTCTGTATCTTAATAAGAGAGATCCCATCAGGTGTGAAGTGATACTATGATCTTAATTCCTAGTGATTAATGCTGTCAAGCACTTTCTCATGTATGTATTGATCATTTTTTATGTTCTTGGGGTGAACAAATGTCTATTCATACATTTTTTAATTGTTGTTGGATTGCTTTGTTTTTGCTACTGAATCATGAGTTCTTATGTATTTTTAGATATTAACCCTTCATTGGATATGTATTTTGCAGATATTTTTTTCCCTTTCCATAGGCTTCTTTTTCATTTCCTTTGTTGTGAAAGTATTTTTAGTTTTAGTAGTACCACTTGCTTATTTTTGCTTTTGTTGCTTCTACTTTTGGTTTCATTTCCAAAACAAATATTGCCAAAACCAATATCAAACAGTTATGTTTTCTTCTAACAGTTCTGTGGTTTAGGTTTGACACTTAAGACTTAATCACTTTTGAGTTGACTTTTGTATGGTGTGAGTCCAGTTTCACTCTTTTGTGTGTGCTATCCAATTTTCCAGGAAACATTGACTCATTTTTTCCTGTTGTAGACTTTTGAAATCTTTGTCAAAAATTGATTGACATGTTTGTGTGAATTTCTGGTCCATTGTTCTATGTGTCTGTTCCAATGCCAATCAATGCTGTATTGTTTTGATTATTTTAGTTTTGTAAGAGAGTTTGTAGTCAGGAAGTCTTATGCTTCCAACTTCTTTCTCAAGGTTTGTTTTGGCTATTTGAGGTTTTAAGTGGGTCTTTTCTAACTTTAGGGTTTCTTTTCTATTTTTTTTGATAAATAACATTAATTTTGATAGGGATTCTGATGATTCTGTAAATTGCTTGGAATATTAAATACTATTCACCCTTCCTTCTGTAAACACAGACTATCTTTTTTGTGCCCTCTTTAATTTCCTCCATTCATGCCTAATAGTTTCCAGTGTACAAATCATCCACCTTCTTGGTTACTTTTTTTCCTAAGTGCTTTCTCTTTTGTTGCTATTGTAAATGCTATTATTTTTTTAATTTAGCTTTCTGATCATTCATTACTGGTGTACAGAAAGCAATTCCATTTTTTGTATATTGATTTTGTATCCTATAACTTGCTAAAATAATTTGTTAGTTCTAACACACTTGGTGGAAACGATGCTCAATATTTTAAAGATAATTCCCCCGGTTAATATAGATGTAATGAAACTCAAGTACATTCTCATAAGGCTCTTTTTTAAATCAATATAAATGAACAATTTAATTATTATGTGTAAATAAACTGAACACATTTTGAAAAGAATAATGTAGTCAGAAGAAATAATTAACTGACTTTAATATTTAATTTGCTAACAGCAATCAAAACAGCATGATAATGTGTAGAAATAGACATTTAAATTGATGGAGTCAAATTGAGAATTTTGGGATAAATTCATACATATATAGTCAATTGGCTTTCAACAATAATTCCAAGGTAATCCAGTTGTAAAAGTAATAATCTTTTCAACAAATGGTACTTGAACAAACATACATCCAAGGAAAAAGGAAAAAATGATGTATACAAAATATAATTAAAAATTACTGTAGACATATGAATTTAATAAGAATATAAAGGTTCTAGGAGAAAATAGAGAGGATCTTTCTACATCCTAGTACATTAAATTTCCTAAAGAGGACACACAAAAATGGTATGTTAAATGTCATTAAAAAAATGTCTTTTGGAAGTATTTTTTGAAGAAAATTAAAGGCAGTCCTTAGACTAGCAGAAAATATTTGTAAAATACTTACCTATTAAATCACATCTGTAGTATATGGATAATTCTTACAACTTAATAAAAGAAAACAAAGAACTCATTTTTAAAGTAAGAACAAGATTTGAGCTTAACAGAGAAAAGATAAAAACATGACAAGCATAAGATCTTCAATATGATTAAGAATCAGGGAAATGCAAATGAAACCCCAATCTACACCTACTGGAACTGCTAAAACTTCAAAGGCTGAGACTGAGAAAGTTTGAAGGATGTAAGACAACCTGAGCCTTTGTATATGATATGTAGGCTTGCCCTTTAGATATCAGCTTATCCTTTTCATAAGAAAATAAATATATGCACTTTCAGACCCGTGACTCTTCTCCCATATATGTATATTTACCCCTTAGAATGAAAACACATGGACAAATAAACATTTGCACAAATATTCATAAGAATTCCCTTAATAATAGCCCAAAATGAAACAAACCCAAATATCCACCAACTGATGACTGGATTGTAAGAAGGATTGTTTTCCTACAGGAGAATTCTACTCAACAATAAAAAAGAAACAAGTTTCAGCTGCTACACCAATATGAATGACTCTCACAAATATCACATAAGTGAAAAAGGTCAAATACAAAATCTATATACTTAACAAGTAAAGGTAAAATTGTAATGATGAATGCATGAGTACTAAACAAATCACTGGTCATCTGGGTCCAGAAAGTTAAGTAAGGGCATTGACTAAAAAATGACAAGTAGAAATGCTGGTATGACATATATACTCCATATCATGATGTTCACTGAGTTGTACTAGTGTATAAAATGGTCAGAATTCATCAAATTGGACACGAAACCATTGCATTTCATTATATGTAAAATCAATAAAGCTGAGTGAAAATAAGGGCAAGATGTCTTTAGCAAAGGATCACACCCTTACCAGAAGTAGAAAATAAGAGTCTATTGACTATTAAAAAGTATTTTGTTTTATATAATGGTGTATGTATTAATGAGGGTTCCAGAGAGAACCAGCAGAATCTGTTGAGAGAAAGAAAGATTTTAGGGGGGAGGAGGGTGATGGAGATAGAGAAGCTCCATTTTAAGGAATTGGCTCACAGGGCTGTGGAGTCATCAAGTTCAAAATCAGGGTTGGCCAGCACATTGGAGACCCAGGCAAGAGTGGCAGTTCAAGCCCAAAGGCAGTCTTCTGACAGAACTCTTTATTTCCCAGAGAAGTTAGTCATTTTCTTTTAAGACCTTCAACTGGTGGGATTGAACATTGCCTACTCACAGTGGAGGGGGGGCAGTAATATACTTCTCACAGTCAACTGACTTAAATGTTAATCTCATCTAGAAAAGCACCTACACAGAAAAATCCAGAATAGTGATGGACCAAATATCAGACAAGGTGACACACAAAATTAACCACTCTGGTAGGCAATACGCAATTTCTCCTATACTCGTGAACTCATTTGCTCTTCATAATAAGTAAATTACATGGAAGTTACAATTCCTGCCACCTTTCAGGCAAGAAACTGAAATTTCAAAATGTCAAAAGACTACCAATTTCTCATAACGGGCAAGGGTGTCTCTGGAATTCAGGGCAATTATCCTGTCTCTGAACTGCATGCTCTTTTGACCACGGTGCACTAGAGTAAGAAATTAAATCTACCCTTTGTTCCTTATGAATTTTTCTTTGGCATTTTCCCAAGCCTGAGACATTTAGGGTTATGTAATTTTTCATGTTTCCTTTGAGTTAGATAAAATCAATGAAATATTTTATAAAGATTTACTTCACTTTTATCCCATGACAGGATGAATTTAACAAAACAACAAACCACTGATTAAATAGAGACAGAAAGAAAATAACATTTGAAAATTAAATTCCTACTTGCTCTCTCCTGCTATTTATTTCAAAAGCAGTATTATTAAAGGGGTGGAAGAAAGTCATGGGCACCAGAAAAACCTGCTAACATGCAGAAAAGAATAATGTAAGGAAAGGGAAAAAATTTTACACCGTGATCAACTATGGGTCATCCAAATTAATGTATTCAATTGGCACATCTCCACCCCCAGCAAGCAAGTAACATAAAATATTTACTTCATAGCTCTTTATCATTTTCTAATATTTAAAAGGATAGATAACTCGTCCAGTTCAGTGTAAATAAAGGGCTTATTTACTTCCCTGCAATTTTAAATTCATTTTGGAGCTACATGGGAAGAGTCACTTATCTAAACATCACTGGGGGAAGATGGAAGAAATTCCTTAGGTGTTACAATCTCCCTCCTGCTAGCTGGCTGGCTGACCTTGGAGAGCGCAAGCTCAGCACCTTGGGTCTCCATCTGTAAAATTAGTATAATAGCATAATAGCAACTGCACAGAAGTGTCAGGGGGAAGATGCATTAATAAGCATCTAAGCAGTCAGCAGCCTGGCATCAAGCGCTGCAACTCATGTCCTTGTGCTGTGTCTGCTTCTCCCGAGGTTCCTCAAGAAGGGCTCATGGTTAATGCCTTAATGCCCGTCATATGAGACCCAGCTCCCTCCTAGGTCCCCTGCCTGCCAAGGCAGTCTTGGCAGCCCCAAATCAACAGGTGCACCCCAAAGCAAGAAACAATAGGAACTTCTCCCTTTTGCAATCTGCCTCTTGATGGGGACATAATATCTAAGAAATCTCAGAAATCAGTAGCAAAATTGTTCACATGGAGACTAGTATTTTTGTTTCCCGATGAACATAAAATAAAAATATTTTTAAAGGTGTCCTAAGGTGGGATAGCGACAGTCAACTAGACTCAATGAAGTCAAATGGTAGCAACAACATCACAGTCATAACTATCTATCTCCCTGTTCCAGTGAGTGACTGTTCAAGGCAAAGACTAAGCATTATGCCATTTAATCTTTACTCCAACTTAGCAAGGTTGGTGTTATTACTCCTACTCTATAACCCATCGCAGCCCAAAGTGGAAGACTTCGCTCACAGCTCATAGTCGGAGCTTCAGCTCTTGTTACAGAGGAGGACCCTGGAAATCTAGTCGTCATTCAGCACCTCCTGTGCACCTTATCCAAGAGCTAACATGACTTTCTCAAAAAAGATCATATAGGAACAGTATGCAGAAAAAGAGGGTATGAGAAGTAGAAACCCTACCCTTACTTTACAGCCTTAGGTCATGAGTCCATGTAAAGGCACCAGGTGAGAGGAAGGAGTGCAGAGAGCATAGCAGCCCTGGGGTATAAGGGCATGTGTTCTTCCTTCTTGGCCCCCCAAGCTCCCCGCAAAGAATCCTATTTGATAAGCAGCTTTCATTTCCTGCATCTCATACAATACTCAATATTATTAGCACTAAGCACATCCTTTATGCAAAGCCTTCTTTTGGGAATTGATTGGAAGTAGGGAGGTGGATGATGCAGTAAGGAAAACACACTAAGAAAAACTGATAAGTAGGTGGATGGGGAGGTCACTCGAGATAAAAAGAACTCAGAAATATATTTGAACTTGCTCTATAAAAAATGACTAAGGAAATTAAGTGTGATCATTTGAAGCAGGCAGACAGTCTGACATTTATAAGAGTAAGATGATTCTACTTTCCTCCCACTCCAAGCCATTTTAAAGCAATACATAGGGTTCACCTCTACCCAGGCTTGTGAGATGCTAGAGAAGAGCTGTTCTCTCCAAAAAGAATTTTGAAAGGGTCAGTGCACTTAAAAAAAAAAAAAATCAGGGTGGTGGATATGAAAAAAAAAAAAAGGGGATTATTTTTATCTAACTTCTCACGGATATAGTATGAGTGGACATGTTGTGGGGAGATTTCCAGAGGCAAAACGTGATAAGAATAAAACACTAACCTGCCTTATCACCTTTTACCACCTCGGTGTTTTGTTTCCTGCTGATGCCAGGGCTGGAGAGGACAGAGGCTACTGGGGGTCCAGGAGCAGGAGCTCAGAGCTTGCCCTCAGCAGTGATCCAGACAAGAGAAGAAAGGGTGAGAGATCTCAGTTCCTTATGGAAAAGCAGACTTTCTCGTGTAGCATAAAAATGTGATCAGTTATGAGGGCAAAAGAACAAAAATGAAAGCTGACACTTATCTGAAAAAGCTTTTAAGGAAGATGACAGGGTTTGTGTCCTTCACCATGTACAGACATTAAGAAACTTCTGTACCTGCTAATGAAGAAAAGTAAGGCCTTTCCCAAGGAACCTGAATTCCATTCCTAGAGCTGCTGGAACAAAACAAACACCCCAAATTGGGTGGCTTAGAACAACATAAATTTATCTTCTCAGGATTTTAGAGAAGACTTGAATCAAGGTGTTGGTAGCACCATGCTCCCTCAGCAGTCTTGAGAGGAAAATATGTCCTGGCTTTCCCCCAGATTCTTTAAGAAGCTGTCATTTGCTCGCTTTTCCTGCGCTGCAGAAGCAGCATTACAACCTCTGCCTCCAATAACACATTGTGCTTTTCCTGTGTGCCTCTCTCTTTACCTGGCATTTTATTTTGCTCATTAGGTCCCTACTCATAGTGTTTCAAGGCTCATCCTAAAGATGTCTTCTCCACTGGATCACTGTACTAATACTTTATTTCCAAATAAGTTCACATTCCCATACACTGGAAATTAGGATGTATACATGGAGGGGGGGGACACACGTGCTCATGTTTGTCTTCATTTATTCACTCACTCACTCCCTCATTCACTCACTCACTCTCTCACTCACTCACTCGCTCACTCGCTCACTCTCCTAGGAGAAGACACCTGTACTGTGTCTGCTGCTCCTGTGGAAGAGATCCAAGTAGGGAAGTGCGTAGAGGTATTTAGAATGGAAAGACTGGGAAATTAGGAGGGAAAACAAGATTCAGATGTGTGAGAGAAACAGAGAAATGACACCAAGAAATATTATCAGTTGGTGTCACTAGATTATAACTAAGAAAAGAGAATATGGGACAGTATTTCAGTATCCTAGTGAGATTTAGCAAGAGAAAGTCTAAGAAGCCACAGCAAAACTAAGGCTAGATTTTCATTAATATTCAGTTTTCACTAATAAAGCCCAAGTATATAATTGTGTATTATTGTTTGTTTGTTTTGTTTTGTTTTGGTGGGGGCATCTAAGGCTCTTCTTTTTTCTTATTGGGGTAACATTAGTTTACATCACTGTAGATGTCTCATGTGTACAGCTGTTCACCTCACAGTGTACAGCTCTATTCATCACACCATACCCACCACCAAGTGTCCATCACTGTTCTTGTCCACCCAATCTCATTGTCCATCTACCTTCCCCTCTGGTGACCACAATTATATAGTTTTACTGTAAGTTTTCCAACACATTCTATGAAGATTTAACATTTTCTATTAAAATAAAGTCATGTATAAACGTCCCAAAACTCACTGTGAACTTTCAGACTACAGTGTATTTCAGAACATGTCAAAATATGTAAAATACTTAAATAAAAGCACTAAGTAGTAAAATATTTGAAAATAGTTCTATTTTTCAAAGTAATTAAAAAGTAATTAGCCAATATGAACTCATATTGGCTCTGGGGAATACCACTGGGTCAGCGAAGGCAGACTACTTCTACTCCAGATATATAAACAAGTGTTTTATAAATGTGGTATTTTTACATACAAAACTAATTTAAAAAGAAAAAAGATTGAGAAGTGAAAGAGTAAATATAAGATTTAATGTCTCAACCTCTGAGAGGAAAAGAACATACTAGATTTTAATACAAATCTTGTCAACAAAAGACTAGGTTTTAAACACCTACCTAGTAGCATAAGACATGGAAATAAAGCACTTAGATAAAACCAGGGCCCTAAAATCATCATGTTTTCATGGAAAGGAGACTAGAAATGGCAAAAAAAAAAAAAAAAAAAAAGACAATGGAAAACAGTGGATGGGGAAAAGTTAAATTTCCCAGGAGAAATTAAAATTGTGGATCTAATTGGGTGTGAGATCTAAGTGTGCACTACCCAATGGTGTAGGACATTCATTTTGGGAAAAGGATTTTTTTACAAAACTGATGCCAGGTCAATGGAAATTAATATTTCTCACAGAAGTAAGGAGAGAAAGAAGAAAATGATACCTCCTTTATAAGGAACCCAGCTCGTATCTGACTCCCACAGATAAGTAATTGTGAAGGTGAGCTAACCCTTAGGAATTATAAAACCCATAAGGAAGTAGATCACTATAAGAAAGTCAGCAAGTACAAGAAAATAATTAGTATGTTAATTAAAACCTTAAAATAGTACAAAGGCTCCAAAATAAGTGTGCGCTTATAACATAAGAATTGAAATAAAGCACTAGCAAAATTATTGACGTTATTTTAAAAGGTCTATAAAAAAGATTCAGACATATTCCAGAAATTTAGAAAGGCCAATAAAATCTAAAGTGCAAGGAATGGTTAAAATGGTAAACTGAAAAATACTAATTTGGAAAAAAATTACCCAGTGCAACAAAGATACAAAATATGCTACAAGTACAAAACAGGAAGAATAAATCTGAAAATATTCAAAACATTTCCAATAGGCATTTCAGAAGAAATAATAGAGAAAATGGAGGTAATATAGGAATTTAAAGTAATAGCAAATTACTTTTAAGAACAAAAGATCAATCTGCAATTTAAGCAAATAGGGTAAGTAGTGAGCAGGATAAAAAAGAAAATTTGTACCAAGGCACAGTGTACTAAAACTTTACAATATAAATCCAAAGAAAATCTTAAAAGCAACTCTGAGAAGCAGAGGTCACCTATTCGGCAACAGCAATTAGAAGCATTTCATAAATGCAAAGTAGAAGCCAGAACACAATGGGGAAATATCTTCTACTACTCTATAATTTTTAAAATCAAGGTAATTATTCAAAAGTAAAATTTCAAACAAAAACAGGGGTGGGGGAACAATAAATGGAAGCGATAGATAAGGTAGTCAAAGTGAATCTAAATTCAGTCACATAATCATAAGAAATATAAATGCATTAATGTCAACCATAACAAATGAGAGAATCTAAGATAGGGTTAAAAAATAAGAGTCAATTTTTGTTCACACAAAATATAGTAATACTGAAATATATAAACATATAACATGTAAAAAATCAAAAAAGATAAATCATAAAAAAAAAACTAATGCAACAAGAGCTGCTATTGCAATAGTATCAGGCTGCAGGGATTATTTTTTAAAGATTTATTTATGCATACAGAACTGGGGTACAGGCCAGAGTTGCAGGGGTGGTGAGAGGATTCACCAGAGAGAGTGGGGAGCAGAATAGGACAGTTGACAAATTACACTGCTAAGGGGAGCAGCGGATGGGTCAAGAGAGGTCTGCAGTGCCATGTGGGTCACCTCCCCTGCCTGGAATTGAACTCTGGCTGAAATAGCTTTAGCTTTATAGTGCTGGGCTTTAACCCACTGAGCCACCAGGAAAAGCCCAGGCTGCAGAGATTTTAGGCTAAAGCTATATTAAAGGCAAAGTATCAGAAATTCAAATTTAAAAAATGCTGCTGATACTGAATATTCTGTGAGATACAATTTATATATGAATTAAACTTTTATAGAGTTTAAGAGAGAAATTATCTCCATTGTCATCTTATGTATTTATTTTCACTAGCCTGTTTAACCATGGTTTAAAAAGATCTTTTACCTTCATAAATAACAAACTTTTAAGTAATAAAGTTTAAATATACTTAAGCTTCTTACTTTAAACAACTTTTTAAAAAACTATGACCCCTTTTTCTTTGGTGTCTTTTGGCATATAAAAACTTTCACTTTGAAGTTTGAAAAAGTAGGTCACGAATCACACCAAATGTTCCATATCAAAGACTAAGCCTAGAGCTTCTCAACTGTGAAAAATCATTGTTCACTCCATGTTACCTAACTACTTCTGAAACATCTTGAAGGACTTGTTAGAAAATGTAATCATTCATTAAGATTAATTATATTGGTTATAAATCATTCGATCACTCATGATTATGAGTGATACTCTAGAATCAATAATTTATTGATTTCATCCATTATTTTTCATATATGTGTTTTGTCTAAACAGGCATATGATGATATATCAGACATATCCAGACTGTACACCATTTTAAAGATCAATTTCCTTGTCTTTCAATGGTTTATGCCACCTGTTTCATGATTTCTTCTTGTTCTCCATTTTGAGCTATTCTTTCCCTGCCCAACTCATACCTCATCAGATTTTCAACCTGCTCTTTTGTATTCTTGGTCTATACACTCTGACTGGACTGTATGTTCATTGCATTTAAGTACTGGTATTTATTTGGTATTGTATTAAGTACAGGTCAAGCCAATGATTCTCAAGTTCATACTATAAATCAAATCTCTGCTTTGAATCCATGGGCAGATGCCCATTGCAATTGGATGCCTCTCTTCAGAAAAACTCACTGGCTACTCTCTTGGCTCCCTCAGAACCTTAGTATTACCAAAGTAGATTCTGTGTCTGTGCTTCTTAAGTCTACAATATTTTGTTTTCATGTATAGATTATTTCCTATCCCTGCCCCAATATTAGCTACTCTAAACTTCATTGGCACTCCAAGACACTGATCTTAAAAAAAGAATTGTCAGAGCAAACAGATGACATTAGCTTCTTATTCAATGAGAACATATAAACTTCTGTTTCTTATACCTGGTCTACTCTCAAATTCTTCAAAATACACCAATTCTCTTTCCTTCCTTTCAGACTCTGATTTGAGGAGAATTTCCCTTTTCTTGCAGAGATTCTAGGAAGGCAGATGGGGGTGTCAGCAAGATACTCCTCGTAACTTCTAGTTTGCATGCTGAGAATGAAGTTAGGAGAAGTGTAATTAATAAGATTAGCCATCTGCACAAGAAATGTCCCTCAGTGATGAGTGGCTAAAATGCTTTAGGAATATCCAGACTCTGTGCCCTCAGCATCTTCTCAGAAAATCATTATCTGTCTAAACTTGTAGCTAATCAACTGGGTCATAAAGACACGAGACAGTGAGACAGTTTAAATTTAAGTTAAACTACTTCTACTGTAATTTTGTTCAATTTCTCTATATTCTCCATGCCTCAGTTTTCTCATCTGCAAAATAAGTGTCATGTGCATCACATTATTCTAAAAATTAAATGAGAAAATTTATATATAGCTCACACAGAATAAGTACCTATATGTAGTGAGAGGCTGAATTGTAGCTTCAGAAATAATATTCATCATGGCAGTGATTGCTTGCCATTTTTCATTTTAATATGTAGCTAAGAGCAATTAGCATGAAGCATAGGAAAATGACATCAAAGGGCACTTGTGTCATGGTACTATTAAACTGTCCCCTGACCAATGGGCATAAATGAACCATTTCTATTGACAGATCCATTATTGTATAGTACTTTGAATTAACATAGATCAATAGTCATTAAAATCTTCCAATTAATTCTCAGTATTCCAATTCCATGTTCATCAATCAATCTATTTGTAACTCATCTTCTCAAATAACTTTCTTATATAAAGAGATTATAATGATCAGAAACAACCCAGTCTTTGGGAACTGCATTTGTTAAACATTTGTATTCTGATTTACACACCAAATTCTTGTGAACTGAATTGTCAGAATTCCTCCCTAAGAGACTGGTCATCTGTGTGCATACTGACATTGTGGTGTCATAAGAAAAACACATTTGGTCTCTGGCCTGTTTTCTTGGCACACAGCTCCTTGCACCCTGGGAACCCCCAAGTATTAAGTATCATTTTGGATGCCTGTGAAATGACTGGTAGCTGGTGGCTTCTGGTAGCACCTAAGGATGTCAGGGAGACGTAGTTGCTGGTAGGTCTACCGCATGATTACAAGATGAACCTATCAACCCCAACCCTGACCTCTAAGGGAGAGGGGCTAGAGATTGAGTTTAATGACCAATGGCCAATCATTTAACCAATCATATCTGTATCATGAAGTCCCCATTGAAATCCAAACTGAAAGGAGAGCTTCTAAGTTTGTGGTTGGTGAGCACATAGGGGTTCTTGCAGGGTGGTGAGCCAAAGAGCCAAAGAAGGCATGGGAACCCTGCCCCTTCCCACACATCTTACCCTGTGCGCATCTTCCATCTGGCAGCTCCTGGTTGTGGTTGTAGCCTTTTATAATAAACTGTCCATAAGGTAAGCAAACTGCTTTCCTGATAGCTGTGAACTATTCTAGCAAATTATCAAACCCAGGAAGGTGTTTATGAGCTGTCAATTTATAACCAGTTGGTCAAAAGCACAGATGAGAACTTGTACTTGCAATTTGTGTCTAAAGTGGTGTTGACGAGAGCTAGTCTCCTGGGGCTGACTCCTTAGGGCTCTTTCTTAGGTGTTATTCAGACTGTTGTGATACTAACTCCAGGCAGTCTCAGAATTGATTGACTTCTAAGTTGGTGTGTAAAAAAAAAAAAAAAATCATGTATACAGATATTTCTTCTTCTAAAGGATTAATAACCCAGCCATGCCCTAAAACACAGCCATACTACAGTAAAAAAATCTGCCCAGCACCACACCTCTCAACTCTGTGTCTCCATCTGTCAACTTCAAAAAAAAAAAAAAAAAAACAGTTAAGGAATATAAACATTTTAGAAATAAAATATAATTCTTATAAACCCCAATAGATGGACTAAAATTATGGACTGAATACAGGTTAAGATCATTTAATTGAAAGACAAAATTAAGACTGTATTCTTTAGGGTTGCAAATATAAAAGTAGAAATTTTAAAATGTAGAAAATTAAATGACAAAGAGGATCATAAATCACCAACATTATTTTAGTATGTACTTTTTGCAGCAAAGAGTATATGAAATGGAAATGTGTTTCACAGCAACTGACAGTGCTACAGAACAGAAAAAGAGAGTAAATCCAAGAGTTCAGATTCCACAGAAGCCAAGTTTGAATAAAGCTTTAACAAGTGTATATAGCAAAACAAACCATGGCAAAACTATAAGTCAACAAAAAGGAAGGGAATTCCAGAAGGCTACTAAAAAGAAAGCAAGCCTTTAAGATAATAGTAATACACAGAGTAGAGCTGTGTGAGACAGTCAATGCCAATAGAAACTGTTAGATCTTCAGGCAGGTGAAAGAAAAAAAGCAGCAGTCTAGAATTTTATACCAATTTAAACTATAGGTCTAGACATGAGAAATGGAGATGACAGAACCGTGGAGGTGAACCCATGCTTTACTGAAGGTAATAATAATAATTTATTCAGTTACAGCTTATAGAAAATATAGGCAAAGATTTTTACTCTCTCTTATATTATGTACCATCTATTCTATCTCTAATATCCTGTTCAAGGGTTGTGTTCCATTATTTTGTCCCATTGTCTCTAGTATCATCCTTATCTGTTTACAGATTGATTCCCTGTAAAATACAATGAAAACTGTTGTTTTCTTACAATCATAAAAAAAAAAAAACACTTGTTTTGGTTCCTCTCCCGCATTTCATTTCAGCACTCATTTCATTTCACAGTGTTCTAGCCTTTAATTGATGCTTCATCAGTTCCATTGGTAGAATTCAATGCAATTTGTATAGATCAGATCTTCTGTATCATAAATACAGGAAAGTCAGGGCTCAGGATTCAACAACTGTCAAGCACACACAGTCTACCCAAGGTCTTCTGGGACATCATCCTATTCCACTTTTCCAGTTGCCCATATGGCAGCTCTTCCTCAATTTCATCATCTATATCAGTCAACTTACAAGAGAGAGTAACTTTTCAAAGGACCACAATTACTAATTGGTAGAGCTAGAAATCAAACTTTACTCTGACTTCCAGTCTAGTGCCTATTACAGTAATATTAAATGCTTTTATAGGATGTTGGATAAAGGAAGTTCTAGAAAGAGATGTTTTCTACTTGACTGTGTTTTAAGGAAAGGAAAAAACAGAAGTAAAATATTTCTTCTTTGACACTGTTGCCTCGTTTAAGTGAGTGTTGTGATCATTTGATAAATCCATGTGAGATATCTTAAATCAGCCAATAAACAATAGGTCCTTCCTGGGACACAAAGACATTATGATTTCAATTACTAGTAGCTGAGATGGTCTACAACTTCAGAAAGAAGAATGGTAGGCTTAATTTAATAGACACACATTTAGGTAAATTCACACTTATGCTCTGGGCTCATTAAATTCTGATGGTTGTTTCTTCCCACATATAAACAGCGTCACAACTACCATATGAATTGCCTATAAAGGAATACAATTATAATACCTTGCATTTGTTTAGTGCTACTTGCCCTGTAAATATTGTGTATATCTATTATCTCACTTAATGTAAGTGGCTCATGGAAAAACATGATAAGATGCACAAAATATGCAGCTTGCTTAAAAATCGCTTAGAAGATTTTTAAGTAGTGTAGTGTATTGGCCTCACTCCTGTGCCCTATAGTCTGCCAAATTATTGAACTATAGGTGTACTTCAAAGGATTGATCATTAATTTGTGTGGTCCTAAGAAACTGGGATTCTGCTGACCTTGCCAATGCCTTTCTTCCAATATAGTAGTAAAAATCTCTCGAATTGACCGAATCATATTATAAAATTCTGTTTCTTCTACAAAGGTGGTAGTTGTAGAATGTTTAAATATTTCTTCTTCTGGTCCACAGCACACACGAGCCTGCAGTCTTGGGCATTAGGCAATCTGTTAGGTCAGGCATTTGTCCAAAAACAAACCAAAGGTCTTCTATAGATTTCTCATTAATTTACGTATTGCTAGGAGAGGATTCCAAAGCTGATCCACGGTGGTTATACTTGACTGTGCTGAAGAAAAAATGCTGGGTATTTTATTCCCACATTTTACTTATTCCACCTGACCACCACCAAATAGCTAGCCCATTTCTAAATTTTCATCAAGGCCGATAAAATGGGACAGTAAGTTACACTAAACCCTAGTAAGGCAAAAAGTGAGCTTTAAGCTGTAAGCTTATGCACATAGAAGGTGAAGTCTCAGCCCTTTCTGATTTCATACTAGATGTATATAATATTTCATAAAGACCATATTGTATTACATTGTGTCATATATATCATGTGTCATATCATATTATATCTGTATTATTTGGTATTATTGACAGTGCAGTTGGGAGGTGGGGGAGAGATGAGAATAGGAAACACATCATCATGAAAGTATTTCCCCACAGTTTATTCTACAGTTTTGTTTTGTTCTATTTTGCTTTTTCAATCTTTTATGTTTTGCTGTATTCATTATGTGGTCCATATAAGAATGGATTAATTACTATAGAAATTTCAAGCGATGTCTAGGAGGATATTGCATTTCAATGTAAAACTGATTTATGCTTCAAGGTTTTCATGCTTAAAATAGCCTATGGTAATCAATTTAATATATCCACATCGTTTCTCTCAAGATCCCACAATGAGGGAACAAGTTTTGCATGGATCCTCTAGCTCTATGCTATGAGAAGAAAAGAAGGAGGGAGGCAAAAAGGGGAAAAAAGGAAAAGAATAGCTAAGTTTACCACAAAAACAAACGAACAAACTTATCTTAAACTCTTTTTGCATTAAACAGAACATAATGCTAATGTATTTTACTTAAAAAATGCACTTGTTGCTAGGCTGTATAGGGCTCACAAATGCCTATTTGATACTAACATGTAGAATTAGCTCACACCTAAATTTTAAGTATATTAAGATTCAGTCATATACAAGGGCAAATATAGAAGATTCTAGAAATGTTAATGTATTAATGGGGGTTAATTTGCATGGGAAAACTAAGGGCCTCTTGGAAAAGAGTCCATTCTCAAGCTTAAGAGGAGAGCACTTTCACATACAGCATCCGAATGGCATGCAGTTAAGACCCAGAGTTCACGGATTTGTCCCAGGTTTCTAAAATCATTGATTCTGACTAAACAGAATTCTCTGTGAGCCATCAGGAACACAAATAGCTAATATGAGAGGAGAGTACGTGTCGTATGTGGACGAAGTCTCTCCAGTTAACAGGACATGTGAGCATCAAATGCTCAGCTTTGAAGGACTAGAAGAGCTTTGACTTTCTTGCAGCTGTGACTTTAGTATCCACAAATATCGGAGTGACAGTTTTGGCAATGGCAAGTGGCCCTCAACAGTGTTTTCAGAACCATCCCCACCATCATGGCACCAACCCTCAAGCAAGCAACTTCTCTTGAGTGTCCTCAGACATCACTTAGAGACTCCATTAAAGAGGAAATAAATGAAGGCTCCTCAATCGTAGGGAAAGACAAAGTCAGAGAAACAGATTCTGTCAACATACCCTTCCTAACAAATGACCAATTGCGTTGGTGACCAACAAAATTCATAGACTTCAAAACAACTAAACAATTTTAGAACTTCCAAAGGACTAATAGAAAACACTCTCATTAACGTGATTGACATTTTGTTTTCCATCTTCTAAATCAGTGCAGGGAGCAAATCAAGCACATATTACATATCACAATAAAACAAGTCACAAAAACAAGCTAGGTTAATGAAATCAGTATCAATTAGTTCAATGTATTTTGTGGAACCCAGAATCAGCTCTGCTATGGGAGAGCTGGTATCTGGTGTTTTTGAAGTTAAAAACTGGGTATCACTATGATACCCACACCCTCCACTCATCTTCCAAGATTTTCCCTCACCCCGTATTTTGATCCCATCATTTTGAATTATTATTTGTGCTACTGCCATATATGTCTGAACTTAGCCTTCCCTGAGTGAGTTAGTACTGATGTCATCTTTTGGAATTTGGGGTCCTTGGATTCACTCTGGAAAAGGTTTCACCAGAGCTCCCCTTTCAGCAGTACATTGCAAGATTCTCCATGAGACAAAGACTCAGTTATAAATATATATATATATATTTTTTTTTTTTAAGATTTATTTATTTTTGCATACAGAGCTGGGGTACAGGCCAGAAGTGTAGGGGCGGTGAGAGGATTCCCCAGAGACAGAGCGGTGAGCAGAACAGGCTGACTGACGAAGTACACTGTGGAGGGGAGCAGCAGGCGGGTCAGGAGAGGTCTGCTGCGCCATGTGGGTCACCTCCAGGGCCAGGATTGAACTCATGCTGAAGTGGCTTCAGCTTCTTAGTGCTGAGCTTTAACCTGCTGCACCACCAGGGAGGGTCCGAGACTCAGTTATATTTAAAGAATAAGTTTATTAGAAAGAGGCAGGAGAGGAAAAGACACTTGCATAGTCACAAGCGGGCAGGAAAAGTTGCCCCAGAAGGGATAGGTTTGCAGGGAGAGAGAGCTATATAGCTGCAGGCAGGTGGTCTTAGGAGAGTGGCCTCTACTGAGGAAGGTCAGGGTCACCAGCAGGCAGGAGACTGCTGCCCTGCAGAGGGAGAGTGGGTGGGAAGAGGCACCTGCATAGGCACAGGTGGGCATGGGACTGCTGCCCCTGTTGGTGGAGAGACTACCCTGATTTAGGCAGCGCTGTCTCCCTGGGAGGGGCTCACTGCCAGTGAGCTTTGGTTTGTTGACTTTGAGTAGAATCTGAAAGCCATTCCTGATGAGCTTCATCTCCAAGTCCTTATCTTTCACCTTTGGACTTGAGCTTCAGACACAGCCCTCAACAGTCTGTTATCAGCTGGAACCTGCAGATTTTCAGGTATCCTAGGACATCCACTTCAGGGACCCTGGGTTTTGACCTTGATTTTATTCTCCCCATCCCCTTTGTGTGACTCAGACTTGTGATGCCTCCCTGCATTCCTTCCTCCATCAGCTCCACTAAATTACGTCCACCTTTGTCTAGATTCTTTAACATCCCTGCATGTAACCAAACAATGTAGAGGCATTTTTAATGAAAAATATTGTAAGGGGGATCTGAGAGTAGCAAAGTAATGCAAATATTTCTCCCATTTCACATGTATCTCAAGAAACTTCCCCAGTAACATTCTCAACATAAACTTTATTCTCTCAATGAAAAGGATTGCTTCAACTCACCCTTCCTAATGGACACCTGAAAAGACAGGACTTCCCACATTGAGGGGGGTCCCAGATACTGTTATAGGGCACAAAATCTGTTACAGGACAGGGGGAGAGGGACACCCCTGAAGCCCCAAACCTGCCTGTTCTAAGCGGGTTCTGCCATCCGCCGCAACAAAACAAAACATATAAAACTTTAATGAAAAGGGACTTTAATATAGTAAATATACAATACGGAAACACAAAGAATATAACTTCTAAATCGAACACTTGAAGTGACCCATCCCCTCATGGGCAAAAGTCAACCCAAAGGGGTTGGCCCAAAGCAAGGCCTTAAAGCTGCCACAAGGCTAAAGCACCTTCTGGCCGGGACCCATGGAAAAGGGTCAGACATGGCCAGACAAATCTGGGAGGAAAAGAGCAAAATCAAAATCAATATAAACACTGCCATAGTCACTTCCCTACAGGTCTCTCACCCACTTCTGCCTTAACCAGTCCAGGGTCAGGAAACAAGCACGACTTCTTCATCACATGCTCGCTGTTCCAAGTGGCTTCCTTCTTGTTCTCCATCCAGTTTCCTTCTCTTCTCTTCTTGATTCCTTCTCTTCTCTCCTTTTTTCTCTGCTCAGCTTCACCCTCCTCCTGGGTGGGGCAGGGAACCTGGAACTTTCCCTAGGGACCACCCTGTTACAATACTTGGGTCAGTGAAGTCTTACACATGCTGCCCTATAGAACTGCTATTTCTTGTTATTGGTTTCATTCACTCTTCAGAAATGAAATTGGAGCAGAAATACGTAAGAAATAAATTAAAAAAAAAAAAAACTAATTGATCCTAGTGTCAAATTCAACTAGGAAAATTTCCATGTGCAGATTTGGATTCAGTCAGGATTTGAGCCTAGCATTAAGTATCAAGATAAACTTTCAAAGTGAAAATCAGATTGTAAAATTCAAATTTGATTTATTTAACAAGTTGTTTAACATAATAGCAATGAATCTAGTTTAAGAAGACTAGGAAAATAGAACATAAAGACAATGATTTACAGTTATAATTTTAGCTAAGAAACATTGATCTTTTCACCAAATGAGCTTATTTCTCATCATTTTTAGAGCAAGTCTTTATTCCAAAGAGATTTGGTTCAAAAATATTTAGTACTAGACAATGGAATATGAGTTAGGCTCTATGAACTAACCACTAGAACAGTTCAAAATCTTAAGAAATTCTCAGCCCACAGTTTGCAGAATTTGAGACTGAAGAGGCAGAAAGGAAAGCCAGGTGAAAGACTGACTTTATCCTGTGCAGCTGGAGGAAGAGGTAGATATTGAACTATTTTAAGCTGGAGCATGATGTGATCCAATTTGCATTTTAGATAACTATGGTGATGGGTTGGAAGGAGGCCTTGTGGGAAGCAGGGAGAATGAGAGGGACTGGAGTAGTGGAAAAACAAAAAGGGACTGCGTGGAGAGATAGACGATAGGTAGAATCTGACTGGACATGAGGTGAAAGGAGAGAAAGGAATCTATGTCTTCTGAAGCTCTTCTGTGTTTCCCACAATGTGCCCAACTCCTAGGCTTCTGATTGCACAAGAGTATTAAGCTTGTCTGTTCCCATGGAACACCCCTTGCCCCTTATCAATTGAGTTCGATGCGCACACTTAAGAGTATCAAGTGTTCAGTTAGTGAACTGAGTGGATCCAGTCTGATGTCCACATTTGCTCTTGTTGAATTTTTTTCTCATGCTTTCTTCCACAGATGGAAAGATGGAGGCAGTGTTGGGTTTTGAACAGGACTTTTTTGATAATGATATTGCCTCAGGCAAATCAGCTAGCTTCTTTGAATCTGTTTATGAGGTGTACTTCAGCTATAAATAAAATCCCTGTTATTATCTATGTTATGTCTGTTATTATCTGTGCTAACTAATTTTGTTCTAGTCTATCAACCAGTTATTAGTATACAAGAAAATCCTGATTAACACACACATGGGTTCAGATAGGTTATATACTAAATGACTGCTTAAAAAGTCCCTGAAGCACAATGAGCAAAGAAAAAAAAATAGATTCCTCTAAATTAAAACAAAGACATAAAGAAACTAAAACAATTCTGTAGGATTTGATTGTGGGAAAAGTGCTGATCTTGAATTAGATAAGTTTGTTAAGAAAATCACCAATGAGTTTAACTGACTTGGATTGAAAACTAAGTAGGTGTCTGCCTGCCTGAGCCAGAAAACTTTTATTCCCTAGTTGCTAAATTAACTTCAAATTCCCTCAGGCCATCTTGCAAATGGGTCCTTTTAGTAAATACTTGCTGTTTGTTTGCTTGTTTTTAATTGTTTTGTTTTGTTTGTTTTTTGTCTAGTTGCTTTCTCTCCTTGGGGGAACAGAGTCCTCATTCCTTTGGGGAACTTCTCCTTTTCCTTTTTAGATTTGTCTTGAGGAGCTATGTAACCTTGACCTGTGGTAGCAATTTGACCTTAGCTGAGTGCTGACCAAGCACTTATATCTTTAGGATTTTTCATGTGGAGCTGACAGGTAAAATACTTTCTTTTCTGATGCTAGATCTGGAAAAAATAGAGTCTGGAAGTTATCAGTAGAGGAAGGTGTTCTGCTGGGGGAGAAAAAGAGAGAGAGATGGAAAGGAAAGACATCCTGGCAAGATTCAAACATCAATCCTAAAATGCCTGGAACTGCTCCTTGCCTGGAAAAGTTTTCCTTAACTCTTATTTTGACTTCTAAGCCTCAGTTGTCTGCCCAAATGAGATTTATGTTGGATTTTGGCATTTTGAATAAGAAGGTCCTGATCATATAGGAATTTTCATCATGAGGAAGAAAAGTGGAAAAAGATGATTTAGTTCACCTCATTATCACTACTAGAAACATAATTTAATTACCCAAATATTAGTGGAGTAAGTAGTATAAACTTAGGGTCTATCAAATAACTGTATAAATCCTCTTGTAACAGGGTGGTCCCTAGGAAAAGGGGAAGTTCCAGGTTCCCTGCTCCTCCCAGAAGGAGGGTGGAGCTGAGGAGAGAAGAGAAGGAATCAGGAGAGGGAGAAAGCAGGATGGAAAGCCAGAAGGAGCCCTGAGGAAGCCACATGGAATAAAGAAACATGTGAAGAAACTTTGCTTGTTTCTGGTCTTGGACTGGGTGAAACAGATGTGAGTGAGAGACCCGTGGGGAGATTTGCTATGGCAGTGTTTATATTGATTTTGATTGTGCTTTTTTCCTCCCAGACATGCCTGGCTCTGTCTGACCCTTTTCCATGGGTCCCGGCCAGAAGGTGCTTTAGTCTTATGGCAGCTTTCAGGCCTTGCTTTGGGCCAGTCCCTTTTGGGTTGACTTTTATCCATTAGGGGACAGGTCACTTCAGGTGTTTGATTTAGAAATTATATTCTTTGTCTTCTGTATTGTATACTCACTGTATTAAATTTCCTTTCCATGAAAGTCTTATATGTTTTGTCTTGATGCGGCAGAGGGCAGAACCTATTTGGAGCAGGCAGGAGAGGTGCCCTTCTCTCCCTGCCCTGTAACACTCTGAGCTAAAGAAATTGCTGGGTGAAACATCAAAATTCCTTTCAATAAACAATTGTCTTTTAAAGGTTTGCTTTTGTTGCTGTGGTTATGTCATCAACAAACAAGGTTTTGAATTAATTATAAGAATTTATGAACTTCCATTTTATACACTTCTGATCTCCAATAAAGATACAAGAAAGAAATGTCAAATGTCCTTGTATGCACAGCTTTGTGGGGGGGGGGGGGCTACAGATATTACATTTGTGCAGGATGTGGTGAGGGTCTGTGAAGAGGAACATGTGTGTCTACATCACTGAAGGCATCTGGACCATGTCAAAGAAATGCTACAGGGCTAAATTGATATGGCTACTGTGTCTACCTTTTGGCTTGACTGAGAATAAAAGAAATTAAAATTATTTTCTATTTATAAGGGAAAATAGAATCTAAAAGCTGGAAGGAAAGGATAGGGAAAGTAAAAATGAAAATAACTGCAAGTCACTTTTCATGAGAGTCACTTGCTAAACTTGAACAGCTGGGCCTTGAAAGGCTGGGGACATATTCAACAAGCTAGTGTTAAATTCATTATGTTCTCGCTTCTGCTATGTGGCAAAGCAGTTTGACAAAGATCATTTTCACAAATTGTTTTATTATCAGATCAAATATGTAAATTGGAAGAAAGTGAGTTCCCCAGAAGAAGTCTCATAAGAAATGTGGATAGATTTATGAACAAAGAATTTTTAAAGCAATTTTCATAAGCACTTTGTTTCACAGTGAATCCTACATGTCCCTTCCTAGTCAATAAACAGCATGCCATTTCCAGATAAACTGTTCACAACCCTTGTTTCCCTAAACCATAAGCTCAAATAGAGCTTTCAAGTGCTGCAGTGCTACCATTTTTCCCAATTCTTTCTCACTGGTCTTCCCACATCATCTAAGTTACTACAAAGTCTTAATAACTACACTGAATGTACTCTTCCCCATACACCAGTCTTTGTATGACGAGAGAAAAAAAGCCTAGTCCTTAAAATTTGAAATCGTATTAGCTCACTCCCTACACAAAACACTCCACTGGTTTCACAACTCACTTGAATTAAGTCCAAATATCCTACAATAGTATACAAGACCCAGCATGATCTCAACTCTTACCCATTCACAGTGATGCGACATTTATAGAGCACCTACCTTCTTCTAGGCCCTTTCTCAATTCTTTGTGTCTTTCCTTGTATTTCATCTTTCTATATTCTATGAGTAAAATCTGTACTATTATTTGTACCTATTTAAAAGATGAGAAAACTAAGATACAGATAGGTAAGATTTAAAAAACGTGGCAGCAGACCTCTCCTGTCTCTCCCATTGCTCCTCTTAGCAAATGATTTCAATAAATCTGCCTGTTCTTTTCTCAAAAAATAAAAAGCAAACAAACAAGTAAATGAATAAATTAAATGTGTGTTATTTGAACCTAGGCATTAAAGGCTAGGTTTATTTAAAAAGAGAGCGAGAGGTAGAGTCTGGAGCCTGGATTCTTAAGCACTGAACCATTTCACATCTTAACTCCTATCATTCTCTGATCACTAATAATGTTATGCTCCAGCCATGATTCTTTCTGTTCCTTGGACACACTGAACTTGTTCCTGTTCTCAAGGATTTGTGCCTGCTGTTCTGTTCTCTGGAATTTCTTCCAGATCTTTCAGATCTTCATATGGTTGACTCCTTCTTATAATATAACTCAGGACTCAGCTTATTCTAGGCAATGGTTGTTGCCTATGCAAATCTATTCCTCTATTGTCCTAATTTTTAGGTTTAACTGTCTTTAGTCATTCTTGTACTTAAGGAAAATGACTAAGTGCCTTCCCTGGTGGCACAGCAGGTTAAAGCACAGCACTATGAAGCTAGTCACAGCCTCTTTAGCAAGAGTTCGATCCCAGCCAGGGAGGTGACCCACAAGGTGCAGCAGATCTCTCCTGCCTTGCCCACTGCTCTCCTCAGCACTGTACTTCATCTATCTGCTTGTTCTGCTCCCCACTCTGTCTCTAGTGAATTCCCTCACTGTGCCTGCACCTCTGGCCTCTACCCCAGTTCTGTATGCATAAATAAATAAATCTTTAAAAAAAAAAAAAGAAAATGACTCAATACAATGGTTGTTTCTTAATGTAATTCTTATTGAGTTCAACTTGATGTTCCTTATCAATATAGCACACTGTTAGCTTAATTAGTCTAGATCTTAGACTTTAGGTGAGTCGTGGTAATTTTATCCTACAATAAGTCAAAAAAAATTGGATAATAAAATAGAGTGTGAATTGTGCTAGAAAAAGACAATTTATTGCTCACTCAAATAGAAAGAGGGAGCTATGGGAAGATACTACCCTTTTTTCCCCGAGGGTCTTTGCCTAGGGTGCCCAAGGATGGGATGTCTAGAAGTAATAACACCACCACCATGCTGCAAGCAAGAAGTAGGTAATCCACACGCTGAGATAAGCATGTAAGAACTGCTATTAACATCAGTCCTTAACCTCTGATGAACTAATTTTAGAGTACTCTATCTTCTAACACTTTTTGCATAAGACATGTAAGATAAAAAAAAAAAATCCCATTACTATTAAAACTGTGTTCAACTACCTGTTTCTTTCACCTGAAAGCATCCTGGCTGATCCACAGTTAAAGTGTAACTGTCTTAGAGAGTCTTTTCCTGACATCTTATAAAAGTTTTGTTCTTCCCCTATCATTCCTCTATCATATTTTATGTTTATTTTTCTTCACAGATCTATCATGTGAAAAAAAAAATTGTTTACTTATTTACCATTGGCTTCTCTCCCCAAATGTAAACCCTCTAATATAAAGAAACTTTTCCATTTTGCCCAATGTGAAGTCACCTGTACCCACAATGCTGTCACAATCCTTCTCTTAAAAGTTATGTGAACTTGGAAACTCTTCTTATTATCTCTGTGCCTCGAATGGATTATGAAGGTTAAATCAATAAATTCATATAAAGTGCTTTGAAAAGTATCTGATTCAGTTAATGATCAGTCAGTTAGTTATTCTTATTAATAGTCTTATAGTCTTATTGTTACAGGGCACCCCAATGTGAATTGGGTTGCCTGTCTGTGGGTCTTCACCCGTGCGCTTACGATTCAATCGTATTATGGACACACTCAAAAGGTTAAATAATGGATTTATTTATAAGGAGAAAGGTAAAGGGATAACCCAGGGAAAGAGGGAGAGAAACACAGGTTAACTAGGATGTCCTACCAGTTCTGCTGACGTGGACTCCACCGGCACGCTGAAAACCGATTGAGCACCAAAATGATCAGCTGCGAACCACCAGGCCAAGAGACCCCTCAGAGCCCACATGTCCGGTTTTATCCCAACCTGGCTGCTCAGCTCTGCCCTCATGTCCCTGCGTGCTTCTTCTTGGTACTGATGGGATTTGGAGTTCCAGCATGGAGTGGGGGCAGAGTCCGTGAAACCTGTATCTTTATTACTAGTCTTAAAAATATTTAAAAATGAATCTCTAATATGTGATATAATCACATTTTAAATTAGAAGATGATAATAGAAGATTTAACTTTTTTTAAAGATTTTTTTTGTTTATTGTTGTATACAAGAACTGGGGTGTATGCAAAAGGTGCTGGAGGTGAGAGTATTCACCAAAGACAGCTAGGGGAGAAGATCAGGTGGATCTACTGAAATACACTGCTGAGGGAAGCAGCAGGAGAGGCCTGCTGTGGCATGTGGGTCACCTCCCTGACTGCAGATCAAACTCGTGCTGCAGTGACTGTTGATAGCTTGATAGTGCTGAGACTTTGCCCCTGCACCACCAGAGAGGTTCCAGAAGACCTATCTTAAAATAAACTTATGTCTAAGAGGAGAATTGGTGTAATGTTGAAGATATATAACATCTGCATAGAAATCTCCACTTCTTATACTTTTCCTGAACACAGAGGCACACTTGAGATAATTGTATACATACATAATAATAGTGCATGTTATGGGGCATCCATGACAGTGCAAGAATTAGTAGTGAATGAGAAATATAGGTTTTCTTCTCCTTATTGAAAGATTTTGACCATACAAGAATAGATCAAGCCATTTTAATTGGATAAACATCCACCATGTAACAGGTGCTTGAGTATCATTAGTGGTCAATCTCTAAAGAAGCAAGGAAGCAGCTTGAAGAAATGACCACTGAAGTGTTAATTTCAACAATAAAATGAATTGATTGGTAACATGAAAGTAAAGTGAACATTGAAAGAATGTGACCATGTTATCTTGAATTCTATTTTTTCCATGGAAAAGAAGATGGACATAATAAATTGTACACTCTAAATGATGTGAATGTCTTCAAAATGTTTAGAGAAAAGATATGCATTATTCATGGCATGAGACTCCTAAAGAGATTATGACTCAAAAGTGTTATGATGTTCTCAAAAATGCAATTTTGAGTGCAATTTCAAATGATAAAATGGGGAGGAAAGTGGAAGAAAATGTTAAAAATGTAACTGCAGATACTTTAGAAAGAAAAAAATTGGAAGTTTTTCATGTCTATCTTGTTAATCATCTTAGTAATGCAGGCCAAACACAGAGCAAATAGTCAAAAATCATTGTCAAATGGCTGAAAAAATATTGTTAGATATAGGAGTGGGAGGATCAGTGAGACTCATGTCAGGAAGATTAAAATCCCAAATGAGCTGAGGTTGGGGTGGGGGTGGAGAACGTATCTTATGATAGTATTTGGAGCAAGACAATGACTTGGAATTAATGATAAAAATGAATGCATAAGGATAGTTTTCAACTTCCAAACACTATTAGGAAGAAATTGAAGCCCAATGAGGGTAAAAACTTTAGGGGTCGTCAGTGATCTCTTCTCCATAAACTCATGTCTTTGTAATGATGAATTACAAAGCATAATTATGACAATAATTTGCAGTTGATATCTCTGGGTAATAAAAGCAGTATTAGAAGAACCAGAAACAGATAAAAGAAGTAAACCAGTGAATTCAAAAATCTAGAGAGAGTTAACTTGTAGTTTATTTCTGGCAATATTCTGAGTAACTGATCAAAAAGTATATGCATTCACATTTCCTTCCTTGATTTGTTCATCATAGAGATCGATTTTAATCTGATAGATCATCTGGGTTCACACAAGAGGGTTAACATTGTTCATGATTTTATTCAAACATTTTTGAGACAATCTGGAATAATAAGGCTTGGACACTAGTTTAATTTGGTGGATTAGCTTTTGGCTACATTGAAGAATAGTTAATGGTTTTACCCAGCTGGAGGTGATAGAATTAGATGCCAAATGTTTTGCTTGTGCTATAATTCAACATTTTTTATTACTCATTAAAAGTTAAGGTTATAGCATTGCATTTTCTAGTGATACATGGCTGATAATGTTGCAAAAACACAACTCAACGTTATCAGAACCCAAAAGAATTTGGGCAGCTTCTGATTAATGTATTAAATTTAACAAACCCGAGTTTAATAAGGATAAATGAATGGTACTGAACTCAATCAAGTCCAAACTACTAATGACACAAACTAGGATATAACAAGTAGCCTGATACCATTTTATGAGGGTTGACTGCAGATGCATTTTAACACCCACTCCCTCATCCCCTTTTTCTTGACATCCAGGCGAGCTAGTAAGAAAAACTGTGTTCTTTTCCACTCTACCAATAAGCGAATCAAACCACACAAAATGCTACTTATGTGTGGGAATCTCCACCCAGCACCAACCTCTACCAAAATAAAAACCAGTGACTAATCTTCTCTTGCTTCTTCAAGCCATATCAGAACTGCTTGGAGGCCTACCGCCTAGAAGATCTTATTTATATAAGTAATAAGCCTTTGTCTATCTTCCTACTGTGTGTAGTTTCTAAATCTCAGCATTCAAATAAAATTTGGGGGGGGGGTCCTCGTGTTAGGGGTGGGGGGAGGTGAAGGAAGGTGCAATTAGTAGCAACATACCTGAGAGGGACTCCGGAGTTGCAGTTGGGAAAGTCACAGTAGTACAGACAGAGTTGTCACAAAAATCCATGCAATCTTAGGACTTCGGAACCACAATACAGAAGGCACACTCCTGTGTTTGTGTCAACCACCCAGGAGTTTTCAGAGCTACCTTTTGACCACTTCCCTCACTTCACTATCTCCTTTGGTAATATCAATTTTCCTCCAATTTAACTCTCTCTAATTCCAGATACTTATCTGATTCAGATATTTATCTTCAAGCCACACCTCCATTGGCTAAGGGTCTTCTAAAATTGACAGACCTAAATGGGGAGGGGACTCCTGATTATCTCCCACTTAACACCTCGTCACTAAACCATTCTCATCTCAGTAAATGTCAACTCACACTACAAACTCAGAGTTGTCCTTGACAAAACATTTTTGCTCACAACCCACTTCTAACCCATTAAAAAATCTTGCCAGCTGTAGTGTCAAACAGTATCCAGAATTCAAATGCTTCTTACTAATTCAACCTCTACCCTGGCTCATCCACTATGATAATACTTGTCTAGATAAATTTGATAGTATCTTAACTGGTTTTCTTGTTTCTTCACTTTCTGTCTCATCATCACCAGCAACCAGAGTGTTTTATTTTTTTTTCTTTCTAAAAATAATATCAGTTCATTCTTCTGCTCCAAATGTTCCAACAGTTCCCTGTTGCTCTCAGGGAAACAGTCAAATTCTTAATAACCTGACCCCATTGTTGACTTCATATTCTACTTCTCCAGCATATTCACTGCCAGCTCTGTTACCCTCCTTGCTATTTAAAAATATGCCATCTTTTCCACTGCCATTTAACTTGCTGTTTTGTCTGGACTTCTCTTCGCCAAATGCTCATGTAACTCATTTCTTCATTCCCTCAAGTTTCCACATACATTTTATTATGATGGATAATTTTACATGAACTTGACCTGGACATTGGGTAGTCAGATATTTGTTTAAATATTATTTTGACTTGGTTCAGGAGGATGTTGATGAGGCTAACATTAGCATGGGTAGACAGTTAGGCAGATGCCTTCCCCACCAGAAGTCTGAATAGAATGAAAAGGCAAAATTGGGAGAATTCATCTGTCTTCCTGGCTGTCTCTGGAGTGGAATATCAGTCTTTTCTGTGTTTGAACTGTGGTTGGCCTGTGTTTGGACTCAGACTTGAAGTTAGATTGGAGTTCATAACATCAGCTTTCCTGATTTTCAAATTTTAGAACAGAACTGGAACAATATTCTCAGCTTTCTCAAGTCTCCTGAGTCATGAGATATCTCAGCCCCTATACATTAATAAGGCAATTCCTAATGTAGATAGATAGGTAGATACCAGACAGAAAGAAAGAGATAAATAGAGTGAGAGATCATCATATACAACTGGTTCGGTTTTTCTGGAGAAATCTGAGTACTATAACTTTAGATTACATATTTCATTTCTTTTGCCTTCACTCCAAAAATATAAATATTTTAATCCATTGTGTTTCATTGTTTTGTCCTCAGTATTTAGCACAGTGCCCTGACTTAGTGGTTTAATCAGTAAATATATTATTGAATGCACTGTGTCTTAGTTGTGACAATGAGCAAGGATATAGGCACATTTTTCTTGATGAATGACTGAAATTCAAATATGTCCCCAAAAGAATGATTAAAAAGAAAATGAGAATATTACACCAGAAAAGAGGAGTCAAGAGGAGTGTGAAGAGGAGAAGGGATTGGTATGACAAAGAGAAAGTCTCAAATAGTTCAAGGCACCGTTATGAAAAAGGATTAGCCTGTGCTGCTCCTGCTTTGTGATTGACTGGTTTACATAAATGGAGGTTACAGGACAATGGCTTTCGACTCAACTCAGCATTATCTCATATCATCTAAGCTTTTAAGTGATGTCCTGGACTGTCATTGAGGGAGCAGGTTTCTCCTGGAAGGTTTAGAATGTATAAAAATGTGTGGAGATGATGGTCAGCTTAGGTAATCTTAAGCTAGTTTTTCATATATTTATTCTATGAATGAATTTGACAGCTGCCTTGTAATTGGATATCTTATTTAGGCAAATAGATGTGGAAAGTATGTTTGCAAATGAAGTACAGGAATATAAGTTCACAAATCAGAATTAGTGGTAAATGATTTAATATTTTACCAGAATTCTATATTGAAAAAGTTTTAAGATCTATAGTCCATTATAGTCTATTCTTAAGTTTGCTATTGATTTTTGATACTAATTTTCTGTGTTCCTCCTAGCCCTCTTTTTCCTTATACACATACACACACGCAGTTCTAATCACCAGAGAGACTACTGACTCTGTTGTTTCTAGAACTCCTCAATCTTCTCTGATTTAAGTTAAAGATAAAGGCAAAAGTTGCTGCTAGAACATCTTCTCTTGATAAAAAAGTGCAACTTCAGAAAAAAGCACTTTTCTAGCACTTTTTTCTAGCACTCTAATTTCCTTTCAGATGTGAGATTCCATGCTAAGATACTCCATCAACACAGATCCTCATGGATCTGAAGTCAACTCTGTTTCTCAAGGGCAGAAACCTTGATCTTCCCACAGGATCAAGTCTAATGCCTTAATTAAGGTAGCTGGGACTCAGTAAATGTTGACTGTCAAATGCATACTTGCCAAAAACCTGGCAGGAAATGTGTTGAAAGTATACATCTTTATCCAAGCTTTCACAGTTTTGAGTTTCCAAGGATAAAACATAGTTTAAATAAACTAACATATTAATAATCAGGCACTGAATGAATCTCAAAGGACTGAACTGTCCTACTTCATTGAGGTAACTTTAATTAAATTTGACTTTCCTTCTAATTTTCTTGATTACAGTTTAATATGTAATATAGTCATCATCCTTTTCCTTTCCTATCTAGATTAATTCCCATTTCACATCCTATTGAAAGTCTACTGCAAGCTTTAAGAAGGCGAGGTGGGCCACTGTGCTTGGAGAACTCAAGGTAGGGTTTCATGTTCTCACCTGCTTCCATATATTAGCTCAATATATGGTTACAATTTCTATAACTGTTAAGTTCTACACCATAACTATTGTATGAGTAATTCAGCGCATTTCTTTGACTTCCTCCAAAACCAAAAGGTAGTGTTCAGAAATCCTTTTATGTATAGCTGACTTCACAGAAGCTTTGGGAAATTGTATCACAGCATATACTCATGCACACACATCAAAAGTCAATATTAGACATCCTTCTTCTTCAAATTTCCTTTGCTATTAAGTGGGACCTGACTCCCAAAAAGCTCTATAGTTCTCCCCTCATTGTTTTCCCTCACCCACAAACTCTTATAGCATGTCCAGACTAGCTAAATATAGCAATTTGGAAAAGTTAACATGTATTAGAAATCCACCAGTTTTATAGAGACATGTTTGAGTTTCTTTGTCTCTCATACCCTAATCTATCTTTGCCCATCAAACATTCAGCATCAATTCTTCCTCTGATTGCCTGTTCTCTAGTCTAACCCACAAATCATCCACAACTCCCCAATTTGTTCCTTAAATACACTGCCCGGCCCCACTCCATCTCTGCTTAAAAACTGGGTGGCCATGCACAACTTCCTGTCAAGAGGAAGTCCCTCAGTAACTAGATCAGGTCTGTACCTTTCCAAATTAATTTCCCAACACAACACTTTTTTTTTTTAAAGATTTATTTATTTGTACATACAGAGCTGGGGTACAGGTTAGAGATGCATGGGTGGTGAAAGGATTCACCAGAGACAGAGCGAGGAGCAGAACAGGCCTGCTAATGAACTACACTCCTGAGGGAAGCAGCAGGCAGTCAGGAGAGGTCTGCCATGCCATCTGGTCACTCCTGGGCAGGTGGGGATCGAACTCATGCGGAAGTGGCTTTGGCTTCTCAGTACAGTGCTATAACCCACTGCGCCACCAGGGAGGGCCCCCCAACGCAACTCTTAACAACTCACAAGTAGCTTTGCCACCACATGTACCATTTTCCCTTTGTTTTTGACATATTCACAGTGTGTCGCAGCCTCGGTGCTTACTGAAACCTGACCCAAGGATGAAGACATCCTTTCTAGACCTCATTCCTATCATGGCAATATGAAGAGCAAACATCTCTTATCCTTTGTTATTCCATAGAAAATAATACATAGTTAGGAACCTCATGATATTTTTGTAGTTTTCTTTCTTTGTTTCCCAAATTTTGTTTGAACTAATGGTCATGGGGGAAGTGGCTTATACAGAGCCAATGTCATGTCTGGACTTGATGTTTTAATTTACTAAACAGCATGACAGCCCATGTCAATAAAGAACTTAGATTGGAAATGGTCACCACTTACTATGAAATCTCAGAGCAAATTTCTTAATGTTTCTAGGCTTTTGTTGTAAATATGTGTGATGGGGTTATAATGAACTTTAAGTCAGGTAATTTGCAGAGCAATTAACATAGTTTCTTTGCCATTTTATCCTGGTCATTTTTTAATGACTAATTAGAAAGAACATTTGAGGCCATCTACTCTAACACCTTCATTTCACAGATAAGAACATTAATTCCCAGAGAGATTAATTACATGGAAAGACACACACTTTCTTTTAGAAGAAGCAGTTGATGGCTTTTCTCAGGTACTTACTGGTCTGGAGCTGATTGAGGACTAGGAACCAACTTCTGACTCTTGGTCTATCTCTACGAGCCATTCCCATGGTACTGGAACTCACTTAGAGGTTATGAAAGCTTCTAGCAATTGAAGAAACTCTAAATCAGTGGTTATACTTGGAATATAATGGCAGACTCAAAAGGGTACCTTTTAAGATAGCTTTAGATCATTCTGATAACAAATTAATTTTAAAATCAATAGAGAAATAACAATGTTATATGTGATTATAAGAAGAAAAGGACACTCATGAATCATTTTTTCCCTTAGAAAATAATCTATTTTAATGTTTACCCTCTCAATGTTTTACACCTACAACTACTGCCTCTCCATTAAAAGAATTAAAAACTGGGTACACATTGGTATAGGAATATGCTTGTTGAATGGGGATTATCCAATCTATCTGTGGAAATCGATGAGTGTTCTCTTTTTCTTTTTTTTTTTTTTAAGATTTATTTATTTATGCTTATAGAACTGGGGTATAGGCCAGAGGTGTGGTGAGTGAGAGGATTCACCAGAAATAGAGTGGGGAGCAGAACAGGCAGATTGACAAAATACACTGCTGAGGGAAGCAGCAGGGAGACAGGAGAGGTCCACCATGTCATGTGGGTCAGTTCCCCCACCAGGGATCGAACTTATGTCGCAGTGGCTTCCGAGAGCTTCATACTCTGGTGCTTTAAGCCATTGTACCACCAGGGAGAGCCCACTTAATGTTTTCTGAAGCAATCCTATGGGGATTGCTAGAAATCACTAGATTCACTTCCTAGAAATTCCAAAGTAATAGAAACAAAATAAAAGCTGTGTCTTCTATGCTTAGGCCAACAAAGAAATTTTAGACACTAGCTTGCATTACCAAATACTTTCCATGTGTCATGTACTCTTATGTAGATTTTGATGGCCAGTATTATTTAACTTCATGATATTTGCAAATCTATGACTATCTTTTACCTTTGGATGCAGTAGTTTGTTTTTTAAACATAGGACAAGTGACTTTTGCTCAAGGTCACATAGTAAGTGGCAAAATCAGATGATGTTACTGATGCTAATAATCATACTCCTTAGCCATTAAATTGAATTTCCTTCAGGTCTACACTACTGAGAATCTTCTTTTTAGCTATTGAATACTAAAACACTGAATGTATTAAAGTGTTAATCATTTCTGTGTCTATATTTGGAGATGGGCCTCTAAGGAAATAATTAAGGTTAAGTGAGCTCAGAAGGAGAGGGTCCCAACGAAATAGAATTAGTGTACTTAAAGAATAGACTACATTGAGGAAAGACCATGTGAAAACTTAATAGCAGTAAGACATCTGAAAGCCACAAAGAGAATCTGTATCAGAAACCACACTACCAAGAACCTTGACCTTAAATTTCTGGTTTCCAGAATTGTGAAAAAATAAATTTCTGTTGTTTAAGCCACCCAGTCTGTGGCATTTTATGACAGCAACCTGAATAGAAAAATAGCCTCTGGTCCCTGAATTATCACAGTTCTAAGACTTGTATGATGCTAGTGATGTAAGTATTTTCATGGACAACAGGGTGTATGCCACAAGGAAAAGACAAGTGTTTCCCACAAAAAAAAAAGAAAGAAAGAAATGAAGACTATAAGACTATCATCTATTTTAATAATAATCACATTGCAGAATCCTGACCTATTCAGGGAAAGAAAACCACCAAGTTGTTTTGTGTGTCAAGTTTTGTCCTCCACCTTCCCCAGCTAAAACTTTAAATGGGAAAGAAGAATGTGTAGATCAGGAAAATATATTCAGTGTTGTTTTATATTTAAAATAGTTATTTCAAACATATTGATAGAGGAATGATTCACAATTTGGATGAGCAAGTAAATATCAAAGTAGAAATATCATTTACCTCAAGCATTCTTCTTGATTTCTACAATTTTATTAGTAGGTAGCAGGATCTACAAAGACATATATACAGACATACATCATGGTATGCATTTGAACCAGAGCCCAGAGACCTATGAAATGCTTAAGACCCCTCTGGAAATTTAGAAACTTGGTCAGCTCCAAAACCTGCCCTGGGCTCTGATCTCTTTCCTGTCCAGAGTAAAGAAGCACGATCAGGACAGCCCAACCGCCCTGCCCCCCACCCGGGGAGTCTTTCAGAAAGCGCTCCAGTTCAGCAACACTACTTGAAGAACATACATAATAATTTGTCACTCTTGTGGAAATATTGCCTGTGGCCTGCTGGTGTGAGCTCTTGCACAACCTGTTCCATGAATATCAGACCCAAATATACACATAATAAAGCCCTCAGTGCCTACTTTCTATCAGAAGCCCACTAAATCATCCTTTCCTGTATCAATAATGCCCTGCTTATTGTTTATGTCGCCAGGAATCTGTTCTTGCATAGAAAACTCTTCTCAACATTGAAGAACATGACAGTCTGAAATTAGGATCTCACTGAAATGTCTCATCAGGCAGACCTAGTTTTGCTATAAAGAAGCTACCTCCCACACGTATCTGAAACTTATTTATTCCTCCCCCAAATTGCTGGCTGGCCATAATAGAGTCATCACAGTAATGTAGAATGGATCTCACGAATATGCATCCTCCTTAAGCAATTTTCCCTCGATGGTCATAGGACAGTAGACTGTTAGAGATGAGTAGTGATAGACAAGTGTTCAGTTCTCCTTTGAGTGGTGAGAAAACTGAAATTCAGAGAGTTCAATAAACTTGCCAAAGGTCACACAGATGAGTGTATGTGATCATGTCTCCAATGATTCCCTTTTCCTCTTGCCTCCTCCTTCTTCTCCATCCCCAACCCCTGTGTCACTGTAGACTACAAGGGGTGTGACACAACCCAGCTAGCTATCTTCCTGCGAGCACATTCTCACCGGAAAACTGGCGCTCAGTGTCTTGGCAGAGAATGTGTTCAAGCAGGAGCAGAGAAATGGCCACCATCTGGACAGCATGACGCTTAGTGCCAAATGGGCCCCAGCCATGGGGGAGGAAGAGAAAGGGTGTCACCCGACTGCACACATTTATTTTCACTTGAAGGGGATTTGTTAGTAACCATGCTATTCTGGGTGGAAGCTGTTGTAGGTGGTTCTGATGGCTGACAAATGTGTAGGCAAGGATGAAACAAGGTGAGTGGTAGCCAGGCAATTTGCAAAGGATTTGGGAGCCAGAAATAGTCAGTGGTATCTGATTACTATGTACAAATGAAAGGATACATTTTTGAAGGATAAAACTATGTGTCTGCTTTCTTCCACTCACTCTCCTCTCCCTTTTTAGAAGAGTAGTAAGCATAAGGATTTCCCTGACAAAATCTAGAAAAAAAATCCTTATATTTAACACTACCCACTGATATGTCTCTCTTTATGCTAAATTTGAATCTTGTAACATTTTCCTATACTGCACTTCTGTGTCCCACCTATGAAACCACAATGGTTTTCAATAGTCATATAGTTGCATTATAATTGCTACAATGGATTTGCTTTTAGTGATTCTGGTTTTCTATGTAGACTGCTTTACCTAGAGTTTTCAAGGGTTGCATTTCTTAAGTATTATTGTCCACATCTTTTATGGAGTTGAATCCAATGAACAACATCATGCGGAAGCTGTGGGAGTTCTGAAGTGTCTATCACACTTTAAGAATCTCATGATTGCTCTATAATGAAGCCACAATGCCTCACCTCCATTACTTGGAATTTGCCAAGCACATTCATGTACATGGTGCCATTTTAATTTTGACAAAAATAACTAATGTTTGTAGCTACTCCTACTTTTCAGAAATAGTAGAAGGCTAGCTAGCAGACTTGAGTTCTGGGAAAGCACTGTGGTGTGTACAACAAATATTTATACTCTGGAATCAGATGCATCTGGATTTGGTCTGCAAAACCTCTGGAGAACTTTGGCAAATTGGTGACATTTTCCAGCCCCAAGATAATGACCCCTGTTTCACTCCACCATCCATGTACAGAGAGTTGGGCACCGTCTGAGTCTTCTTCCCTTCTCAACCAAACCCAGGTCTCACTGCATGACTTTCTATTTTACAATAGTGACTACCCTTTTTTCTTCTTCTTTCCCGCCCCCCCTCCCCTTTTGAACCAGTGAAATACCTTGAGATGTCTGTACAAGATTAGGAGAATAAAACCATGAGAAGGATAGATAGAAGGGGAAAACATCAGGCTCCAAGATTCAACAATGCTATCAGTAATAGGAGATAACTGGGGTTGTGTATCAATCTTTAATATGTTAATGTTTTTAATCTCTCAAACTAAATGTGGTCACATTCCTTTTATATTAAAAGGGCTTTCAGGCCTACCTTAGAAGTAAACAGAAGTTAATATTTCTTTTTTTCTGTTTAGCAATGATTTAAATTCATAGTGAAAAGGAGGCCGTTCATAACCAAAATGCTATGGTTAACAAGCTGCTTCTCCTAAAGTGATTGTTTTTATTTTATTTGTTTTCGCAATAATACGAAATCTAATAAGCAAGCCAAGAAAATTTATACATCTGATGCAGTAGATCATTCAAAATCTGTCCAGGCTAGAGTGATGGCCTTGAGGAAAATCCTCAGTACTTGGAAGAATCATTTGGTTCATCAGGATTCAACCTCTGTGAAATATAATTTGATGCTTGCAATAGTTAATTTTTTAGTAAAGGAGAAGTCACGATAGCCCTACTAATAGACATCCATATGTCATAGTGTCTTCCTCTAAATACTGCCAAAGCTGGGCGACCACATAATTTCATTACTTTTGGGCAGAGGGTAAATAAAACTCACAAATTATAGGCACAGAGATTCTCACTAGGGAAGGAATGCGTCTGTTCACTCTTGTTTCTTTCCATGCAGAGGATACTCCTAATCTTTTCCTTGTCACACCTTGCTTTCAAGATTTTAGGAGTAACTGAATCCTATTAGGTTTGAAGGAAAATTTGGAAAGTATAATCTAGCCCTTGTTTTATTACTTCCTCTTGAAAATATTTGTCTTACCCAGTATCTCCGTCCACTGAAGATACCAGGGGTAGGAAATCGTTCATAAGCCTAACGAAAGTATGATGCAACTAGACAGAATAGCCAAAAGCTGGAATTTAACCCTAAAATTGAATTAAAAAAAATATTTATTTATACATACAGATCTGGAGTATAGGCCACAATTGGGGTACAGAGGACTCACCAGAGATAGAGTACGGAGCAGAACAGGCAGAATGACTAAAATGCACTGCTGAGGGGAGCAGCAGTCAGGTCGGGAGTGGTCTGTCACAACATGTGGGTCACTCCCTGGCCGGGAATCAAACTCATGCTGCAGTGGCTGTGATACCTTCATATTGCTGTAACTTAACCTGTTGTGCCACCAGGTAGAGCCCAAAAATATTTTTTATATATATTATAATAGTTTATTTTTACATCATTTTGTACAATTTTTTTTTTTCAAATCAATTGTAACCCCCGTGGGTTTCCCACCACCAAGTCACCTATGTGCCATCACCATAGTCCTGTGTACTTCCCTCCCCTCCCCCCCTGCTTTTGATCCTATTCCCCACTGCACCCCCACAAAATGTCTCTGGTATATGGCTGTTCATTATATTTATTATTTTCTTTCCTGGTCCATTATACTCCTATGAGGGAAACCATCCGGTATTTTCCTTTCTCTTTCTGGCTTCTCTCACTAAGCATGACCTTTTCCAGCTCCATCCAAGTTACTGCAAAAGACATGTGTTTTTTTTTTTTTTTTTTTTGGTTGCTGAGTAATATTCCATTGTATATATGTACCACATCTTTTTAATCCAGTCATCTACTTTTGGGCATTTGGGCCATTTCCATGTCTTTCCTATTGTAAATAAAGCAGCAATAAACATGGGGGTGCAGGTATGTTTTTGAATCAGTGTTCTTGTGCCTTTTGGGTAGATACATAGGAGTGGGATTGCTGGGTCGTAAGGAAGCTCCATATTAAGCAGTTTGAGAAACCTCCAAACAGTTTTCCAAAGTGGTTGTACTAGTTTGCATTCCTACCAGCAGTGCAGGAGAGTTCCTTTTTCTCCACATCCTTGCCAACATTTGTTGTTGCTAGTTGTTTGAAGATGTGCCATTCTCACTGGGGTGAGGCAGTATCTCATTGTAGTTTTAATTTGCATCTCCCTTATTACAAGTGATGTTGAGCATTTTTTCATATGCTGTTGGCCATCTGCATTTCCTCTTTGGAGAAGTGTCTTTTTAGCTCTTCTGCCCATTTTTTGATAGGGTTGTTTATTTTTGTTGAGTTTCGTCAGTTCTCCATACATATTTGTGATCAATCCTTTATCACTAGTTTTGTGTGAGAAAATTTTTTTCCCAATTAGTGGCTGTTGAAATTGAAACTTTTTAAGCAACATTTACAGTGAAGCTTTGATAGCATCTCTGAGGGAATATGGTTTACTAGCCTCATCATTTAGAATTTTTTTTTAAAGATTTATTTATTTATTCATACAGAACTGGGATACAGGCCAGAGATGCGGAGGGTGAGAGAATTCACCAGGGACAGAGTTGGGAGCAGAACAGGCAGATCAACGAAGTACACTGCTGAGGGGAGCAGTGGGCCGGTCAGGAGAGGTCTGCCACGCCATGTGAATCTCCTCCTGGGCGGCGGGGATCGAACTCATGCGGAAGTGGCTTAAGCTTCTTTTGCAGTGCATTAACCAGCTGCGCCACCAGGGAGGGCCCATTTAGAATTTTTTAAGGCATGTATTAGAATACACTTCCAAAGAAATATCAACAAATCTAAGGAATTGAGTCAGAAACCATTTCATCTTCCACATACCTAATAAAAGCCGAAATATACCAGACACAGGGAAATTGTGAAACACATTCCTTTAAGCCCAGTGTATTAGGCAATGAAGGTACAGGCCAGAAATGTTCTCATGTTTTAGGCACCAGCTATTTTTGACAGTGGCAGGTGGTTATTTCCTCTCCAGCCCTGGAAAGTCGTCTGAAATCCAGGTCATCTGGCAAATCTGAGGAGCCCCAGAGGCCAGAGAGCTCTGTCCAGACTGTTCTTCTCTAGATCCAGTAAGCTCTGTGCTCATTTAACTGTCCATGTCTCACTTTCCCTAGATTTCAGTATTTTTAAGGAAATATTTGAAACTTCATTTACCTCTCTCCAATCTCTTTAGAATTCCAGTCAGACTCCCATTCAACTTGACAGTCTTTTCCTCCATTTATTTTAGAAATGTGCAACATTATTATGGCCAAAAAAAAAAAGGAAAGGACTTTATCGCATACTTTTTGAGTCTTTACAGTTCTGAGGTGTATCTCTATTGGGTGCATGAATGAAGAGCATAGTAAGAGTTGACTAGCATATATCTGGACATATCACAAAGAAATAATTTCAGGAAAATGCCATAGATTCAGACCTTCTTCAGAAAATCTTGAAAGGTTTATTCCTAAAATAAATTTAATTTTATGGTATCTATCTATACACTTAAAATTACACTGGTGAATTAATACAAATACTAGGTTTACCGTTGAAACAGTTCAGGAAAGGAGGTGTTTTAAGTTTTACTAAGATACTACAAAGTCTTTTCTAATTTTATTTAATGTATGTTAATTTATTCCTTGTGTTATATAATATACTATATGGTCATCATAAAGCATTTGATATAGGTTATATCACATAAATTTTTTAAGTAAAAAATAGTTGTTATAAAATATTTCCTGAAATGGGGTGTGTGGGTTTGCTCCTCAGCCACATCACTGGCTCTTATTATTCCATAGAAGAACATACAACACGTAGACTTCATGTGATATGGTATATAGTAATCAGATAACCTTACCATACAACACGTAGACTTCATGTGATATGGTATATAGTAATCAGATAACCTTGCACAAATTACCCCCTTGCTTCACTCCCTTCAGTTGGATCTCTGTTTGAAGGAATGTGCTCAGAAAGGCTATAAATGATGGTCCTGTAGGTGCACACTGATCTATACACAACTCAAAATCATTCTAGTACACCCCTCTACTCTTACCTCTTTGAGTTCTTGCAAATTTTTGGCTGAAGCCTTAGCCCCCAGTGTGGCTGTCATAGGAAATAGGACAGCTAAGGAAGTAAATGAAGTTAAATGACATTGTAATGGTGGCACCTTGACCCAACAAGACCAGTGGCCTTCATAGAAGCAGTCTAAATGCCTATCAACAGAAAAGTGAATCAAGAACGTTTGGGACACACACTCTGGAGCACTATTCAGTCGTAAAGGAAGGTGAAATGCAGCCATTTGCAATACAGTGAAGCAGAGGTAGTTGTGTGTAGTAAAGCAAGTCAGAGTGCAAAAGCAATACTAGACATTTATATAATTGACAACTTGCAAAACAAAAGCCTACAAGAACTAGCTGACATTAATAAATGCAATAGGCTTCTGAGGGTAAGAGGAAGGAGGAGGGAAAGAGAAACAAGGGGATAAAAGGGAGGGTAGCAGGAAAAACCGAATGACCATGTTAGAGACTGTTTACTCAGATTTCCAGAATAAGAGAGGCTACCAGATATAGGAGTAGTGACTTAAGATAAAATTCCTAACAGTTTTTAATTGGCATATACATTTTCAGTATGAATATATATTTTTCTTTAAAAATAAAGCCTGATTTTGTATTCCGTTTATTTAAGAAACAGAAACCATTGTAAATGGGATAATTTTCTTAATTTCTTCTTCACAATGATCGGATACAGGAAGGCAACTAATTTTGATGTATTGATTTTATAAGCAGTTTAGTAAAAACTTTTTTTTTCCTGAGAATTATTTTTTTTTCTGAGAATGTTTTAGGCTCTCTCTATATATTATCATATCATCTGTAAATAAGGATAGACCCTATAAAAAATAACTAGAAGCAACAAGTGAAAAAGGAATCCTTTTCATTAATGGTATGAATATAAATTGGCCCAGCCATTATGGAAAGCTGTATGGAGATTCCTTAAAACACTAAAAATGGATCTACCATATGATTCAGCAATTCCACTCCTAGTAATATACCCAAAGGGGAGGGGGGCACTAATTTGGTGTATTCTTGCACACCTAACTTCACTGTAGCACTATGTACAATAGCCAAGGTATGGAAACAAACTTAATTTCCCAGAACAGATGACTAGATAAAGAAGCTGTGGCATATATATATGGATGGATGGATTTGTATGGATATGTATGTATATATGTGTATATACACACACACACATATATATATACACACATACATATATACACACTATGGAATACTACCCGGCAATAAAAAATGTCATTTGCAGCAACATGGTTGGAGCTGGAAGGGATCATGCTAAGCAAAATAAGTCAGAAGGAAAAAGAGAAATATCAGATGGTTTTACTTAAATATGGAATAGAGAGAAACCAAATAGGAAAAAGGAAGAAGTCACAAGTTGGCCACAGATTTTAGGCATAGAGCAGGGGAAGGAGAGGGGGAGGTCAAAGCAGGAGAATGAAGAGTAGAAAGGACTCAAGGAAATGGATCACAGGTGCTGTGGTGGTGGGAGGACTGACATGCATTACACCTGATGGGAGAAATCAAACACTGTACAAAAATTGCCAATGATGTAAGAAAATACTTTTTTTTAAATGAGAAACAGAGGACCAAATATCTAGTCATCTTTTTTATTGATGTTCAGATTGTCCCTTTGGTCAGAAGCATCCTCTTCCTGCTACCTACTCAACTGTTGAAACAGATTCAGTAATATAAAACCAAAAACTTATGAAGAAATTTTTTAAAAAGAGTTATGTCCGGGCCCTCCCTGGTGGCACAGCGGGTTAAAGCACAGCACTAAGAAGCTAAAGCCACTTCAGCATGAGTTCGATTCCCACCTGCCCCAGAGGTGACCACATGGCGCAGCAGACCTCTCCTGACCCGCCCGCTGCTCCCCTCAGCAGTGTAATTCGTCGATCTGCCTGTTCTGCTCCCCATTCTGTCTCTGGTGAAGCCTCTAGCTGCCCCTGAGCTTCGGGCCTGTACCCCAGTTCTGTATGCACAAATAAATAAATCTTTAAAAATAAATAAAGAGTTATGTCCTTATCTGTAGAAACACCAGAGCTTGTTTTTTCTCTGCACACACAGCAAAGAAAGGCCATGTAAGGAACAGGGAAATGGCGGGGTGTGGAGAAGGGGTCATCCTCAAGCCAAAAGAAGACCCCTCTCCTTGCTGGCACACTGATCTTGGGCTTCCCAGCTTTCAGCCTTTGAAACTGCGAGAAAGAAATTTCTATAGTTGAAGACACCCAGTCTGTGGCATTTTGTTCTGGCAGCCTAAGCAGACATCTGATACTCTATCTTCATAATTGCAGTACAGAAAAATGTATCTCGAAATATACTAAGAGAACATTTCTCTGTTGCATTTATCATGACCTAAGACGGCATTTCTGCCTTTGGTGTACCTCCCAGTTCCAAAGGAGGCAGCATGAGAAAAAGGACTTTGGCTTGTTCATCATTGAATCCACAGTCCAGAGTGGATATTTATTGGGCAAATAAATGCTTAAGTCATATTAAGTCTAGCTTCTGTTATTTGATAATCCTCTTCTAGTGGCTCTGAAATGGCAAGAATTTTCTGAAGCAAAAGAAAGAGAGAAGTGTCTTACATGTTTTCTGGTTTGTCGTCATGAGACACAGCAAGAATATGACATCTACTTCTCTAGTGTCCTAAACAGAGTGTGTCATCACCACCTGTGATACTAAAGTAAGGGAGAAACAGGGGGAAAAAGAGCAAGGAGAGAATGTGAGCATATCATGAGAAAACAGGGAAGTTATTCCAATAGAAACTTATTTTGATAATCTATAATATGCTAGCTAGCTTAGGAAATAAGACAAAAATAGACCACTGCTTGTTATTTTGGAGGGAAGAGTAGTTCCATTTGCTTTTGTAATTGTCAAGTGAGCTCTGCTCACAGAACATGAATCCATCAGAGCCAGAAAGAAACTGTGGGCTGACGGTTCTATTGATAGGCTGGAGCCGCACTGCAGACTGTCAAGTTTCACATTTACATCTTAGACACTAATCTGTTTTTCTTTCCTTCATGAAATCAATTCTGTAGCAATTAAATAACCAGCCTACAAGGCATTTTAATATCCCAAGCATTTATCTATATATAGCCCAGAAAGGGAAAGGTAATTAGAAGTGGCCTACTCCGGCCAGTGTGGGGAGATCTGTTAGACAAATCAGTGCTTCATCATTAAGGAGCTACCACTAAATCTACTTCATTCTTCATTCAATCCTTCTGGGTGACATGTGGTTGAGCCTTTTTATTTGATTCCTGGAGGACACAGACTCTAAAATGGTTGTCATTATCTGGGATTTTGTTTCATTTTCTGTAAATTTAAGGCATCACTGAAATAGACTGTAATTCTAGCCATGGATGATGCCATCATGTGCACATAGCATTGGGTGAAGTAGACTTGGAGAGATATAAAAGCCTCGAGAAAACGACTTTCCCGATCCCCATCCAGTTGAGTGGTTTGAGCTAAGCCCTGCAGGTTGATAATTTCTTGTCTAAGTAATTTGAGAAGAAATAACAAGAAATCACCACAAGCCACAGGCAAATTTTATTGGTCTTTCCTTTTGAAAATTAAGTTTGCTACTTCAGATCTACAGCTTGCATACAAGAGGAAGTTATGGCAATGACTGAAAAACCAGGAAATTGCTTTCATAAGACCCATAATCAATTCCTGAACCTTTTTCTTATACCCTATGGCATGTTATTAAAAACCCTGAGCCTAGGTCCACTCATTTATATAATGGGAATAAACATACCATTCTTGATGAGAAGATGAACATTATTTTTCATTTGAGCAAGTGAAATTGAGATGTGTCTCAGAATTCACTTTCACATCCACGCTCCATGTTAAAGCTTGGGACCCACCAACTGCTTAGGGCTACTTAGATTCTAGAAGGTGAGTACTATGTCATGTCCCCATCACACCCTGACAACCCAGTTTGCTGCTTTAGTCACATAGTCCATTTGTTCCAGTCCTTCTTTCTGAACTAAAATTTAGAAGCCTCTACACTGAAAATTCAGAGATTTAATATAGGAAAATCATGGAACAGGAAAGGTAAATCTTTATGCATTACCTAATTCTCTCACATGTTTGCTATAAAAGCACAACTATTAGCAGCACTTCAAAACATTAGTCCCATAGAAACTATATGGGACTAATAGTGAAGTATTTGGGGCTATAGGAAAGACTCAAAATATATTTACAATAAGTATAAAGTAAAATGCATAGGTAATTAAAAACATTTCATCATCATTAAGCAGAATCAATTTTTTTTCATCGCAGTGGTACATTCTTAAAAGTGTATGCTAGATTCGGTGAAATTTGGTACATGCAGCGGTTTGGATGAAATAAATTTTAAAAGTTGATACAGATGGAAAAGATAACAAATGAGTCTGGAAGGAATCAGTTGGACATGAGAAAAATCACACTAGGTATTTTAACTGGAAAGGGATTTATTGGGGAATGGAGAGAAAATCCACAAGAATGACTGTCAGGACAGGGCCCTCCCTGGTGGCACAAAGGGTTAAGTCTCAGCACTATGAAGCTATCTGCAGCCACTGCAGCATGAGTTCAATCCCTGGCCAGGGAGGTGACCCACATGGTGCAGCAGACCTCTCCTGTCTCGCCTGCTGCTCCCCTCAGCAATGTATTTCATTAGATCTTCCTGTTCTGCTCTCCACTATGTTTCTGGGGAATCCTCTCTCCCTCACACCTCTGGCCTCTACCCCAGTTCTTGTATGCATAAATAAATAAACCTTTAAAAAAAAAAATGAATGACCCTCAGAATACCCTGTAGCACTGGATATAGGCACATGTGCTGCCTCTGTAACAGCCAGAAAGCAGGGAACTCGAGAAGCCATCTCTGCAACTACTAGCTCCAAAAATATACTGTTTTTAATGACAACTCAAGGATCTGAAAACTACCACTGACATCGCTCACTGCAGATGTAGTTACACTCCAGATAAATAGGTGGCCTGTACCCCATGATCTGCTTTTGCACAACCCCAAAACTAATGGTGGGTCACAGAGACCTGTGCTAACATAAAAATCAAAACTGTATTTAAAGACATTTTACAGCCAGGAGTGCAAGTGTGGTGTAGGTTTGGCTGGTTAACTGTGCTCCCATGAAATACAAAGGGAGAAAGTCACAACACACACTCGCTTCCTCTATGACCATGCTTAATAGCAGAACTCCAGAAAATCAGCAGAGACAAGCTCAGATGCAATTTTGCCCTTTGTATTTCATGAGAGTAAAACTAACTAGCCAAACCTAAACCACACTTCTTTTCTTGGCTGCAAGAAATGTCTTTAAATGTAGCTTTTAGTTTTCCAGTATCTGAATATAGGAGGCTATGTTGGATAAGGGAGGAATATATGTAAGGGGACAATTGAGAGGATTTAGGAAGTAGCAGGAGACGGTCTCCTCTCATCCTTAAAATGATAAAGCCAACACAACAGCATTCTTCAATCCAACTAAGTCTCAAATATAAAGGATACACGTGACTTACATTTTCAAAAGTGACAGCTCATCTCCAGAAAGAAGAGACCAATGGCTGTTTTAATTTGGGCATCGTGGTGAGATGAGAAGTACAGAGTAGATGAAGTAAGAAGACATTTTCCAAATTCTAGGAAACCAGAAACAACCACATGGAGACTAGATTTCCCAGAGCACAACTACAACTACATTTCAACGCTTGCCGACAAATGCTCACTGATGACTAGAGTGGCAGGTCAGAGACTGGAGGCAGGAAAAGAGAGTTCAAAGAAATTCCTCAGAGGCACTCTGCCCACATCTAGTTCAGCTTGAAACCTGTTAAAAGCTGGAGGATAGTCTTACTAAGTAAGACTGTCTAAGGGCAAAGTATCCGGGTGGAGGAGAGCATCCAACACATAAATCCAAGGGCGGAGCGACAGAGCAAACAGCATTCCCAGTGACTCACAAGTAACACTGGAGAATAACAGAGAGAATTCCTGCGTCTGGTAAAGCCAGCTATTGAGCTTATTAAGCACAGAAAAAAATATAGAAAGCATGACTGAAGCTCAGGTCTTAAGCTCTGCTGAATGGGAATACTGATCTCTTCTTCAAATGAATTGTTGTCAGTGGTGAATTGGTGAATATCCAATTCAACTGGAAGTAAGTTGACTGCCCCACCCTTTTCCAGTAAGAGCATGTCATTTCTGAGTGGCAAATATAATTTACTTTAATTTCTGCTTTTCTATACAATACTCAGCATGCAATAAGAATTTATAGGTGAGGAGAAAAGGGAACCCATGATCCAGAGAGGAAAAAGTCAACAGAAACAAAACTAGAGGTAGTCTGAGATTTGGCATGATCAGATTTTAAAATAAATATGATAAATATGAGAGAATAAAGAAGGCAAAGAAGTCAATAGAAACAAGCAGATGGAGAATGTCTGCAAAGACCTAGAAACAAAAATATAGAAATACCAGACATAGAAGAATAGCAGGTCAAAAATGAAGACATATTTACTGGCAGACTTAGAAGCAGATTGAACACAGTAGGAAAAAGAATCAGTGAACTTGAAAACAAATAAATAAAAAAAAAAGAGAGAGAGAGTATATCAATCATAGAAATAATAGTTGAGGGCTGGTGGCTCCAGGGGTTAACTCTCAGCCCTATGAAAATATTTGTAATTACTGAAGCATGAGTTCAATCCCCAGCCAGGGAGCTGACCCACATGGCATAGCAGACCTGTCTCACCCACTGCTCCCCACAGCAGAACAGCCTGCCTGTTCTGCTCCCCACTCTGTCTCTGGTGAATCCTGTCACCCTGCCTCTGCATCTCTGATCAACATCCCAATTCTTGTATGCATATATAAATAAAATAATAAATAAAGAAACAGTAGTCTAAAACTCAGGTGAGAAGAGGTCCACTTTGGAGATAGCGTTTTGAATGACCAAGTCAGCACCATAAGTATAGATGGATCCTGGCAGTCACCTGTCAGGAAACGTAAAGTTGTCAGTAAAGAAGACTAAGAAGGAACCATGAGAACAAGAACTAATCAGAACAAAATGGTGCCACAAAAGTGTGTTGTTGAAATCATGAGCAAAGTGTCTTGGTGGTGCCAAGCACTGCAGAACAATAAAGACCAGAGAAGAATGGAAAGACCATTGTGTTGTCCCAGACAGGGGCCACAGATGGCCACTCTCCTCTCAGGGACTGGCGCTGTTTTTTTGTGAGAAAACTATCTGTTAAAAGGTGGTAGATTCAGAAAGCTCTGCCTTTACATCCTGGCTCAGGTCTTTATTTTCTGGGTGATTTAATTTACTTAAGCTGTCTGGAGGGCTGTTTCCCCACCTGTAAAATGAAAATTAAACTAATTATACATAACTCTTAAGAGACATTTGTAAAATAACAGATATTAATGTTCTTATATTTTATGGTCAATCTAAATTAGTGGTATTTGCAAAATGATGGCTTCATAAAACAAATAGCATTATAGCTACAACAAAAGAGCTCACTGTCAGTACAAAAACCTTGGTCTTAATTTTAAAAAGTGAGCATGTTTTTAGCCCTCATGTTTGTTGAAGAGGTTATAACTGATAAAATACAGTCCTAGCAGATATAGAAAAGAGATCAAGAGCATAGGGAAGAAATTCAATTCTATTTTTAAAGAGTTAAATTGACAAATGTGTTTTTGTGAGAGGATATGGGGTGGGCGTTACATCAAAAAGAAGAGATAATGGAAGGCTTGGGAGTTCTCAGCCAGTCCTTGAAAATATAGAGAACGTCAGCTTAGTTTCCCATGGAACCAACCTAGATGAGGTATTAAAATGTCACTGGAGAAAATTACTTTTACTTGAGAATTCTCTCAAAGAGAGACTGAAGTATCATATTGTATATGAGAGAGAGGCAAATTTGATTGCTTCTTGAGGTGAGGAACAGAGAGATCCTCCCCTCAGCTAGAAAGACTCATGCTCAAGTAGTAACAGTAAAAGATTCCTAAGCTACTTTTCAGAAGGGAAGGAGGCTCTGATAACCTTCAGAGCTGCTGCTTGGCTGAGTAGGGGCTGCAAGCCCGGGGATGTGCCCGGGGATGTACCTGAGACGACTGGAATATCAGAAGAAAATCTAGGCTTGACACCAGCTTCTTCTTCCTCATTAAAAATGATCTGAACGGCACTGGCTTGAAGGCACCAACCTACCAGCTTTCAAATCCGGCCTCTGTTAGGAAGACGATCCGCTGAAGAGGCTGCAGCTGAGGAGGCTAGGTTAGAATATGTGAAGACACTGGTGGAAGTGACCATGGTTTCTTTCTTTCTTTTTTTTTTTTTCCTAAGATTTATTTATTCACACAAGACCTGGGGTACAAGCCAAAGGTAAAAGAGGTTTCTGGGAGGATTCACCAGAGATAGACTGGGGAGCAGAACAGCTAGATCTACTTAACTACACTGCTGAGGGGAGCAGCAGGCAAGACAGGAGACATGCTGCACCATGTGGGCCAGCTCCCTGGCCTGGAATCGAACTGGTACTAAAGCAACTGCTGATAGCTTCATCGTGCTGTCCTTTACCGGTTGTACCACCAGGGAGGACCCCATGGTTGTTTCTATGAAAAAGCTGACAACTAGGTAGGGAATATCGAAGCTGAACAGGGACTGGATGGGATGAGAAGAAAGCAAAAGATGGCATGATTAGACTTCTGAACATCTACACACCCCACCTTTTCTTGAATGTCTTCCATTTTGCCAGTTCTTTTTGCTGACTTTCTTGAAAACTTTTTCCTCCTTTCCTCTTTCTTGCTCCTCTTCCCCACTTTTGGTCACATTTGGTCTTTACTTTAGTGCTCACTGCTCCCCCATAGCTTCCAGGAGCTCTGCAGGAGAACTTGGCTTCATGACTACTTGGGGGGATGGACCCTGTGCTTCAAAGGGTGGCAGGAGCATTTGTGGGGTGAAGGATAAGGAATGACATTTACATTCCAATTTAAACCCAAAAAGTGGCATCCACAATATTCAAATACACTTTCTTTTTACGCATACATAACTTTGTGGTAGAAAACTATAACCAGTCCTCTAATATACTTTCCCCTATCATAGACTTCTTAGCTCATCCACATGCGAAGGGAAGCAGTTTGCTTTAAATATGCATATTCAAGCCAGAGTATTAACTTCAAAATAAGATGTTCTCAGGAACAATGACTGTTGTAGTTAATGACCGGTAGCATAGTTCGGTCCCTCAAAACTCCTGACTGGATAATGCTCCCTTCAGAAATGCCCGGTGTCTCAATCATTATTGACTGATTACTCCAGCTTTCCTGGATTCTTCTGTGTTTTTGTGACATCACACCTCCAACAGCTGTGTTTGGTTATCCACTAACCAAATGCTGTTGTGTAATTTCAGCTCCTTCTAGACTAATATTGAATGATGCTCTAGTTTACTTTCACATAATTACCGACAAAAAAAAAAAATGGAATGAGAATATATCTTAAAGTGCCGCTTCCCACACAATGCCTGCTTGCTTTCTAAGATAACTATTTACTAGCTCAGGGATATGAAACAAGTCAATTAACTTCTTTGCAGCTTGGTCTCCTCATCTCTAAAATAAGGATAATAATAGCAACTGCTATCATTGGAATTGTGGAAGAATTAAAAGACAATGCAGAGAAGCATACAGAGTGTGCACAATGAGCCAATATTTACTGTTTCTGCACCTGTCCCCTGCCATCACCCCCCATCCCAGCAAAGCAGAGGGATACATCTCACTTGGAGAGGAAGCCTTGTCCTATTTATGTGTTTATATTAAGACCACCATTTGGGATTCTTTTCCAAAACAAATCCTAAAAATATTTTGAAAGCATGCATGTCTCCTTAGTTTGAACTGGGAATATAAAGGAGGAAGAGGAGAGTCAAGACACATCTTTTTTCAAACAGTCATATTTGAATATAGGAGCTCTCAGCCAGCTGTGAATGTTATGGCCTCTATTAAATGGATGACAGACTCCATTTAATAATGGCCTATAATGATTTGCTTCCACATGTTATTCCATGCTCTTATTCAGCACTAGAATGTTGGTAGGCAAGATATTATTGCCCCATTTAGCAGAAAAGAGAAACAAAGACTCGATTTGCCTCAGCTCAGACTGCAGCGCAATCATATGACTTTGTACACTTTTCCCTTCCTTGCTCCATCCTTGCTTTCAAAATAAGCAGGCCCTAGGACCTGTCAGAATCCCAGCCCATGTACATGTCAAAATGGCCTTGGAGTAACGGAACAAAGAAAGTAGAGTGTGGGTATCCAACATTGTGTCCCTCCACTAAATTAGTCCTCTTTTCTTTCTCAATAACCACCAAATGAGGCCCTGAAAACAGTAACACACATAAGTGAGAAACCGTGAGGTCAAATATCTGATATGTTTTCAGACACTGATTTCAGGTGAAAGAATTCAAAGTGCATGGTGTTGACTTAGCTGTAGCAAGCCCTTTGTAAGGTGCTAGAAACCAGCTCGCTGTGGGCCTCGGTGCCAGCACACGGTGGTGTTCAACTGGTGGCTGTAAGGAAGAGCCAAAGCCCTGTGGGCAATGCAGCCTCAAGAAGGACAGTGTCCTTCAGAGTGGGGAGTTAGCTCTTCAGGTGTTTCCAGAGTCCTCTCCTGCCCGTCTTCATGCCCTCACTTTGCCTCCCAACTTAGTAGCCTAGAAGCCAAAAAGTAAGAGTCAACCTTGCCTCATCTAATGTGGCCTATTGTGTGACCCATTATAAGTCCCATGGTCCATACATTTTTTTTTTAATTTTCACAATCTTAAACAGTCTAATAGGGTTCTTTTTTTTTGGGGGGGGGGGGAGGAATGATTCAATGCTTTTAAGTAAAAGAGTCTTGCTGCTTTTAAATGCTAGCTGAAATCACACAAGGGTAGTGAGTTATAAATGTGAAAGTAATAGACTTTTGATGGAACCACAGAGCTGTTTATACTTTTTGAAATCAGAGGAACAAAAATATACAGCTCCCAGTTGCTATAAATAAACCCACAATAATTTGCCCTTAGGATACCATTTCAACATTTTTAAGCCAATGCATTGAAGGAAAACATGTTATGAAATTTTTATGTGCTAATAACTTAAAATAGTGACATTATTAGTTTCGCTGAAATATATGAATATAGCCTTGCATTTACTCCATCTCTAAGTATCACATAGGGTCACAAAAGAATTATTTGATAGTAAAAGCCTTGATTCCCATTTTGATTTCTGTATGGAACACCTGATGACTTGAAAGAAAAGTGCAACTGAAATGGGAAAATGAGGTTTGGTCCCAATAATGTCTAGAGAATTGTGCAGCATGAAATTTCAAAAGTTAAAAGCATATCATTTCTCCCATAAATATTTGGAAAATTAGGATCCAGCTTACTTGCTTTAGAAAGAAAGAAGGGCCTTGAAAAGATGTGCTGTCAGGAAGAGCTTTGTATTGCTTATCAAAGTGATTTCATAGTTAGCCTTGCCATGCTGAACATGCCCTTCACTGAGAAATACCAGTCCAGGAACAAACTCATTTCCGATAAAGCTGATGCAGCTGTTTGATGCAGAGAAGCACTCATAAGGATTCCAGAAGCAGGAGTAGTGTTTATTCAGTATGCTGGCAGAAAAGAACCTTCCCTTTAGATGCTCAGATCACATAATGAGACTTACCAACAAGCCATGGTGTCACCAGAAGCTGTAAAGATCAAAATGCAGGGATGGATTATAGCAGCCCCTAAACCAGAATGTGTTCTGCTCAGGAACACGGGCATGTCCGCCATGTCTCTATCCCGTGGCCTACTGAACTCAGTCTGTTCCATCTGATAGTAACTGAGGAAATGGCTGCTTCCCTCTTGAGAGGAAACTACTGTGTATTCACCACCTCAACAGTGACTTCATTCAAGGCCTTGACAAAAAAAAAGAAAGAAAAAAAAAAAGAAAGCCATGGAATTATCATAGAGGAACATGGTCTGGTCCACATAGCTGTTATGAGATGAAGGCTCTGGATCTGAGCCCTCTCTGAGTGAACTGACCATCTGCCTTGAATGACCACAACAACCCTCTCGCTGGAGCTTGAAATTTAGCAGTGTCAACCTGATGCTTTCAAATAAACCACTGGGCTTGAGTTCCGTAGATAACACTGTGCATGGTGGAGAATTGACTGAGGGCTTAGAGGAGGAAGCAGACATCTCTCTCAAGGAGCAAGTCCTTTTGCTTTCTGGCCATATAGCACAAGTTGAAAGGAAGTCATGATAGTTGCCTTCCTTGGCTGGCACACAGAGCTCAGAGGAACAGATGCCAACGTGGGGGCCAAGGTTTGTGGACCAAGCCCTGCTTATGTGTAAGCCATGCCTGGAGGCCCCTGCAGCAAAGAATTGGATGCTTTCTAAATGGAGGACTGTGTGCTGGCTGGCAGAAAGCATGCTGGCAGCATCGGGGAGCAGAAGCTACATCTTATCTGCTCTCAAAAGCAGTGACTTATTGCCGATTAACTCTCTATCCAGCAATGTAGGATGTGAATCAGAACTGCAAAACGTATAAAGAGACACAATGCACATTGTCTGGAGGACATTTGAAGTCATTAACCTTTACAAAAAAAAAAAAAAAGAAGAAGAAGAAGAAAGTAAGAAAGAAAAGCTTCTTGCATTATAAAGCTCTGGAAAACTGTTAGAGAAATTTACTCTGGAAAATCAGTCACTTTGGAAAGCAAGTCCTTTTCCAACAGTCTAAATACCACCTCTCTGGGGCCAATTTAAACTTCATTTTGACCATGACCGAGACTGTGACTTTGATTCTGGCTGTGAAAACGTTGCTTAAAATCGCAGGCAGAGGATGTGAATGGACACAACAGTATGGGAGTTGGTAGGAAGATTCAAACCCTTCAACAAAAACTTTGCCCCACAGGGAGACAAATTAATTGGCTAGTTATTTGAGGACTCCACCAAAGTATTAAGGGAGAACTGAAAGAAAGGAAGAGAGAGCATTTCTAAAAAGCAATCCCAAAAGCTAGAAGAAATACTAGAAGAAATAAGAACAAAAACAGAATAAAAGTAATCCACATGTTTTTAAAAGATTTATTTATTTATGCATACAGATTCACCAGAGACAGAGTTGGGGGAACAGGCAGATGGATGAAATACACTGCTGAGGGGAGCAGCGGGCAAGACAGGAGAGGTCTGCTGTGCCATGTGGGTCACCCCAGGAGCGAGGATCGAACTGGCACTGAATGGCTGTGGCTGCCTTGCAGTGCTGTGCCACCAGAGAGGGTCCAGTAATCCACATTTACATATTTTTCCCAAAGAGCTGCCTTCAACAACCACCTTTATTCATTTGGTCACCTTCACGGCCTTTCTCACCTGACTTTCCCCAGAGATGTAAGCCCTGGCACATCTTAGAGTCTGTAATTGGAGAATCAACTTTTCTCCTTGGCACCTGTAATACTAATTATATGTCATTCTTTGAAAAAGGAAGTAGTGACTCAAGTAATATGTTAATTTTCTGAGGTTCAAATGAGGACCTCTATTTATAGTCTTGTGTGTGTGTGTGGAGAATATGCATATAGAATACACCTGTATGTAATAGATATAGGATAAATATATATCCTCCCCCAAAACATAAACACAAAAATGCCACAGTTTCTCAACCCGTGGACTCGACCTCCCCTCCACTCCACCTCTCCCCTCTTTAAGGTGTCCCCTTCCCCTGACCACCATGGTCTGTCCACGGTCTCTCTGTTCCTCTGTGGCCCACCACGTCCTGACCTACGTGGACTCTTACCTCTCATCACTGTACTGTAATCAACTGAATATTGTCTCGTTTCCTCTTCCTTGAGTTCACAGAAATTTTATTAGTTATTTTTTTATCTCCTATTGAACTGATTTTGTTTCTAAAATAAATGATGTTCTAACAGCATCGACTGCTTTATTAAAAACTATCTCATTGATATCATCACCTAAAAATACGTCAATGGAATAGAAGTCATCATCTTTTTTGACATTCCAAACATTTACTTATCTTTATTTTCTGTACAATTGCTTGAAACTGTACTCCACAGAAACCTGAAATTCCTGAGAGAATTTGTTACATAGTGAATGAATCAATGAAAAATTGAATAAAAGCAGGAAATATATAGAAGAAAATGTGAAAAATATTATAAATATATTGTGTCCTTCAAAGCCTTTTCAGTAAAATCTGAGACTATACTAACAAAGCATCTTTGCTTCATTATTTTTTGTAATTTCTTTGCTTTATGATTTTTATTTATAAATTTTTAGTTTATAGTTTTCTATAAATATTTCTATCTAATAAGACTTCAATCACCTTTATAGCCTGGGCATGTAATAGATTAATTAATATCCCCAGAATTCTGTGCACATATTTTCAAAGAACAGCTGCCTTCTGGATTCAGTAAGTACTTCATTAAATTAAATGAATATAAATTATCTTTTAGAAATGATGAATTGAATAACTTCACACATAAAGAATGTTTACCATCAAAGATATCCTCAAATAATACTTACTGTTTTGTTCAGCATCTCTAACATCGTCTACAAAATATAAGTTAGCTTTGATAAGTACTTTTTAATTATACCTCAATGAATTGCATGTTAAAAAAAATCCTTCCAATGTCTTTTTTTTTTTAAATTGAGGAGACAAAATTGACAGGAAAATTAATGGAAAAATAATAAGAAGGCAAAATAACTCATAATAGGAAATGTATCAAATGATGTGTTAAGAAATTTTGCCTTAACTTAATAGAAAACAGAGGGCCGGAGGAGTGGAGGGCTTCTTAAGAGTGGTTTGCATTACATGCATGCTTACATTCAAGAGAACTAAAAAAGTAGAGTTCTTAAGCATTCTTAAGTTCTTCTATAATGTCTTAAGAACTTCTGTTGGTTCTGCAGAAACCACACACTGTGTAGCTGGAAACACAGGCCTGGAACCAGGCTAAATTCAGGTCCCAGCAACCCCAGCAAAACTTCAAAAATCATTCTCTCTGCCACTGTATTTTCCCATCTCTAAGACAGGGATAATAATAAACTCTGCCTCATGGGATTATTGTGGGCATTAACTGAGATAACACAAGTAAAACACTTCCCAGTGACCAGTACATAATAAATGCATGTAAATGTTAGTAATCAATATCATTGTAAGTACATGATATCTGAAAACTATTTTGACATCAATAGAGTATTAAATTCAGAGGAAAATAAGATTTTTATTGTAGGAGGTTCACTGTTACTTCCCCCCCCCCCCAAATGTTCATTTCTCACTTCCTGTCCCCTGAAAGTCTGTCTCTTTTATGAGCCAGAAAAACTTGAGAATAAAACTTGGAATGGAAGGCTTCATTTCATAAACGCCCAACCAAAAAATTAGTTCTAAGCATTCCTAAACAGGAAAATGATGGCAAAGCAAATCAAAACAAAAATCAAAATGGAAGACCTGCCCAGAACACAGAACGTTGGTGTAAATGTGCAACCCAGTCGAGTCCATGGTAACCCCTGGCCCCTGCGCTCTCGGGCGGCTCCCAGGGATGCGTACACCCCACCACCCAGCAGGGAGACCAGATGGCACAGCCGGAGACTTCGTTTCTGAGCACAAATGATTTGGTAAATCAGCAGATGAAACCTTGGAAGCAAGCACAGCTTCCTAACAGGATTACACCACCGGTCTCTGATATGCAGGTCAAAAAATGTCTCCAGAAAGCTGTTCTTCCAGTGCACCCACAGAAACATCTCTCACTTGCAGAACACACTGGGAAGCATAAGAGAAGTTAGCTGTGGATTAAAAGAGAGAATGTGAGTGAAAATGAGGAGCACGTATACACATGGTGTTGGCATTGTGTCTAGCTCCAGGCGCTGGATGAGTTCTTTAAGGAAATATTTACTGAGTGTTCATCAAAAGGAACACAGGTTTCTCTGGCTAGTATTCAGAAGTAAACAGACACCTCTGCCTTTGTGGCAAATGAATTCTGGATGAGGGAAGAAACAACCCAAGGCAAGTAAGCAAATGTAGACTATCAGATAGGGAGATGTCTGAAGATGATGAGGAATGAAAATAGTGCCCTCACTGTGGAAGACAATCTGGTGCCTTCTTGCAAAACTAAACATAATCTTATCACACAACACAGCAATTGTGTGCCTCGCTATTTACCCAAAGGAGCTGAAAATGTGTGCTCACACAAAAACATGAACACAGATGTTTGTAGCAGTTTTATTCATAGTTACCAGAAATTGGGAAGAACCAAGCTATCATTTAGCAGGTGAATGGATAAAGAAGTGGTAGTATATCCAGATAATACAATCCTCTTTGGTGCAAATAAGAAATGAGCTAGCAATCCATACAACAATTTGGAAGAAACTTATATTAACAAGTAAAAGATGACAGTTTGAAAGGACTTTCTACTGTAAGATTACAAGTATCTGACATTCTAAAAAAGGAAAACTATAGCGACAGTAAAACAACAAGCAACAGTGCTGGACAGGAGCTTAGACAGGGAAGGAGATGCTTGTAATCAAGTAGGTGGGGCACAGAGATATTTTAGATTGTGCCCTAAGTGTGCTGTACAATGGTGAATATATAAATTTTCCCAAACACAGAGTAGGAGCAAAAAGAATGAACCCTAAAGTAAACTATGTATTTTGGGTAATTATGAGTTTTCACATAGGTTCTTTATTAGTAACACCCTGTGTCTGAGTGTTGATCATGAGTGAAGCTGTCCTTGCGTGCAGGCAGGAGACATGTTGGAAATCTACACCTTCATCTTGATTTGCTGCAAACATAAACTGTTTGGGAAATAAAAGTCTTTCAAAAAAAAAAGATAAATGGGAAAAACAAGTGTGGGGATCATCAATGCATGCTCAGTAGTCAGTGCTTAGAATTGCGACCACCTAGTGGGATGATAAAGAAACAGCAAGGGAGGGGGACATGAGGACGAAGTGCCATCAGGACAGCGTGTCACAGGGACGCGCAAAAGTCTCCCAAGAAGGAATGGCTCCCGTACCCTGGGGGCTGAGCCAAAGGGCCTTGCCAGGCACAGAGCTGCCCCAGCTGTGCTGCTGGGTGAGCCCACGTCATGCCCCCCCATGCAAGTGCCTCCTCCACGTCCCCTCCTCACCCAACATTAAGGTTTTGAAGACAAGTTTAAGTGACAACAGCTACAGCACCTTTTGGTCATCAAATCTATAGCTAAAGCAAAAAAGAGAAGGGAGGACGTTGAAAGCTAGACTTTTAGAAGTTCAGGTATTCAAGCACTTTCTATCAGGACACCTGTTACTTATTGCAGTGGTATGTTCTCTATATTTGGAGTCTTGGCATTCTGAAGTAACTGTAATAACTATAATAATAAAGACAATAGTGTGTCTACTACATGCCCTGTTCTCTGATATGAGCTTTATAAGGAAAAAGAATTATTTATTTGTGCATACAGAACTGGGGTACAGGTCAGAGGTTCAGGGGCGGTGAGAGAATTCACCAGCGACAGAGTGGGGAGCAGAACAGGCTGACTGACGAAGTACACTGCTGAGGGGAGCAGTGGGCGGGTCAGGAGAGGTCTGCCCCATGTGGGTCAGCTCCGGGGCAAGGATCAAACTCATGCTGAAGTGGCTTTAGCTTCTTAGTGCTGCACTTTAACCTGCTTCGCCACCAGGGAGGGCCCTTTATAAGGATTTTTTTAATGTGATCTCTGACCCCAAATTGTCATTTTACCTTCTTATATTATATATAAAAATACTGAAATATAACGAGCTGGAGTAATTTATACAAAATCAAAAAACTAGTAAGAAAGGGAATTGAGATTCTAAGCCAGGGAATCAGGTTCCAGAAGTATCACTGAAAGTTCCATTTAAAAAAACCTTAGGGGCCAATGGGTTAAAGCACTGCACTAAGAAGCTAAAGCCACTTCAGCATGAATTCGACCCCCACCCCAGAGTTGACCCACATGGTGCTGCAGACCTCTCCTGACCCGCCCACTGCTCCCCTCAGCAGTGTACTTCGTCAGTCAGTCAGCCTGATTTGCTCCCCACCCTGTCTCTGGTGAATCCTCTCGCAGCCCCTGCACTTCTGGCCTGTACCCCACTTCTGTATGCATAAATAAATCAAAATCTTTAAAAAATTAATTAATAAAAAACAACCTTAGTCAAGTAGTATAGTTCAAGGAGGTATCCAAGGAAACCCTGGGCTTCAAAAGTCAAAAAAAAAAAAAAATACAACTCTAGTAAATCAACCAGCTCCTTAAAAATTTTTATCCCTGAGCAAAATGTGTCCATTTCAGGAAGTGGATTAAAGGTAAATATATTTAACAATTAGCTGTAAAAACTCTCTACAGCTTGGACTAAATGACACTATGTAGACATTAGGCTCTTGTTTAACTAAAAAGGAAAAAGTAATTAGTAAAAGTGTGAAAATATTAAAGTTAAAGTGGACAACAGCAAATTCAAAGATGACATTAGGACTTAAGAAGCTGCTGGCTGGCAGGTGAATGCTGGTACAGAAGTCAGATGAAAGCAGGTCAAGGGCTAACAGGCTAAGCTTTCGCCTCCACTGTTGAGCCATCAGTGTGTCCAGCACACACCTGGTTTGAGATAGGAATCCCGGAAGAGAGAAATGTGATCCAAATGGCAGGAACTCCAGTCACCCTTCCTCCCCAGACTTCTCAAGAGAATGCCTTAAAAGGAAATTGAGCAAGTGTATTCAGGAAAGCAGATCAATGGGCGATAAATTGTAAAGTCTCTGTGTCTTAACCAACTGGAACAGGAGAAACTGGTGGAGGGAAGATATTTTTAACAACAGCCAGTTTTCCCTGGGGAAACAGCTCTGGGATTCCATTTTAACAATATATTCTGTCTTATTTAAAAGATGTTGCCACAACCTGAGATGTTTCCTATATGCCTGAGTGAATCAGGAAGTCATGGTTATATACAAAGTGGAATACTACTCAGCTATAAAAAAGATAATCTCATGCCATTTGTGACAACTGGGATGGAACTGAAGGGAATTTTGCTCAGGGAAATAAGTCAGAAGGAGAGCAATAGAGGATGCTGTCACTTGCATCTGGAATATAAAGAAAGCAAAGGGTCAGATTAAACCAAGACAATAAGGGCCCTACAAATCCAACTACAGAACTGAGGAAACTGGAGGACCAGGGATAGGAGGATTAGGGGATGGAGGGTTAGGAAGGAAAAACAATGGGCTATGGTTATAGAACTGTGGTGTGTTGATGGTGGGTATAGTGTGTTAACAACACCTGAAGCCAGGTGTTGCTTCACAATCACATATGTTATTGTAAAATAGTTATCTTAGTTAAAAAAATAATAATAATAATAATAAGATAAAGTAAAAGATATTTCTAGAAAATCCCTTTATACTCCCTCTCATGTATCTTAAAACTCAGAGGCATTGTCTGGCTTCCTCTTCCCAAGCAAAGGCTACCTATAACTGCTAACGCTGCCTTTTTTGAAAGGTTACCCTAATGCTAACCCGAACCCTTTATAGTATACATGAATTTTCCCAGACCGTAGGATGTTTAATCCTCTGATTACCCAGTGAGTAAATTCTTGCCTCATATAAATAAAGAAACTGAGGTCTGAGATCATCTGACTCTAGACCAGAACTCAGATCAAAGCCTCCTCTAGCCACAGGTAACCCTCTACCTAGTGAACCCTGGTATCATCAAAGAAAGTTTACAGTTTAACAATGCATGCTGGTGTTCTGTTCCTGTAGGAAAATGGTCTGATTAGATAGTTCTCTCCACAAGTAACATGAGCCTGCCGCAGAGAAGCAGATCGCAGAGAAAGAAAAGAGATAAAGCCTGACAAATGTACAAAGAACAGGGAGGAGAAAGAGACAATTTGGAAGCTAAGAGAAACTGGAACAAACTTTCTCAACATGGATTTGATTTGGCGTGGGGCGCTGACCCTTTCACATTCAATCTCTTCAGGCTCTCTTTGTATTTTTCCGTGGTACTGACTGCTCACTCTTCCCCATCTGAGTGAGTTCCTGATGCTTGATGTTAGGAATTCCCCTAAAACTGGCAATAAAAGGTGTTTGTGTGCATTGTCGTTTAGAATATAAGAAACAGTTGATTATTAGAATTACAAGAGAAGGGAACTCTGATTGCAGCAGCTGCAAGCGTAGGTCCCTGCTGAGAGCTGCTCTCTGGGCTTCTGTAGCACCTTTTGAGGAGAGGGTAGGGGTGCCAGACAGCCACTGACCTCTTGAGAAAAATAGCACTTGGGAGCTCTCACTGAAAAACCAGGAGTGATTTTTATGGCACTAACATATCTCAAAATTGGAATAAAACTGCACAAATTCAAAGTTGCATCCATGAAATGGAGTCAGATCATAGTGCATTTACTTTCTTAGAGAGAGCTAATAGGGTTGGATTTTCATGGTTTAAAATTCAGTCACTGCTTTGAAAGGGTAGTAGAACATCCACTGAACCTCAGAGGAGCATGCTGGGTGGGTGGGGTGAGGGAAGAGCTGTGATTAATCCTTTAGTAAATAAAGGATTGTGGAATTCCACCTGAGGGCATGCTGAGTTTTAAACCATGAATTCATAGAAAAATGTAGCATAACTTAGCAACAGCTATATGAAGTTAAGGGCTGTTTTAAAGGCTGGATCTGTGCAGCAATATTGCCATCAATCAAAAGGTAAATGCTGATAGCTGCAAGATTTAAAAATCACACTGTGATACTTGATTCTTTGACAGCTCCATTAATTGTTTCAAATGACATCTGATTTGAAAACACGTTGTGGCAATAAGAAGAATCGAGACTCAAAGAAACATAGCAGTTCTGTTCCAAGTATATGAAGTTCCTAGTTATTTCAGCAAACTATAGCAGGTCCTTGACTAAGGTCATTTCATTATAATTATGAAGGAAAAAATAACATCCCAGTTGGGACCACTGTCTGGGTAGAGTTGGTCCATTCTCCCCACAGGGAGTGGGTTTGCCTCAGGGGTTTGGTAGCCCAGTCTGAGAGAGTGTGAGAGGCTGTGCGTCCCCTGAGGCAGGAGCATCCTCCTTGCAACCTAAAATTCTAGGATAGATACAGGCTACCCACAATCTCAAACTGGAGCTGGAAATGAATGAATGAATGAATGCATGGGATGGATGGAAATGAACGAATGAATACAAGTTATGATTTAATATTAGAAGTGTTTAAGGTGTTTCTTTAGAAGGTTGATGATGACTTTATCCCCAGAAATATGCCTTAAGAGTTCAACTCTTGTTTCTCTGTATTAACTTGATCTCATCTGTTGTTTATCTTAAAGTGGCAACTTCCAGGATTCAACGGAAGATATTAAGTGAAGACTTACTATACTGGAGAAATGAGGCTGGGAGGACTCCCTTGCTTTAGCTGCTAGATGCTCAGCTCCTGCATGTTAAAACCCCACCTAGGCTCCCAGCCTCTGGCTATAAAGGTAGGGCCATAGGCACTCACCTTGTTATTTGAATCGACTCATTTTGTCCTTTGAAATGGGCATGCCATCTCTAAAGGCTGGGGTCATACTTTCTACCTGGCCTAGCAAAAGAATCTGGATGAGGCTTGGTATTTTAAAAATGTGTTAATTAGTAGATAAAACATTCTTTTTAACCTACAAGAAAACGAAATTAAGACTACAGGGTTACTGGAAGGCTTTGGATTCTGGATAAAGTGTTGGCTAAATCAAGATGATGCTTTTTTGTTTTAAAGATTTATTTATTTGTACATACAAAACTGGGGTACAGGCCAGAGACTCAGGGGCAGTGAGAGACTTCACCAGAGACAGAGTGGGGAGCAGAACAGGCAGATCAACGAAGTACACTGCTGAGGGGAGCAGCGGGCGGGTCAGGAGAGGTCTGCCACGCCATGTGGTCTCCTCCTGGCAGGCGAGGATCGAACTCATGTGGAGGTGGCTTTAGCTTCTCAGTGCAGTGCTTTAACCAGGGAGGGCCCCAAGATGATGCTTTTTAATCCCCAAATCTGCATCCCAGAAACAATCTGATCTCTAATGAGTATGTAGCTTGTTTTACTTCATTTTCCCCTAAGATATATTAACCTAGTTTTCTGATTTATCATGATAACGATTGACATCAATGTGATTTTTAGCAGTATCAAACATCCAGTGGGACAGGGTCAGATTTCATTACTTTTCATGCATTTTTGGAACACTGCTCTCCCTTGAGCAGGAAGCCAGAAAAAAATGCCATGTTGTTGCATATTTTGAGTGCTATTTTTAAGAACTTTTTTTTTTAACTTCATTATTAAGTTTTGGACAGCATACAGTTCCCCCATCAAGTAAGTATAGGCCCCAGAGTTCTCCCAGCACCATAGCACCTGTGATGACCACCATAGTCCCTGTGCTCTTCCCTCCCCTGTCCTGACTGCTCTACCCCCTGTATGCTTATGATCTAGGGGCAGCTTGAGAATTTTGTCTTTTTCCTGACTGGGTATTTGGTTTCTCTCTTTTCTGCATATAAGTAAAGCCATCGAATATTTATCTTTTTCCTTCTGACTTATTTTGCTTCACATAATCTCTTCCAGCTCCATCCATATTGCCAAAGCAGCATGACTTTATCTTTTTTGATTGCTGAGTAGTATTCCGCTGTGTATCTGTACCACCTCTTCTTGATCCAGGTATCTGTTCTGGGGCATTTATAATAGGTTGTTTCCATATCTTGGCTGTTGCAAATAGTGCTGCAACAAACCTAGGAGTTTGGGGTTACTTTCAAATTAGTATTTTGTGTGTGTGTCCTCTGGATAGACTCCTGGGAGTGGCATCCCTGGGACATGTGGTAGATACATATGTAATATTTTGAGGGTCCTCCTCACAGATTTCCTTAGTGACTGAACAGTTTTACGTTCTCCTTTGTCACCCATCTTGCCAGCACTTGTTTCTGGTTTTGTTTGTTGTTTTTAAGATGGGTCATTTTCACAGGTGTGAGATGGTATCTCATTGTGGTTTTGATTTGCATTTCTCTGATAAAAAGTGATGCTGAACATTTTTTTATATTCCTGCTAGCTGTTTACATTTCTGCCTTGGAGAAATATCTATTCAACTCTTCTGCTCATTTTGTGACTGGGTTTTTTGCTTTGCTTGTGTTGAGTGTGTGAGCTCTTTCTAGGTCTACAGTGTCAGCCCCTACCAGATGCATGGCGTGAAATACTGCCATTCTCTCTGTTTTGGTTGCAGAGTCTTTTGCTGTCCAGAAGCTTTCTAGTTTATGTAATCCCAGCCATTTACATTCTTCTTTGGGTAAACTACAGTACAGCAGTGCAGAGAAAACACTTTTGCCCTCATGATCACTCAGAATTAGTAGGTAAAACATGCATTTCAGTGACATTTCACAGGGAGAAAATTCCGGTGACTTTTCCAGTATCCAGTATCCCACAGAGCTACAACATCAGCAAGACAAGCCACTTCTAAACCTTGATGCTTTCCATTTGTCTCCAGAAATCTCATTTTCCAGTAAATCCTTAATATTCCAAGTGACTTTTTTTTTTTTACAAAAACTCGAGGAATGTTAGTGCTTTCACCTCAGAAACATTTGATTGGGTAGCTTACAATGATGTCATCACTTAGGGATGCCTCACTCAATACTTAGGCTCATTGTGCAGCAGCAGACAATACTGCTTTCTTGCTGTCCCTGACCCCACGAACACCCTGCAGACCTACTTCTCACAATGTCCATGCATGAATGGTTGACTAGACTCTGTGCATAAAAGAAGCTAAATAATGAAATGTGACATACAAAGGAGGTCAAGATAACCAAACCAAATCATATTGCATTGTGAGCAGGCTATGGCCTGTGTTAATTTTTATAGTTTTCTGACATGAAAGCTCAGCATAAAGGTCATTGGGAAGAAGAATCATACTCAGCATTGTCAGCTCACACTGCCAGCTGCTTTGCTTTCTTTCCTCAAAAATGACAGCTACTTGATAGCTGTCAATCTGGGGGGAGAGTGAGCCTCTGAGAAGGGACAAGGGGGTGGAGGGTGTGAAGGAATATATGAGGGAGAGGTAGCTTTAAGCTCTCCAAGTTTTTGTTTTCTCTTAGCTGTTGATTTACTCCTTGGCACTCAGTCGGCAGCTTCCTCAAAGGTTCAAGAAACATACTGAGTTGTTGCAAAAGGGTGATGACTTTCCCAACAACCCAATAGAATTCATCCAGTGGGCCCTCCCTGGTGGGGCAACAGGTTAAAGCATAGCACTGACGGCTACCCACAGGCACTTCAGTGTGAGTTCGATTCCTGGCCCCGGAGCTGACCCACATGGTGCAGCAGACCTCTCCTGACCTGCCTGCTGCTCCCCTCAGCAGTGGACTTCGTCACTCTGCCTGTTCTGTTCCCCACTCTGTCTCTGGTGAATCCGCTCACCATCCCTACACCTCTGGCCTATACCCCAGTTCTGTATGCATAAATAAATAAATCCTAAAACAAACAAACAAAAAGAATTCCTTTGGTGAACTTTGGGTTTCAGTTTCTGAGTCTGGGAAACAAATTGTTCTAAGTACAGACTATTTTTGAAAATATGACTCATTAAAAATTATCATTAAATTTCTATTTCCTTATTAGGTATTACTACTTCATGCTACTAGCTTCTACATAAGAGGGAAAATGATTTTATTTTTGGGTATCTATAGCTATTTAACATTTTTCTAATTTTTCCATGCCTTCTCCCAATTAGTCAACTTTGGCTTTAAATTTATCACAAAACATTTCCCAAAGCATTATATATATATATATATATTTTTACCAGCAGAAGCTGTCCACCATACCACAATCTATTCTTCATTTTCCATTTTACCTTTTGACTTTATGCAAGGAGAAGCCAAACTATTGTTGAAGCAATGAGACAAGTACTGGTTCCACTGGAAATAAAATGAACACAACACTTTGTAAGACAATGAGTCATTAAATGTTTTGTCACAGAGATGAACTCAAGAGTACTTGTATTAAGTAAATAGTCAAATTATATAAAACACCTATATTATCTAAAACTCTGTTAAATCTTCTCCTACAAAGCCCAGAAGGTGAGTGCTGATACCCTGGCTATTCAGGCAATTAAGCAGATTCCTTTCACCAGATCACTGACCAGGAGGTGAGTCACCCCCCACACACACACACACACACCCTACCTGGATGGCATGCAGCCAGCCAGCAAACATCGAGGACTGGTTGGCACCTGGGTGTACTTGAGGTCATCCTCCTCTATAATCACCTCACTCATTGATGCCACTTTTCTTCTCATCTCCTACCAACACGATTGGTAGCGGCATCCCCCTGCCCACCTGTGCCAATACGGCGTGTGTGTCACTTCACCAACCTCCCTTTGCAAAGCAGCAGCTGCAGCTCCCCCCGGCTCTCTTTTAACAAACCTGTCCCATTTTCGGGAGCAGCTCTTTCTGTGAACATGTCTATGCAAGTGTTATGTATTCTTCTATCCCTTTTTATAATAAAACTGCCCTTTTGGATATTAAAGAAACAAAAAGAAGAAAAAATAAAGGGGTTGGTAACCACACTTTAGGTCTCATTCTGTTTTATAAGAGACAGGAAGGCAGGACCCAAGGTTAATTCATATCTGTGACCCTCCATACCAAAACCTAAGGTCTTGTCTCCAATCTGTGATGAAAAAATATATGTGGACTAACAAGCTTCACATAAAGAACACCTATTTCAGGGTGTCTCCTGTAGACTCCATTTGCCAGTGGGAAGTTTGGGGAGTCACTGGAGTGTTATCCCACTTGGAAGAACACTTATGAATGAGAGATGCAGCATCCTTAAATAAAGGGAGACTGTGTGTTTTCTACTCCATATTTCCCCATTTCCCCTACAGGGAGACAGTGAGGATAAGTCTTTTCCTTGAGACTGGGGTTACTTGCTGACGTCAAGATAACCAAGAGCACTGAATGCACAAAGGAGGAGGCTTAAACTTTTCCCAGAAGATCTGGTCCCAGTCACTGCTGGATTCGAGTGACTTCAGCAATGTGAATTGCACAGCTCATTTGTTTTCTATTTTAAATCTACTGAAATTAGGGCTTTATATTGTATCCATGTCACCTCATAATCATAGCTGCAAGGGGTCAAATTCTGGTCTCTAATGCACATTCACAGTTACTGTTGATTAATCAGGAGTTGTGCGCACACATGTAACAACTAAATTTGCTATCCCAGAATATTTCTTGACTTGATGCTACCATTGTACATGTCTTAATATTACTCAAGGAGCATAAATAGTTCCAATTTAAAACATGAAGAAAAGGAACTAAAACGTAAATCCACAGTCAAGTATTTGTTGGACATATTTACCACTCAGTCACAGATGAAGTTGAATGCCTCTTTTGTTTCCTTTAGCGCCTACAGAGTCTCTTTTATTGCATTGTTTTTCATTGATATAACATTGGTTTACAACTGTTACGATTTAGAGGTACATGTTCATACCTGCTTAGATATGTGACCTTATCTTTCACCACAGCCCTCATGATTCCTCCACCGTGGAACTCCTCCCTCTTTGCTAACTACCTCCATCCTCTCGCCTGCCAATTCTACAGTCAGATTTTTAGAGTTTGTTTTGCATACTTTTGTCAGTTCTCTTGTATTTTTTTTTTACATTCCACATATGAATGAGAAAGTCTAATATTTTTCTTTATACTTTTGCCTTATTTATCTTAATATAACCCCTCTAATTCCATCCATCTTGTCATAAGTTTAAAAATATACATTTTATAGTAGTATTCCATTCAGAAATAAATAAATTTTAAAAACAGTTATATTTGCACACATATATACATACACCACATCTTCTTAATTCACTGACCCGTCATTGGGCTCTTAAATTGTTTCTATAGCTTGGCTATTATAATAGTACTGCAGTGAAATAGAAGTTATATATTTCTTCAAATTAGCATTTTTGCATTCTTCAGATAGATACCTAAGAGTGGAGTTGTTAGGTCACATAGTAGAGCCAATTTTAGCATTTTGAGAAATTTCCATACTGTTTTCTATAGAGGTTGGACCAGTCTACAGTCCCATGAATAGTGCAAGAAGGTTCCTTTTGCTCCATACCCTTTCCACCAGCATTTCTTGCTTCTGGTCTTTTAACATGGGTCATTCTCACAGGTGAGATGAGAATGATACCAGTAGGATTTTGATTTACATTTAGGAAATGAATCATATATTATCATGCTAAAAGGAAAGGATTTGCTGACACTTCTGGGGGGAAATAAGTTATTTGAAATTAGGACTAGGAAGTACTCCCTCTACCACACACGTATTTGACACACCTTGTTTAACCAATCTTTTCTGTTGAACCTTAGAATCCTAGCATAGTGCTCTAAGAAATCATTTGTTTGAAATCTATCTGGGTGCTTAAGATAAAACCTATAAAATCTCTATACTGTCAAATTCTTAACAAATAAATATAAATTAATAAATAAAAACATAAAACCTATTTGCTATTTTTGTTCTAGACCAGGCTTTAGTCTTTTTGAATCAGAAACACTTGTGAAAATTCAAGAAAAAATTCAACTTATCCACAAAAATTCACCTAAACAAAACAGGATCTGTGCCATTTCAGGAAGTTTTGGCATTCTCCCCAGCTTATTTGTGAGTATTTTTGAGGTCCATTAACTCATTGGAATAATCTATGCTCTAGACTCTGTATTTTCTACAACATTCCAGAAAACGTGGATGAGCTACATCAGGACAAGGACTTGACTGCTCACTGTCCTCCTCAAGTCCCCTCTCCCACTCCTCCCTTCCAAAATATATATGTACATGTAGTATATTTATATTATTTAACACTTAATGAGTATTCATATATGTATTACTATATAGCATATATGTCTTACATATTTGTCTAAATATCTAAAAATTTACAACAGTTTCTTTCTAGTCATGGCCAGTCAAAGAATGAGTCAAATTCTCCAAAAGCCAATGGTGCACGTGAGCATTGATCTTTCTGAGTCACCTCATCCAAAGTCTCGTCAGGGTGGAGGAAACAATGTAGGTAGAACATGGAACATTTTTGTTACTTTACAATGGTAACTGTACAAGTAAATTCTCTTCATTGATATTAATGATCTATTTTTTCATTGTGCAAAATGTTACTTAATTTTGTTTCTTAAAAAATGCAAAGTATTACCCTGGATCCAGTTTTGTCATTTAAAAGTATCCTAAGTGCTCTGAGAACATTCAACTGTTTTCATCTTGAGACTTTCCTAAGACCTCAGACCATGTCCTTGATATAGAGGTGCTAATTAATCCACTGGTAATTTATAGATGAACAAATAAGCAGAGAGTCTATAATAAGAAGATGTAGTAACATTAGATTATTAGAATGTAAACTCTGCCCTTATGGTTCAATCAAATACTGATGTTCTTCCTTATGACTAGTTTCTTGACCAAAGTGCCCTGGTAAATTTCATCTCTATTAAATTTCATATGACATGCAATATACTAAGATTTTAGGTTCCTATTTAAAAAACTTTACCTGGTTATTTATTAGGTACTCCCCAAAATATTTAGTCTCAGTTATATATTCTATTTTTATTTATTTTTCAGTGTTTTTCTTTACCTTCCTCATTCCAATTCTCCTTTGTAATCCCCCTTTCTGTTCTAAGGACAGTCTCTCTCTCTCTCAAATGACAATATGACAGGACAAAATTCACTATGATTATTGAAATCCCTTTCCCACCTTCAACTCTCTGTAACTTTATTTTTGCATTTTCAACCCTTTGATAGTGTTTACATTTCCTGACTGATAATTCCTTTGTAATAAGGGGGAAACACACACACACACACACACAAAACACAAGAGAATCCAGAGATTCTTAAATCCAGAGATGCTTTAAAATTAATATTTGATCCCAGATAAATTTTTAAACAACTCTAGTGGAGAGCACAGTATTAACAACCAAAGCATATGTGGTTTAAGAGCCAGATTTTTTTTTTTCTTTTGAAAGAGCGAGAAGAGGCTTATTGAATTATAAATACTTGACTTTGTAAATCCAAGGACAAAAGTTGCCAGGCAAAAGTTTATATAACAACAGTAGATTTAAAACAATACAGGAAGATTTAAGAGCAACCTCCCTGTACAAAAATAAGATAAGATTGGGAGGACATGAAATAAAGATAGACATATGGACCAATGGAATAGAATTGACTCCAAAAATAAATCCATAAATCCACAGCCAACTGATGTGAGACAGAAGTGCCAAGTCCATTGGAGAAGTAGTTTCCTCAACAAATGGTGCTGGAACAAGTCAATTTTAACTTGTAAAAGATTGATATTGATCTTCTATCATGCCATATGCAAAAATTAACACACATTGAATCAATGACTAAATGTCAAGCTAAAATAATAAAATTATTTGAACAAAATATAGGGTAAATCTTATGACTTTGAATTTGGCAAAGTATTTTTTTGTGATTGTAACAGAGAAACACATAGAGAGTTTGTCCATCATGTCTCATATGCTATCTTGGATGGGTATCAGTGACCGAAAGCCAATGGAAATTGCAGTTCTCCATGGAAGCCAGCAGGCACAAATGCCTACATATTGGATCAGACCCCTCTCCCCATGCCAAGCCCTCTTCCCTTCATCTTCTGGCAATGCATAAACATTTTTCTTCTACCTTGGACGAGGAACGGAAAGAAATGGGTAAGGATAAACCTGAATTCAACCTAGCATCCAAAATACTTTAAATGGTAAAATAAACAAATCTCCTACTGGAAAAGACTGAACAATTTCAGCCATTACACTGAGCAAAGCCTAGACTCACTAGAGAAATGATGTTGAAGACCAGTTAGGAGTTGTATTTTTTAAATATATTTTGTATTATTTTTTAACTGAGATAATGTTGGTTTACCACACTGTGTATGACTCAGCGGTACAGCTTCACGCCTCTTCAGATATCATGCCACACCCACCACCAGAACACTCATGGTCTTTCAAATAGTCCATTAGTGCTCCTCTCCTTTCTCCCCTCCCCCTCTGCTGGCTTCAATTCTACAATCAGATTTATGACATGTTCCTCTCTTTTTGTTTAACCTGTGCAAATATTGAGAGACATGATACAGATCTTTGCAGGGTTATGAGCTTTCAAGAAAACAGAGAAGGACAGATGGGCAACTTGTTCCAAGGCTTGATTGTCTCTCATTTCCAATTTGACCTACAGAAATGGGACTCATCAGCAGAAGTCACAACTTGGCAAAGAGGAAGGCATTTGTCCAGAGACCAGGAGAACCATACACTACCTTTGAATTTGCTATTGTTATTAATGTAACACTGCTGGTATTCCTTTCTCTTTTCCTTCTCATAGGGAAGCTCTTCTTATTTTCATATCTTAGCCAACTAAGATGTCAAATCAAAGAAGGACCTTCCAGAAAATACTGCTTTTAGCTGGTAGATAAGAACTTCATCAAATTGGCTTTCTGCATCACACCCGAGAGCTGGGGACAGAAGATGATATGTTGGCCCATGTGTGGTAGTGCACGTCTGGAAAAGATTCTGGACAGGTACCCCAGCCCCAGTTTCTTGAGTGGACAATACCAGGAATTTTGGGAAGAGGGAAAGAAGGAGAGTGCTCTTTTCAGGGAGAAAACTTGGTACTTGTTTCCTTGATGGAAAGAGAGCTGAGAACTTGTCAACTGAGTTTGTGAATAGATTTTGGAACTCAGAGCAAAAACAATCATTCTGAAAGTCAAGATGTTTTTGATTTGAAAAAAAAAGGCATTTTTTTAAGATAAAATTCTCTTAAGTAGCCAGAGCGTGGTTAAAAATAAAACATATATAAATAAGCAAACAAACAACGAATCACAATCTTGAATGACCGATAAAATAGAGGTTGGAAGGATATTTGTCTCTTCTATTTTCCAAGCTCCAAAAAAGGGAAAAGATTTCTGGGTGAGTGGAGGAGAGTGTTCAGAAATGAAGAGGAAAGAATTAAGTCTTCTATGGCTCTCTAAGAGGAGGGTCCTTCTTCCCAGGACTTCAAAAGAGGTTAACTTCTTCAAAAGAACTGTCAGATACATTTGCTAATATCCCTTAAATGAGAAGGAATGTACCTCCTTTCCCCAAAATATAAACTAGAGAGATTTCAGAACCCTCAAAGGAGAGGCCCTCAACATGGCCCCAGAACAGTAAAATGACCACCGCTGACTAAGCCATCTAAACAGAAGAGCCACCAAGCAGGCTGACCACGTCCTGACTCCCCTCAAGCATCATCAGGAACACAATGAGCAAGCCCATGAGGAGAAAGAGGTCTTGCAGTTTAAGAGAGGAAACTTCAGAGCCCACGGACTGGAAACCAAGAATTGGGCACAGCGAGAGCCCCAAGAGAATTGCGTGACTGGGACCTTCATTGAGCAGACGTCCCTCTGCATTAAAGCCCAGGTCCTGCTGCAGAGCTCTATTAATCATCTTAATGGATTAAACACAATCCATTAAGAAGTAAGAAAAACCCGATTTTCTTGTGTATGAATAGAATAATCACTAATAATCATTACTTAGTACTTTGACCAAATTTACCTGCATGTGAACACATTTACTTTTCTGCTGACTGTAAAGTCTCATGAAAACAGATTTGTTTTTCCCTACAAAATTTCAGCCAATTACATGTGACTTCTAACCCTGATTATTTTTCAGCTGAGATCAGGCTCAGATGATTTTGTTCAGTATTCTGTATAAGGCTCCAGATGCATAGTCAAACTTGCAATCCCTTGGCTTACTTCCCTAACTACTTCACTAACTAGGTGAATTGTGTTTGCATTGTACTCATTCACTTTTATGAGCTATTGCTACAAACTAAGAGAGTTAACCAGTGCATTGCAGTTGGATTTAGACATTTTTGAGTAAAGATACCACACTGTCGATAAGAAGGTGTAAGTGGTGTGAGGGCCAAGTACTTCCCAGGCAAGCATAGGAGAAGAGCATCGTGTTTCCTTGTGCTGTTTTCAATTATTGCTATAGTGCCTAACACAATAAAATTACATATTTTAGCTGCTCATTTAATAGTCCCATATGGAGTGGGACTGAAAGAAATAGAATTTACATAAATTGGTACAATTTGTTTTATAAATTGCTACAAATATGGCTTGCTTTTGTTTTTCATCATGCAACTAGTTTGTGAATTATTTATCTACAAGTTCATCAAATGAGTAACTGGCATGTGGGGAGTAAAATTAGATAAATATTGACTATAATGACAGTGTGGGGGAGTGAAGGAGGGGGTTTTGCTTGCCCCCCTCCCCCATGAATGACTGCTGTATTCTCTAAGCAGGTTGGTTCATTGACGCTCTTTCCACCTTGGCACCCTTGGGAGTTTCCAGAGTTCCCCCAAACGTGCTTAACAGTCAGTCCTGGCTGTGGTTGTAGCAAAGGAGATAGCTTTGGAGCTCTGTGTCCCAGGGCTGCTTCCCTGATGGCCTGGACTCCAGAAATTACCCACGGTCTTCACACTTTGGGTTTTTTATGTCTAAAACAGGAAAAATAGGACTATCTCATTAGGCTGCTGAAGATATTTAATTAGAATAAATTGTCCTTTCATCTGTGAAGAGCAAGCAAGGTAGCCATTCAATAGCTGCAGGCTCTTAATGATTTAAATATGTAAAAAAGCAGTCATCAGGGATCAGTTGCTATTTAAATGCCTGGGGATGTAGGTTTGACTCATATACCCTTTCATGAGTACATGATAGAAAAAGGCATCTTTTTTCCTGTTATCCCATATGACATATGGGATATATTTCTATACATACAGTATACTTTGGCTAAAAGGGATGTGCTCCTATTCCCAGTAATTACTAAGCATCCCCAAAGGCACACAGAATCATTATTCATCACATTGTCATCAAGCAGTCATTCATCTAGCGCGACTCTGTGTGTCTGGGTGCCATGCTGTGCTTCAGACACGAACAGATGGGCGCCCTGTCCTCCAGTGGCATCAAGTGAAAACGCCCAACACCACACAACTGCACACAGAAACAACTGAACAAACACTAAAGGGATAAATAAGTTTCAAAATGAAATTAGTAGGAAGCGTGTTAGCAACGTGTAAGCGTAGACTCTGCAAAGGGAGGTTATCTTCTAAGTAGGTCGGCTTCTAAGAAATAAAACATCTTAGCATCCCTTCCGTTGGTTTAGGAAATATACAAGGAACAAAATCTGTGTGATTTGACTCTACTGAACTCCCTTTAATCGCCACATTCAGTTCCAGATACGTTATGGACATTTAAGAAACACAAAGAAATATTAACGAGTCTGCCATACTGCTAGATCACGAATCATTTAGGAATGCATATTGGGTTTTATATCTTTTTTTCTGGGAAAGTGTTGAAAACTGTATAAAGCATTATACCAATATAAAGCATTATTATTTTTATTATTTCATGAAATTTAGCAATCTATATGCACATGCCAGGGGCACAGAATGGTTTTACAATCCAGAAACAGCCACAGATGCTATTATTGCCTACTTCTTTGCATGCGTATCTCTGAAGCTGGCCTCATTTCTTAAATATGGCAGCTATATAATGGCAAAGAAACTATATTAAATGTAAAACACATTCAGTTCTCCAGATGTTCTTGTTACATGACCTCAAACAATGGAGTAAACTGATTAACAGAAACTCCCTTTGTATTTGAATTTTTTCCTTATGTGTCACAGATTTACATGCACTCTGAGAGTTTCATCAGCACTGCACAGAGTAGTCTTTGCAAGAATTCAGTGTTGTCTGCCTATGTTGAATGGTACTGTGGCAAAGTCCCATTCGCTTGGGTAGGTGCCTGTTTGGAACATAAAGATCACCAAAAACTGCATTTTCTCATATTCTGAGTAAATTGGTTTATATCTTTTGATCGCTGTCCACCATTTTTCAGGCAATCTAAAACTAGAATCACATTCATTGATTCATCTTCTTCCCCCACTTCCTGTGATAGATTAGGGTTCCATCCTCATTTAACCATTGTGTATACATTGTCCTATATTAAAATCTCATCATCATCCCCCCCTTAGACTTTTCTTTGGTTCTATAATTTTTAAGAAGTAGTTGTTCATAGCATTTTAAAGTATAAACTCTGAGATCAGATCAATGGATTCAAACTTCACTCCACCACTAATTTACTGTAGAATAAGTAGTATTTTCATCTCTAAAATGGAGGTTGGCATTGTCTTAGTAGTTAATGTGTGTTTAAGAATTAGAATGCATCAAGCACAAATAAGCACTACATAAGGGTAAGCCCTGAATTTCTCTTTTGTTGCTATCCTCCTTCCCAAATTCAGTTACTGCTCCAAAACAAATCTGATCATGCTTTCCAGCTCAGAAAACTGTGAAGACTACTTCTGTCTACAATGCCATTTAAACCTTTCACCTCCCTCCCTCAATGTGCATTTTATACTTCTCCCAACACATTCCCTGTGCTTCAGAGATATCACATTTCAATGTATTTTATGTTTCTTTTTTTAAGATTTATTTATTTACGCACCCATAAATAAATACAGGCCAGAGTTGCAAGAAAGAGACACACATGAGGGAGTAAAACAGGCAGATCAATGAAGTACACTGCTGAGGGGAGCAGCAGGTGAGACAGGAGAGGTCTGCTATGCCGTATGGATCAACTCCAGGTCCAGGGATAGAACTTGCACTGAGGCAGCTGAGGCTAGCTTGCAGTGCTGCATCCTAACCCATTGCACCACCAGGGAGGGTCTCACCATATTTTATATCCTCATGTACTTCATGTCTCCTAGAGTTGCTCACATTATTCTTCTTGATTAAAATATCCTTTCTTATTCTCTCACCAGCCATAGTTTATGCTTCCTTCAAGACTCTAGTCAAATGCCAAGTTATTAGTGAAATCTCCTGAAACAGCCCAAGCAGAAAGAATTGTTCCCACATGTGTTCTGCACAGAATCTTGTTCTAACACCAGCATGGGATCATCCCTTTATAGAATCTTATCATTTGGTTTATGAAACTTTTCACCATTAGGTTGATAGCCCTGGGTTTACAAGAACCATGCCTGAGTGTTCTTTCTAGGAGAACAGTCTAGACTAGTGCCTACAAATTCTAGAAGTCTAATAAACATATTCACATCACATGGAACAGGCATTTGTTAAATTAATAATAATGTCTTATCAGAAGTTCCCTTCTTTTACAAGATTCAAGTTGAATTATAATTCATTTAAAAAAAAAAAAAAGCCTTCTGTCTACCTCGGCTCAAAAGACTTCATCCATTTTGAATTTCTCTGTTACTTGTTCTGTCATTCACATGATATTTATAATATATTTCATTGTGATTTTGATTGTTTTTTTCTGTGTATCTGTAACTCAATGTCAGCTAGAGACACTCTGCCAGTAAGATCCATCTAAGTGTATCTAAAACCCCACTCCTCCCAGTCTTTAATACCACAAGACTGGTAAATTTTGGGTGTGGGGAACAAAAGAGGAACTTTTATATCCATAACCATTTCAACTCTGACAATTTCTTCTGTGCAATTAATTCAGTGTAAGGATCATCATTCACACCTGTATTTTCTGTTCCTGTTCTGAACCTGGTCTGTTGAGAAGTAGATCTCAGCCTTTCCCTGATGTCTATAAAATAAAATCAACCAATGCTAATAAGCAAGTAAACCACACTGGTATAAAATTTTAAGTATATCATAGACTTAACCAAAAGTTTAGAAAACAAGAGATTTATATCATAATCACTGAAATAGCTAGTGAGCTGCTCCTTTTTATAGCACATTTTTTTAAGCATACACACACATACTCACATACACACACAGAATGTGTATACCTTGTAGTCACAGGTCTGCATTGAACAAAAGTCACTAAATAACTGGGGAGACAGAGAAGGTCTCTATTCCAACAATCCAACAATGTGAATGCAACTAAAATTAAAATTGAGGGGTTCATTTTGGGATCTCCACTTCTCCCTGTGTGGTAGATTTCCTTCACTTCACTGACTTCGTCCCCTTTCTCTCCCACAATTCCTTCTGTCATCCTCAGTTCCTTCACCTTCCTTTTGGAGAACCTGCTATAAGCTCTTTTTTCTTTCATTTTAGCTAATAAAACCCCGAAATGCCCCTATTTCTTATTCTTAAAATCCATTTCAGGCCTGTATTTGCATATGCGAACCTACCAAATAAAATGGCTTCTCATTGTACAGGATTTATTTTCCTTAGGAAACTACTAGGTTTTAACCCAAGATTTGGTTTTCTTCCTATATCTGCGTGCTTGGTTCTGTTGATTAGATTGTAAATCCTCTCAAGATTGAGACAGACTTAAAATATGCTAATGATTAGAAATTTAATGTCTGTAAAATCACTCATTCATCGAATCAAGTGTTTATTGGGCAGCTGCTATGTACAAGGCAATGTGAAATAAACAGTCATCAGCCTTAGCCTGAGATGTTCCCAGGAAGAGAGTAGACACATCTAAATGAACTCCCTGTGCACCTGGAAAGAACCACAGATCTCAGAGCATGCTTAATTCTGTAGTACCATGAAGGGGAGTCTCCTCCTGGTTCTCAGCCTTGTCTCCTCGACCCACATTTCCAAGTGTCTTTCTATCCTCCACACACAAATAGTCTTTTCTTCACACTGGAAATGCATACATTCCATGGAAGCAAGAGGGTGAGAAGCCCCCTGAGGAGGGCTTAAAATCCATTTCAGGTCTGTATTTGCATATGCAAATCTACCAAATAAAATGGCTTCTCATTGAATAGGATTTATTTTCCTTAGGAAACTACTAGGTTTCAACACAAGATTTGGTTTTCTTTCTCCCCTGAAAGATAAAGCAAAATAGAAGTGTGGTAGAACATGGGAATTTTCCAAAAGACCTGTAAACACCAGTAATTCTCACCAACCTGCTCAGGACTGTGCCCTTTGAGAATCATGGTGTAAAACTTTTAAGATACAATTAAATCAAGTGATAATTTTTCCAAAACACATTAATTCCACACACAGAGGTGAGCTGGGCAGATCTTGTAAGTGCAGCAGTGAGTGAATGTATCTGAGTAGCCATCACTGTGCCACTTGCTTGGCTCACTGGCATACAGGCATAAACAACCCACTGCAGGTCTGTTTGTAATGGCAGCATAATGAGGTCCCTGGAGTCCTGAGCTGAAAATGACTTGAGATTTCTCTTGGAGAATATACTACAGTTGCTGTGAGTTGGTTTGCCTTTATGCGATGCTCAGATGAGAAGACGGAATCATTTCATAGTGATTTTTTTTTTTCCAAATGGGAGTACAGTCATTTGGCTATTTTTAGATTATTGTTCTAAATTCCAAATACTGCTTTATTATGTATTTTTCAAATAGAAGCAGGTATATGTTGCAAGTTATTTGTTCAATCCTGTCTTTAAAAAAAACTCCACCCCATTAAGCATATATTCTCTGGAGAACAATTTACTGTCAGACTGAAATTACCTTATAAAACCAGCCAACTTATCCAAGCAAAGATATGTTTCTTTTTAGAACATATTCCTCTGCTTTATGAAGTAAGATCAGAAGAGAGACTAGAGTTAAAAACTATAATTTAAACTCAGAAACTGTGTTGACCATTGAAAGAAGGGACAAAATACAAATAGCAAATTCTTTTCCTTGAAAGAATCTAAGAATCTCCCAGGTCCTCTATACACACATACATTTATCTGTGTTAAAGACCACTCAGGCCCTCTGCTTGGGTTTCTAACTGGCCACCTACATGTACTATCTCAAAAAAGAACAAATAAATTTAGTAGCACATTTATGTATTAACAGTTACTCATTAATGCATACCCATACTTGCACAGCCAAAGGCATACATAAATTTATTACACATATTATCGCTCTAGAGTAGGCATCCCCTTTGGTCTATGCCATATGCAAATACTGAAGTGAAGAACCGAATCAATTTTGTGAGCAGCCCAGCCATCGAAGGACTTCTATCTGCTATAGACAGCAGAGAGGAAGAGAAAAACATATCTTGCTGTAGACAATGTTGACCCAAACCCTTGGCCTATGAGTTTCACCTTTTTTTCTTTTTTTTTTTTTTGGAAGTCAGTGAAATTAGCATTTAGGTGAAGTAGATGAAATAAGATATAGCTTGTTTCTAGGCAAAGAACACTTTGCAGGTTCCACCTTAAGGTGACTAACTCTGGACCTTGGTCATGATTCATATATTGTAGGAAATCCTAGGCAGAGCTTTGGACCAAGCTGAAATAGTGAAAGCAAAGTCTGGGTCCCCAAACTTAGCTTTGCACTAGTCTAGATAAGCTTTCTTACTCTTTCCTGTCCTACCCATAGCAGAGAACAAACACAATGCACATCCCACAGTTCCCATGATGGGCTCCATTCTCCAAGGGAACCAGCCCGACACCCAGTGCTGTGCTACAAGATACCAACAGGCCTCAAATATGACAGGATGGGACTAAAAGAGTTCTTATTCCTATAATATCAGAGAAAATGAAACATCTTCCAGTCTCATGACAGCTCAGATTTATTTTCTACTATATGACTGGCAATACACACTTTATTAGTTTGCTGAAACCATACAACAACCCAGAAGGTAGGTACTATTATTGGCACTCAATTCCATATTCCAAAATCCTGGAGCTAAACATGTCTTGATATTTGGGTTTTTTTTTTCTTTCAAATTTTAGAAAGGGAATAGTGGATTGTGCCATAAAATGCACACAGGGTGAACAGGTCCAGGAGAAGCAACCCTGTATTCGACAAGTCAATGTTTTATAGTGACTCTGAATATTCATGTCAGTTGGAAAAATCGATTCCATTAATAGACCATCTTAATATAAGTCAAGTCAGATTTTTCCACCAAGTGAATTTGCATTAAACTTATGCTATCCTAAAGTTTTTAAAGCCTTTAGATTTTTGGATTTATGGATGAGAGACTGAGCCATGTAGGAATCACCCCTCACAAGTATGAAAGCTAAAGCAGGGATAGGCTCAGGTCGCAAGTTCTTTCTGGCCAGGCAAGAACAGAGCAGTGGAATATAGATATGAACCCACTAAAATTTTAATTCCCAGTTGATAGAGCCACCAGTGTGTAGCCATTCACACAGCAAATATTTATTAAACAACTGCTAAACTACAGAAACCAGTGATAAAACATGAGGAAGAGGGACACAGCCCCACCTGTGCTGAACTAACACTCCAATGAGGACAAATACAAATATGTAGTATCTAGACAGAGGTGAGCATTAGAGATACCTCCCTCACTACACTACAGACCAGGTCTTTCTCTCCCCAGGAATAACTATAACCCAGGTCTCCTTGGACAACAGAGGTCAAACAGCAAGGTTTGCTCCTCAGTGCCCTGGAGAAACTAAAATGGTCAAAGGATATGGGCTGCAATTTGGGAAACAAAGCTGTGCAATGGACAAATCCCTCCCTTGGGCAATGACTTCCAATGCAAGGTTGCAAACCATGGTAGCAGATGCTGTTGATTAGAGTAGATGTAGTGATGAGACTGGTGACTCACAACCCCACTTCATGATTCCCAGATCATCTATTCTAGCTGTAGGGAAATGGCTCAAGCATTACATATGAGGTGCACTCAGCTTCCTAAAAAATAACATAAACATCACAGCAGGTCGTTTTCCAGTTGACATGGTAACTCAACTTTCAGGAAGTCTTTCTGTAGCTGGGTGGTCCCTAGGAAGTTCCAGGTTCCCTGTCCCTCCCAGAAGGAGGGTGGAGCTGAGGAGAGAAAAGGAGAGAAGAGAAGGAATCTGAAGAGGGAGGAAGCAGGATGGAGAGCCAGAAGAAACCTGAGGAAGCCACTTGGAGCAGCAAGCATGTGATGAGGAAACCATGCTTGTTTCTTGACTCTGGACTGGTTAAGGCAGATGTGTGTGAGATACCTGAAGGGGGCTGACTATGGCAGTGATTATATTGATTTTGATTTTGCTCTTTTCCTCCCAGACTTGTCTGGCCATTCCGACCTTTCCTCTGGGTCCTGGCCAGAAGGTGCTTTAGGTTTGTGGCAGCTTTCAGGCCTTGCTTTGGGCCAGTTCCTTTTGGGTTGACTTTTTCCCATGAGAGGATGGGTCACTTCAGGTGTTTGATTCAAAAATTATATTCTTTGTCTTCCATATTGTATACTCACTGTATTAAAGTTCCTTTTTATTAAAGTCTTACATGTTTTGTCTTGATGCAGCAGATGACAGAACCTATTTAGAGCAGGCAGGTTTGGGGGTTCAGTGGTGCCCCTTTCTCCCTGCCCTGTAATATTTCGACTGTCCTGTCACTTTAGCTAGTTTTAGACATGTGAAGACCAGTGAGTGTCTTGGACCAGCGCTCACTGTGTAGTTTAACTGTAAACTAAGTTTCTTGGTTCAAGGTGATCTAAGGAGCATGATGCATATTGTGACTTTTTCAGTGGCAGTCGGTAGTCCTGGAAGAAATGTGGGAAAAGGAGGAAAATCTGTAAGCAGAGTGACTCCTCTAAGTGCAGCTTTCCCCTCCCTGATGATAGGAAACTAACAACTTTCCAACTTAACACTGAGTGGATAACTGCCCTACCCCCAGAAGAATGGAGCGACATTGAGGACAAACTGTTGCCGTGCTGTAGATAACTTGTACCTTCAGCAAGAGTAGTAATCAGTTTGAGTTGGTAAGGGGGAAGGAAGCTCTCCTCTTGGCCCATTCATAGCACCTATCCCTGGTGCCTTGTCCATTTTGTAAATGAGTCTTTTGAGCAAGAATCAGGTAAGCTGGTACATGAAGCTGATATTTATGGTATAGGTATCTTGCCACCTCGGTACTCTGAGCCTATACTGCATGGGCATTTACTCTGTTCCATATACTCTTGCCACAAACCTTCCAGTTCTCTCTTTCTAAGATCCTGATCATTCATTCACCTGTTAGTAATCCCAGGGCAATATAGATTTATGCTTCCGGCTGCCTTTCCCTGTAAGGAGAGCCGACCACCAGACCAAAGGTGCTCTAAACCTTTGCCTATTAGGGTGTTTCCTTTCACTGACTGTAAAAACACATTACTTCTCCATTACCAGCTGGTAATAATGCATTATTATATACAATCACTTGTAAACCAAGCTTTGCCTTTTTCCTCTACCATTAATTGGTCTAAGGGGTCTCCCCAGTAGAGTATGTGAATACGCTAAGGCAGGCTAGTAAGAGAGAAAAGGATATCATAAGGGCTGGACCCCCTTTTCATCAAATCTCTGTGTCCTCCAGAACTGCTCAGACTTAGATCCACTTTTGTGTGTTGCTGGATTGCTTCATGAAATTTATATGGTATATCAGAAAACTCCCAGACCATGAGATTTCCTTAGTTTTTACTAAGGTATATCAAGGACAGCTATTCCATCTTTGAAAATCCCATAGCAAAACAATGGACTCTTACACAGAGAATATTGACAGCTGAAAAGGTCATAGATTCACTCTAAAATCCTAGGGCCTGAGAGCCAATACACAGTGATCTTACTATTGACGTTTACAAGGGCTATATATACATCAGTGAGCATTAGGGCCACTTGATAAAGCAGCTTTTACCACAATTTGAAACCACTACAGAGGTCTCTTTAGATTTCTGCTCAAAAATTCAGAGCAAAGCAACATACCCTTAGAGAAATAAACCAGGGTGACATGCACAAAGGGAGTCCACATAGCCTCAGCAACCCAAAGAGGAGATGCCTACATAACATTATGATTATACATGGATTTTCATGGCAGATCGTTCTTCCTCCCACTTTAAGAGTATACAGTTATGCCCAGGTCACTGGAACTCTTAGCAACCCCTCAAATGGCAGAACCTTGAGTTTTCTGTGGCTTTACCTCCCACCAGCAGATTCACACATCTTACTAAGATGTGGAAGTCATTTCCTTCACCAGATCTAATTATCAAATGTCATCACTGGAGTAGATTCATATAATAGGACATCAGAATGATAAAAGTACCTCCAGTACATTATACAGAGAGCAAGAGAATTGACATAATCCCTTAAGAGTACACTCTAGGCCCTGCCATAAAAATTCAAATCACTCTGATCTTATCATTGGGATTTTTTTGATAGGTTGGTAACTGCAAACCAAGACCAGGGACTATGTTTACTTGTTCCAGGAAACATACTGCATCTGACTTGCTTTTAAGTCTTTAAATTTGGGATCACATATGTGTGTGGTTACATGAAACAGCATAGGCAGAGTATAGATAATTGTTGAAGGTGGAGGATAAGTACTTGGGACTTAATGTAATCATTCTCTTCACTGTTCTGTGTGTTTGAAGTTCTCACACAACAGTAACTTGTTAAAAAAAAAAAAAAAAAAAAAACTCCATCTATCTTCCTTCTCAAGCCCCCCAAAAGACCAATGTGTCACAATCACATATTGGATACTTAATGATCAATTTCAATCCAGGGTCAGTATCTTCTAACACATGGAAGGTTTGGAAAGTTCCCTTTCCCCAATACACAGTTGTCCTATAGTAGCCCTTGAGAAACACTTAGGAAAAGATTTACAGCCATTTTGTGGCTATTCTGCAGGATGCTTCCTAATGTCTCAGTCACCCCTCCAGTTTTGACTGGCTAGTCTAAAGCTAATGATAGCCTGAGAATTCCTCATAGAGAGTCCAGTCATGGTTTTACCCATTCTCCACTCTCTATCTCTTCCTCTGATATTCTTTATTCTACAGAGTTGTATGGGTTGTTATTGAATTGGTTTAAATTGAGCCTTATTTTGTTTCCTTATAGCCCATACAAAAGTGAAACAATGCCACATTTGTCTTTCTTCTTTATTGCTCTCTAGTTTTCCATCCATCTAAAAGAAGTGAAAATCTTGCCATTTGGACAATATGTACTGAACTTCAGGATACTCTGTAAGAGAAATAAACCAGAGAAAGACAAATACCTTAGAGGTTACTTACCTGTGGAATATGAAGAAACAGAACAAATGAAAACCACAACAAAAGGAAACTCTTAGATACAAAGAATTGTCTAGTGGTCACCTGAAGGAAAGGGGTCTGTAGGTAGATGGATTGTATGTTGGTGGAAGACTTCTGATGGTGATTATGGTACAGACAGCATATACAGATACTGAATTAGAATACTGTATTCCTAAAAACACTAGTAACAATTTTCATCTACTCACTGTCTCACCCTCAAAGTGAATTTACAAGCTTTCCTGTGTTTTGCTGATTTAACTCTCCTTATGGGTCTGGAGGCCTGTGGGTGAGTCTAGAATAGACACTCTGGCCTGGCAACTAACTGCCTCTGGGAATATCACTGAATGGCCTCAGTGAGAACAACAACAAAGGGTTCTTTTCTAAGACAGGGCAGTAGGGATTATTTTCAGCAGCAAAGGAGATTTAGAGTGATTTGGAGATTCAAACTGTGTCTATCTTAAGCCTCAAAATCTTCTCAACCAACGCTCTAACCTTACACAAGCAACTTACTGGGAAGGTTGTATGCTTAACTGGAGTTATAATTCTGCAACCAAGCAATTCAGTTTTAGATTTGACCCTTAGTATGTCTTCTCTGTAGCTGTAGGCAATAAGGAATTCTCCTAAGACCTCCTACAGCCTTCTGGCTGATCCCTTTTGTTCTGAGTTGAAAGTAGAACAATATATTTTTATAAAAGCTCTCTGAATGGTGAGAAGCAGGTAAAGCTCCCCGAATATTTGTCATCATCGTCACAATACCAGAGAGTACAGCAGCCTGGTGGTCTTCTCCAGCCCACCCTTTGGCTCACCGTCTCCTACCACTAAGGTAACGGAGTGGATTCAATGTGAGTCACGATGCCTCAGCATGTCACCCTTTGCTGCACCTTGTGTTCCCAGCCAAGGAGGTTATTGTTTTGTCCCAACTTCTGTGACCGGCCACAAGAAAGGAAGGCGGGAGGCAGAAAGGCTGAGCAAGCAGCGTTTATTGCTCCCAGACAGCAGCTGAGACGGAGCCCTAGAGTGGGGTCCGCAGCTACTGCCAACTCAATAAGGGGGAAGGGTCTCCTATGTAGGTCCTAAGCTCAGATTTCAAGGGGTGACTCATCGCTGTGTCCTTGATGTGAGGCCCAGTTCGTTATCACCTCAGCTAGTCCCATCCAGGATGCAAGGCCCAGTTAATTGGATGCAAGGCCTAATTTATTACTGCCCTTATCCAGTCCCTCAGTAAATCTCCGCACTTGGTCACTCCCAACAGTTAGCATGAATTTGCTCACTGCATTAGTAGCCCAATGTGAGAATTCCATGTCTAGGGCTAAGCCTGGTCCTAATGAAATCAGACTGGGGCTCGGGTGATTGGCCCAGAGCACTGCTCTCAAGCAGTGCAAGCAGCTGTGGGTCCTGGGCATGTTGTTACCCACCACCAGTGGCCCCACTGGGCTCAGGCTGCAGGCAGAGGCCAGCGGTGATGGCAATGGCAGTGGTTTCCCTACCACACCTCCCCAAGGCCTGCAGCCCCTGGCGCCCACAGGGCCAGTTCCACTGCTATGGCTCCCTCCAACTGCAGGCAGTAGAGAAGCCCCCGAACTCAGTGCCTGAATGGTAGCAAGGACGGAACAGGTGTGAGCTATGAACTGATGGTAAATGATCAAGTCACCCGTAGGATTGAAACTGGTCCAATTAGCCTGCTAGGCAGGGGCCTGGGAAGAGGAGATCACACAGGGTAGAAGTCAGTTTGGCAACACACTGGCTTGCTCTCTGGACACTCAGACTTGATCGCATCGAACTGCCTTGACTTGCATGCCTGCACACCCGCATTCCGCACTCCCTGAGTCTTGTTCACCAAACTCAATTGGGATGCTCTGAAACAGACACGTGTTCACACGGAATGGAGGCTCTCAGATGCATCTCGCAGACAACCTCCAAAGAAGAGAACCTATAAAGCTTATAGAGGAGCCAAGAAACTTCACAGAGGCTAGACAGGCTGCCTCCAGCCTGCCACTGACATCACCTGAAAGGAGCACCAGGCCTTGGGCCCAGCGTCTCACAGAGCTGTTTGCTGTTGGTTTGGGCCAACAACTCACAAAGAAGTGTCGTGCTAGTGGCCTCTGGTGGGCCAGCACTAGTGGCTTCCCAACACTGCTGTTGGGTGATGGGCACTCTGTGTCCGGGTCACCTCTGAGAGCTGTTAACCATCTAGCAGCATTGCCCCTGGGTGCTGCCACCTTCACTGCTGTCTGGTCTAGCCTCTGGCACGGCCTATCCCAAACTTTGGGCTGTTGCTGTGGGCTACTGAGGGGTCATCTCAGTAGCCCCTGCCTGTGAGTGCCTCCAGCTGTGGTGAGTTGGATCCTGGCCCACTGCTTGCTGGCTTCCCGGAGCTGCAGGCCCTCGTTGACAGGACGGCACCATCCTGGAAGAGCGGCCTTATGTCTGGGACTTCTGGACTCCATGGACACTATCTGGGGTAAGAGAGCAGCCACTTGTGGCCTCGAGAGCTCCTTGTTTCCCATTTGTTCAGTGAACCCCATTGTTGTCCCCTGGGTCTGAGTGGCCTTGCAATGGTGCATGTGGATGAAGAACCCAAAGACAGTGACCTGTGCCCTACTGGGAAGTGTCCTTGAGGCTATAGCCTCCACTAGCCCTGGTTCACTTATAACTGCTTCAGTCAGAATCCTGGTTGGTAACACAGATCAGCTAGATACATAACATGGACAGGTCTCAATAGAGAGACTGCTCAGAAAGATAGTCATGGTTCAAGGACGACCAGCATCTGTGGGGTAAGGGGAGAAGAGAGCAGTGAAATGCCCTCTGTGGGAGAGGACAGGAGTGAGTGGTGCCATCAGAGTCCGGTGAGATCTGGGTCTGAGGGGGGCCATCCTGTAGTGTTTACAGAGAGTGCAGCTGGGAGAAAGCCAGGGCCAAGCCCCCCCTTACCAATCTGATTGCTGCAAACACCTGCTCTCTAGAGTAGAGACTGAGGCAGGGCGGGCATCAAGTGGACAGCAAACACTCAACAGCACAGGTGTTCCTCTCCTAAGGAGAAGCAGACAAGAGCACGGTTACTTTCTCAAAAGTCTCACAGCACGTGGCAAAGGGGGCGTCAACTGAGGCCATCTGCCACAGAACCAAAATTCTCACGTGCTGCCCTAACAGAGCCTCAGACAGATGCTTCTGGATACCAGAATCCTGATGGTGAAAGAGCACAAGTCCTTCCTGAGAGTCGAATAGATGACTGGGGATACAGGGCAGTGGGTTAGTGGGGAGTGGGAAAGAAATGCAAGGGAAATAGGTGGGAAAGACAAGAGGCAGGAAATGCTAGGAATAAGATTCATTTCACACGGTAGTACAAACGAGTGCTGGTAGAGTTCAAGGCAGAAAATGGTGCACTAATGGCTTCGTTTATCTTCCATGGCAATCAACATCCAGACAACTGATAAGAAATGAGATATGCTGTTATTCTGAGTATAAAAATAATCATATTTCTCAAATGTCCTGCTCCTTTACCTCCATAACTTGTCCTGGGTCAAAAACAGTGAGTGGATGTTGTCCCCATTGTGATTTTGGCCTTTCCTGGGCACCTGGGTCCATTTCTGCCCCAGTGCAATTCTGTTACACTTCCTGTTTCTTATCCTCCACACACCTTGAAGCTGCAATAAAGGAAAGCTCAAAGAAAAGGTTGAGCAGGAGGGTTTTATTTGCAATGTTTAGGGGGGTATCTAATCTCCAAGAGCATTGGGTTCCTTGAATAAAGGATGTCGTCAATATTTAAAGGCAGAAAATAAACCTTTCTAGCTCTGTCCATCAGCCCACAGAAGAGGACACTTTGCTTCACGTGATTATTGTCTATCTGTAGGAAGTGCTGTGCATCTTCTAGCATCAGAGGCAACGTTGCTCTCAAAGAGCCAACAGCTGCCAAGAAAGCACCTTAAGGCTCTGTGTCGGGGGCCTTGGGGCTCACCTGTTCTTGCTTTCTTGCGTTGCACCGCAGATGGGAAGGTTTTTCTTTTGATGATGGTATTGGATGAATAAATCTCACGGCAGTTGCCTGGCTGTGTTTTTCTGTCCAGGTTTCTCTTTTTGGTATTTGCTGCATGAAATTTAAAACAGTCACATCCATTTGGGAATTTTTCCCCTTCATTAATTTATTTTTTGATAAAAGAACTGGGGTTGTTACAGGACAGGGAGAGAGGGGCACCCCTGAAGCCCCAAACTTGTCTGCTCTAAGTGGGTTCTGCCATCCACCGCAACAACATATAAAACTTTAATGAAAAGGGACTTTAATACAGTAAGTATACAATACGGAAACACAAAGAATATAACTTCTAAATCAAACACCTGAAGTTACCCATCCCCTCGTGGACAAAAGTCAACCCAAAAGGGACTGGCCCAAAGCAAGGCCTGAAAGCCGCCACAAGACTAAAGCACCTGGTGGCCGGGACCCATGGAAAAGGGTCAGAAATGTCCAGACAAGTCTGGGAGGAAAAGATCAAAATCAAAATCAATATAAACACTGCCACAGTCACCTTCCTACAGATATCTCACCCACATCTGCCTTAACCAGTCCAGGGTCAGGAAACAAGCCCGGTTTCTTCATCACATGCTTGCTGCTCCATGTGGCTTCCTCAGGTCCTTCTTGTTCTCCATCCAGCTTCCTTCTCTTCTTCTCCCCTGATTCCTTCTCTTCTCTCCTTTTTCTCTGCTCAGCTCCACCCTACTTCTGGGTGGGGCATGAAACCTTGAACTTCCCCTTTTCCTAAGGACCCCCCTGTTACAGGTTGTAGGCCAGAGGTGCAGGGTGGGAGGTGGGGTGTAAGAGGGCTCACTAGAGGCAAAGAGTGGGGAGCAGAACAGGTGAATCTACTGAAATACACTGCTGATATCTTGTCTTCTGAAGGAAAAAGGGCACAAAGTGAAGAATGATGAAAAAAAAAATATATATATATATACACTGCTGAGGGGAGCAACCGGGAAAAAGGAGAGGTCTGTTGGGGTGGGGTGGTGGTGGGGAATCAAACTCAGGCTCCTTTGCCTCAGGGAAGGCCTAGGTGTGGTAGTTCTGAGACTTACCCCTAGGCCACCAGGGAGGCCCTTCCCTTTTTTGTTATTTGCGTTTGCTTCCTCCTATCATTTAACACTTTTGCCTGGATGGATTGATGCTGATCTTTCCTTGCTTAGTCTTCCCCTCCTATAAGGAAATTTAGCAAGCCCACCACTTGCTGAATTGCTTAGTTTTGAGATTACTTAGTTTTAAATAGGTGCCTTATAGAAAGCACTTGGGTTTTTCATCCACTCTGGAAATAAGTTTTGGACAGGTGAGCTTATACTGTCTATGTGGTATGATCTGATCAATGAATTCAGTCTTAATTTTGTCATGTATTTCTCTTTTCTAATTTTAATTCTTCCTTGCCTTCTTTAGTTAATGGTTGGTAGGAGATGGTGCTTAGTGATGAAAAGGTATAAGCATTCTCAGTAAAATCTAGAGGGAATGTGAGTGAGGGGAGAGCAAAAATAAGAGCTAAATGTGAAAGACAGCAGGAGGAAGTTTTTTCAATGTTTTCAGGTATTCTAGTCCTGGAAAACCCAGGTGACGCAACTAAAAAGTAGCAGAAATAATTAGACAATTCATTAAGTGTTGCATCAGGCAACACCACATTGAGACAGAGTCGTGGAGCAGGCTACACAAAGCAGGATGCTGCTCAAGAGCAAGATCCTGGCCTTTTCATTGGTAAACCAGTCACACAGCATTAGTCATAGGAGGAAGTAGAAAAAGAGAGGGAGAAGAAGGGGAAGCAGGGGAGGGTGGCACTGTACCTCTCATCTGCTGATAGCTTGGTGTGTGGATCCAGCCCTGTCTCCCCAATTAGGATTTCAGTCTTATCAACCAGGCTTTCCACTGATCAGCCTCTGGGGTCCCTCATTGTACACCAGGCAACAGCCCCCCAGGCGTTCATGAGTCAGGAGTAAGTTCAGGCATCTGTTCTCAGTCCCCATACCTCGTGACGCAGACCCTTCCCAGGGTGATCCAGCTTTATGATCGGAGGCTTGGGCTACTATTATGGAGCAGTTCTGACCTTGCTTTAGGAATACAGAACTGTAGTAACAGAATGGAGGCTGGATAGGCCACCAAGGATTAGCAGACCCACAAATCATGTGTCTGATTATAAGCCTGCTTAAATGTGAATACCAAAAAGAAAAATCTATATAAGAAAGATACCAGTAGCAGAAGCAACTTAAAATATAAAATATTGAGGAATGAATAAGAAATAATAGGACCTATGCAAGGAAAACATGACAATATCACCAAGGAACTTGGCAAAGACAAGTTCAATATAATGCAGCTCTTGTTCTTGGATAAGACACAATATTGTAAAAACGTCTATGATTTCTAAGTTGATCAGGAATTCCATATTATCAAGTTTAAAATTAAAATTATTTTTTGAAATATTACAAAATAATATTGAAATCAGGAAAAAACATGCATTTTTAAAAAATCTTACAAATAATAAGGTGCAATTAGCCCATTCAAACATATGGGATTGTAATACTAAATTAATTTGGTGGCTTTACAAATGGAGAATAACACAGGTACTAATACACGGCCCATGGGCGTGTGAGAATAGTGAGGGTAAAGCAGTGACATTTACAAGCAATAAATGGTGTCCATATAATCTGAAGAAGTTATTTGGAAAATAATTAAAAGCTGGATGCTACATTTTATGCTCTGCTATTCCCAATAGGTCAAAACTTAAAAAAAAAAAAAATTAAAGCATGAAACAGAAAAGATTGCAAAATACAGGGCCATTCCTTGTAAATTCAGGGAAGACATAGGAAAGGAGGTAGTTCCTGTCTAAACATTTGTAGTTTTTATTGTTTCCTTTCTGATCTCTGAGTAATTTTTACATTTTCAAATGGATTCTTAATGCTATCTTTTCTTGTTTCTAATCTAAAGTCTAGTCTCTGACACATGAACCTTTTAAGCTTTATAGAGTTTAATTTGTGCTATGACTTGATTTATAGTCAGTTTCAATAAATGTCCAGTGTAAATTGACAAGGATGGCCGCTCTTTTAATAGTGAATGCAAGATTTTATGACCATATGGGTGTACACAGGTCAGCTGTACATAGGTCAGCGTCACCAACTGTGTTGTTCAGCTTTTCTATTTGTCAATTTTTGGCAAGAGAAGTCTATTTCTAATTGAGGCATATAGAAATACTCCAATATTATTATAAAGTTGTCCAATATCCTCTATTTTTTTTTAATGTGAAGTGAGGTTTTTTTTTTTTTTTTTTGCTAAAATAGTTATGGTAACCCAATTCTGGAAACAATCCAAAGTTTATCAGAAGGTGTTTGTTTTAACCATTTGGTTAAATAAATGATGGTATAGTCAATCAGCCATAAACAATAATTATATACATATATATGTTTATATACACACCACATATGCACATATATACACACACATAAACAATGTAAATGATTCTCAAAAATGTTAAGAGAAATCATGAACAAAAGAATACTGCATGATTCCATTTATATAAAGTTCAAGATTAGGGATAAAAACTTATCTATGTCGATAGGAAACAAAACAGCACTTGCCTGTTGGTGAGGGAAACATGGATGACTAAGACCTTGCAAGGGATGCTGGACATATTCCTTGGCTTGATTAAGAATTGATTATATGCACCCCTTTCTGATTTCAATTCAGTTTTTCCTTTTAAATCATTGTTTACTTTGTTACCCAACATGGTATTTTTAGGTATATTCAAGTTCATATTTCTACCTTCATGGTGGAAAGTTCATTTTATCATTTCAAGTCATGCTGTTTGACGATTAGGGACCTTGCTTTAAATGCTGTTTTTATGTTATTAGCATTGTTATGCCAGTTTTCTTGAAGATGGTATTATGATTTATCTCTTCTGATATAGTTAGAAATTTTTGAGTAGCTCATATAGCAAATAGTTGAATTTTTAAATATCTGTTCTAATAAATTGTTTGAATAGAAGACATTGGTCTATTTATATCCATAATTAATATGAATGTATGTGAAGTTATGTGTACCATTTTATTGTTTTCTTATCTTTTTTCATGATCACTCTTGGATGTTCTTTTCTGCCTTCCACTGTGTTTGTAATATTTTTATTTCTCACTTCTGTTAATGTGCAAATTATAGCTCACATTGCTACCAGCTTGAAAGCTTATCTTCAACTTTTTCTTTTAAATAAAATCAGCAATTCTCCTGGCTATCCTTAACTACCTTAGGAAAACCAAAAAAGCCCCTACTGTCTTTCCTTTAAAATTTTTAGTTTCATCCCTTCAAATAGCAATGTTCGTGGTAAATGCTTGCGTCAAGTAATATTTTATCAGTTTCTACGCTCATTGTTCTCTCCAGCCCATGCATCATTCCCGGGTTCACTTTTCTTTTGCAACTTTTGCTGGGTTTTGTCGAGTCATTGTTATAATTAACTCAGTCCATTGTTCCGGAAACATCAGCAGTTGCCTCTCAGTGACCCACCAGAGCAGTGAGCCTGGCAATGGTTGTCCACACTCTGTGAGTGAAACTGGCCTCTTCTCAGCAGGAGCGGGAATCCCCACTGGGAACAAGGAGCCCAATCTTCCCAGCCTGCCACCCCACCCCCACTTGACACTTGTGCCCTTCTGCTGGGTGGCCATCTCCATCTTCTTTATAACTCAGCAATGCCATTTTGCTTTCTCTGCTTGTCACTCACTGTAATGCATTTGGTAAAGAGGGGCAGGGCTGTTTGAAACGGGCACACTCAGATCTTAAATAAAATCCCTTCCTACAACTTCAAACTTGTTTCATGAAAGTTAATTATTCTGGGCCCTCCTGCTGGTGCCGCAGGTTAGAGTGCAGCATTGGGAAGAAGCCACAGCCGCTTAGGTGCGAGTTCAAGCCCCGGCCCGGAGGTGACCCACATGGCAGCAGACCTCTCCTGTCTCACCAGCTGCTCCCCTCACCAGTATACTTTGTCCATCTGTCTGTTCTGCTCTGTCTCTGGTGAAGCCTTTCCCCCACCACCCCTGCACCTCCGGCTTGTACCCCAGTTCTGTATGCACAAATAAATCTTTAGGAGGGAAATGTTATTTATTCTGAAGTATTTATTTGTTGCTTAGATTATAACTTTGAATAGGTTAAAAAATTCATGTTCTCTTTTTTCTGATGTTGACATACTTTTTTTCCCCCCAGGAAACTCTAATTATATTAAAGGACTTAAAAATATATTAGCTACATCAAGAATGTTACATTTTATCACCATCAAATCCAAGTTCAGTCTAAGTTTATGGAAATTTAAACCAGTGAACTATCCATTCTAACTAGGATTAGAGGAGGATTCACAATTATGGGACTTTTGATCTGTGTCCTAAAAGTGGAAAACAAGTTTGCCATACTAATAAATGAGAGAAGTTCAGAGGGAGAAGTATAGGCCTGTGGATATAACCCACAAAGAGTTTTATTTTTATTAATGCACCATTGGTTTATGTATGCATGAACCACATACAAGGTCAGATGATGGATGATTTCACTCAGACGTGGAATATGAAGAAATGAGCAAATATTTTAACACCAAGAAACATCAATAAAAAAATCAGGATTTCTAGTTTCTAGCAGAGTGAAAGGTAAGAATTTTGACAAAACAGAGCTCAGCCCTCCAACATCCCCATAAGGCTGGAGTTGAGCATTTCTGCCTCTTTTGTATGTGGGAGCCTTTTTCCTGGGGTGCTTATCCCTGGCCCCATCTATTTGTCTTTTAGGCTTATATGTGGCCCCTACAGAAAGTCTTTGAGACTTTGAAGGTGTCTGATGCTTTTAGAAAAGACTTTAAAGCAGGCAAGTGGTATGATTTTTGGTTTTCAGTCTCATGAACCAACTTTGGTGAATGGGCATGGGTGGGCAGGGAAGAGAGGGAACGATGCAAAAGCAGAGAAACCAATTAGGAGACAGTTTCAGAAGTTCAGGAGAAAAATGACAAAGTGCAAAACTTATCAGTAACTGCAGGAGTGCAGGAGAGGGTACAGAATCTGAGATGTTTTAGAAGTAGAATCAGAAGAATTGCAAATGGATGAAATCCCATTTGCAAGGGGAAATGTGTCAACGATGGGTCAGATATTTCTAGCTTTCATGATTATGTGCTGCCATCTACTAAGACATGGATTCAGAAGAAAGTGAAAGTATATTGGGGGGACAGTAATTGTTTTATTTCTGACATCTTAGGTCAGACATAAGCTGGGTCTTTGTTATCTTTGTGTTCCCAGCTTTTAATACAAGTCCTGAAAGGGGTTCAATAAGTAAATCTTGAATTGAACTCAATTAAGCATATTGATCACTCCTTGTTTGAGGGAAGGTCATTCAGGTGGAAATGTCCAGAAGTCAGTTGTCATTTTAGAGCTCACAAGAAAGGTTAAAACTGGAAGGTTTAAAGGTTAAAACTGGGTCTTGTCAGTATATTTACTTTCTTGACTTATCTCCATATGCTGTATTTTATTAAGGTATACTTATCATTAGTATATCTTGATTAATAGCTTTATAATTTTGTTTAATTTATGATTACTGCATGTGCCCTAATATGTTGCTATAATAAGATACTGTTATTCTCACTCTCTCCTTCCCTGTGCCTTTAGCATTATAAAAATATATGTATCCCATACTTTTTCTTTCAGCAGAAAATATTTCCAAGAGGCTATATAATGAGAGCAAATCTAATTTCTTATAGTGTTATCAATATAAAATGAAGTGGTTTAAGAACAAATACACAACTCACACATGACTAAGGTTTTAGGTAGCAATTAATTTTTAAAAATTAAGAACATTCAAAATGATATAAACGATGTTCTAAGTAAACATGGAGTGTCCACTCAAAGTTAGTTACATGATATGTTTTATTGTGTTTAATCAAATAGTCATTGTCGAACTTGTTAGCTTTTGGCTTAAATTTGCTCTATTTAGGGAATAGAGAAATGCAGTCTCCATGTTTCAAAGTCCCATTCACACCCACTCCAAAGTTTATCTTCCCCATTAGAGAGTCTGTTAAGTGAGTAAAAGACAAAAATGGCAAACAGGTGCACAGGTTTCTTTGCGCTTCCCGGTAGTCTTCATCCTCTCCTTCGATTGTTTCCTGTGGCATTTAGTAATTCAACACTTAAAAGACCTCAAGGGATCCTGACCTCATCATTCTGCTATGTTTCCCGCCTGGAGACACAGCTGAGTGGTTACCTTGGTGACCACTGTCAAAGTGAGCACTACCCAGAGTCAAGCACAAAAAGGAATTAGGACACAGAGAAGGAGGAATTCACAAGGAGTGTTCTTTTCTGCTTCCTAATTGTTTTTTTTTTTTCCTCTCTCTCTCTCCTGTTGCTTTTCATTGACAAAAGCAGAGAATTAAAAAAAGTAGAAAGTGATTTTCCCCTGCACCTGTTACCCAGTGACAAAACCCTTCAGCTAGGGCCTCTGCTTGCTCATCTATTCCACCATCTGCTTCTTCCCTTCCCCACAGCAATGGGAATATTTTGAAGCAAATCATTACTTCAAATAATTCCGTATGTATCTCACATAGATAAAAATTCTTTTTAAAACATAGTGAGAATGTCTTTATTCTTGCCCTTCAAAAGAAATTCATCAAATTGTTTTAATTTCTCTTATTGTATAATAGATGTGTGTCTGTTTTTACCATTGGGTTGAATATGCATCTCTTTGAGCAAGATCCACACATTCCATTTGTTTAATAGAGCCTTTATCATTTCTAATTGATTTATCATTTCCCTCCTCATTCACTTCCCTTCTAGTTCATCATACTATAAGATTTTGCTACTGCATCTGTCTTGTATATAACATGTTCCTATTAATTATAATTAGATCCAAAAATATGATTTTATACAGGCTTCAAATTTTTTGTAATATTGAATAATATTCAGGTGTGTCTCTCTTGCTGATATCAAAGGGCCATCAATGGCCAACAACTATTTCCATTATTTCATGAGGGGGTCAAAGTATGGTAATATCAGTCCTTTGTCTTCTAGCCGTTGACATACTCTGTGGTCAGAAATCCCTCTCCATCAACTCTATGGCTATACTGAAGGCAGCTTAACTGGTGACACAAGCAAATGCTTGGTTCTTTTTTTATACCAGTTTTCAGAATAAGTGGGTTCCCTCTTATCTACCATTTCCCCCCTAGGATCCACCAAAATTTAAAAATTACTTTTTATATCACTTTGTATTCATGGACTTTAATGTGATAAGTTATTGTCTATGTTGACAATTTCTTATCACTACCTCTTTGTGGAGCCTCTTCATGTGGGCTTGTCTTTTTGACATGACCTCAGTAGCCTGTTGATTTCCTTACTCTGTGGTCTAACCCATTATATTATCTAGTATATTTCCCAGTCTAAACCAAGAGCCAGTCCTTCTGCAAAGTTCTCGGTATTCCTTTTAACAGTATACTATGAGACCAGGCTTTGGGACATATTCTCCTGTCTACTACTATAAGTTTGAGAATTACCAGCTGCAGTAGATGTATTTTCGTCCTTGAACATACTTCTTGTTCACATAGTCCTGTACCTGTTTCCTGGTGCCCTGGGCACGTTTTTCTCCCCTCTTCACCTATATATTTCATCTCAAAGCATGCTACCTGGTTTTTGCAAATTCTGGACATGATCGAGATCTCTTCTGCCTGCTCTCAAAGAGCACTTATGATTCAATATCCCTAGTGTTCTTGATGACATAATTTTTTTATAATACTAATTTCCATGGAAGACTGGAGTATTTATGAGGAATCATATTGGTTTTTATTATTGTCATATTTTGAGTGAGAAGCCAATAACTGACATAGAGTGATACTCTTCATGGTGAATTACTAATAGCATCCCCTCACTGAACCATGTTCCCCCAAAGCCTCAGATTCTGATCTTATTTATTTGTCAGGGTTCTTAGTAAAGATGTAGTCATAAGTGATCAGTGTGGGCCATGAATCCAGTGACTATTATCACCATAGGAAGACCACACTGGGAGGAAGGGCAGATGGGACAGAGTGCGGTAACGCTGGCAGCACCAGGTCAAGAAATATGGAGGCCTGCCAGGAACCACAGAAAAGTCAGAGAACCTCAAGAGGCTAGAAAAAAACAGGGAATGAGACTTCCCTGGAGCTTGCAGAGAGGACTGCCCTGCTCACACTTCAGTATCATACTAGAAGCTTCTCGGTACACTGTCAGAATAAATTACTGTTGCATTAAGTCACTCAATTTCTGTTACTGTGTTGTGGCAGGACCAGAAAACTAATACAATGGATATTATTACATTGTAAGACTGTATTAGGAAGTGTGATTGCCTGAAAAATCATTGTGTCATGGAATATAATTAATCTGGTGTATCAAATTACCACATACCGGGTGCCCCAGATACAGAGATAGTACCTCTTTCCCCCTTTCCCATATGCTCTCCTCCCAGAGAGCTCTCCTCCCCATGGAGCCCTCCTCCCCAGAGAGTCCTCCTCCCACCGCGTTCCCCTGCTTCTCATATCTGCATGCTCTCAGTACTTGGCAATAACTGGCTGATGAAGAGGGCAGTTACCTGAGTGTACAATGTAGCATAAAGATTCCTGTTCAGGAAAGACTGGGTAGATAGAAAGGCTATGTTTGAAGCTGCTCGGAAAGTAATATTAGTTGTTAACAGAGGCGGCAAATGCCAAGGAAAAGTGGAAATTTGAAACGGAATTTTGAGAAGCCTGGAGACTCAAAATTACTAACAGCCTTCCAGTTTGACAACATCATCTTCATGAGACCCTCCCAGATATATTCGGTCACCAACCTGCTCCTGTCACAATATTTGTCATCCCTCTCTGCAGTCATATTCTCCAAGGTTCTTAGTCAAGAAAATAACATTTCCTTCCTCAAAATTTCCCTCATTTACTTGGAAATTCAACTGCTCACTTATTATGCTGTTATATAAGAAAATTCTAGCTCTTCATCCATTATTCAAAATATACTAAACAGCAACATTTTAAAGTTGAGGAAATCATTTCCATAGGTGAAGGGTTTCATTTGTGAGGTTTATCAAAGCAACACAAACTAAAATAACCTCTTCTAAAGTGTTACTAAGTACAGAAAAGATGGCATTTCACCTAGAAATTATGTATGACAACTACAGAGTTTCATAAGATTTTAAGAGAATACCTTCCTCAGTAACACAAAGTAGTGAATTACATCTCTGTTTTAAAGAATCCAAGCTAAAGGGTTTCTGGGCAAATTGTCACCAGTGAACGCACCTCTAGAATTCTACTTTAGGACATACTTGGCATGATTGAAAGATTAGCTTTATGTGGTAGAAAACACTACTCCACTGGAAATCATAAGACCTGGATTTGAGCCCTGGGTCAACTACTTCTAAGCTGTACAAAATTGGACTGGGTTTACTACTTCTAAGCTGTACAAAATTGGGCTAGCCTCTTAAACAGGATTAAATGAGGGAGGAAAGATGTGCTTGGTACACAATGGACTTTAATGCAGATGGATGTGCGTGGTGTCTAACCCCATCTAGAAAATAGTGTTTTGGAGGAATGGGCTGTACATTCCAACAGAACCAGACTAAAGCATCTGCTCACTGTCCCAGGTCCCCCCAATACCTTCAAATTGTGATCTTGTTTCATATATTTGTCAGGGTTCTTAGTAGTCATAGGTGATTGGTGTGGGCTTTAAATCCAGTGACTATTTTATCACCACAGAAATAACACACAAGGAGGATGTAGGCAAATGGGACAGAGAGTGGAACACTGGCAGTAGAATCTGTCACTCACTGACTTAAGATTGGACCAACTTGGTCCAAATACCCCCTCTGTAGGGAGCTATTGCAGCCTCAGTTCCTTCCTCTGTAAAGAATAAATCCTACTGTATAGGATTCTTGCAAACACTAAAATTATAACCCATAAGAACAACTTGATAATGTCTAGCACTACTTGTAAGTTCTCAGTGAACATACTGGTTACTATTATTATTCATGCTACTAATATTATTCATGCAGCTTAATGTCTCAGTGAGATGCTTCAGTGACTTCAAGTTTGGGCATGTTTTTGATATTAAGATATTGAAGTAAAATATTTGGGCTCCTTGTCTATCATGATTTAAAGTAATCTGAAATAGCCACAGGTTATTTATCATAAAATTATAATAAAGATACTAGCAAAAATACAACATCATAAAAAGCATCAAAATATTTTACTTCAAGAACATGACATAGAAGGATCCATCCAATCTATATACTTTGTAGTACTAAGCACATTTCATGGGGAGATTCCAGAAAGGCAGAGGCATGCTCTAATACATATTTATTTTATTTTTCTGAGACACTGGGAAATGATTTTCTCCCAAATTTCAGAACATAATATTTTGATGTTCAATATTCACACATTAGAGATTCAACCCTTCAACTTAAAAACATTCTGTAGGAGGAAGAGATCAGGTGTGAATATCTAAGTGTAAATGAGGTTATCAGAAGCATTCCAAGCAGTGAATATGGATTCACAATATCCTAGAAACAGAAAGGGTAATTCCCCACAAGGGGGAAAAAAGGTGATCAGATGCTGTGAAGATAAACTTTATTTTCTCCCCAATTAAAGCTGCCTTCAACATTGGCAGGGGGAAATCAAAAAAAACTTTTACATAAGAATAGCTTTCATTTTAGAGCAAAGTCATATGTGTTCATGCCTTGTGTCATTATAAAAACAGAACTGATTAAAAGATTCCAAAGGCTCTAGGCAATTTTTTTCTTTCAGACTTTGTCAATGATCCAGACACTTGTGATAGTTGCATAAAAGAACATGATATGCTATAGAAAACTGTCCTATCAAAAATGTTTTTGTAATATCCATTGTAGAGCTATGATTTTACTAAGCTTGACACAATGACATGACAAACTTAAAATCACCTATTTTTACTCTTTGCTTACACATAAAATAATATAAAAAGATGCATCAGATTGGCAGATCTGTCTTTTGGCAGCCAAAAACACAGCTTTAAAAAAGTATAATTATGAAATCACTCAAAAACTATTTTGTCATGTAGTGTGGCAGGTAAATAATGGCTGTTTTAATGTGAGAATTATTTTAGAGCCTGGTTATGCAAATGGAGACTTTTGTTCAAGTGACTGTGAAGATCTGAGAGGCAATAGCTAATATCCCCTGAAAAAAAGTCTTTATTTTCATAATGGAGGTGTAAGTTTTTCTTTTGAGTACCCAAAGAAGTACAATGGACTTCTTTGAAAGGATTTAGAAAGCATCAAAAGAAACATAAATTTTTCTTTATTATTCCAATAAATAAAAGCATCCAACAAAATATAACTATCTTCACATTGTCTACTTTCTCTCCGCATATGTATGTTTGAGTGGACATACTTATGTACATGGAGACAGACACAGGGAGAAAGAATATTCTTCAAACCCCAGAGACTTTAACACATAAAAATGGGTCTTGATAGATCTGAGAATCCTCTGAATTATGGTTCTTTCACTGTATCCCCACAGAGTCTAACTGAAATCTTTGAGGGAAGTCCTCAATGTATTGTAGATATTTATAGTTAATTATGCCCAACACTTCATTGTTCTAGCTGCTAAAACCCCAAAAGGGCATCCATAGGCGGCCCTTGAATGTTTTTTTGATTTTCACTTTTAATATCTGCTACAAGTTTTAGATTAGTTTCCCAAGTTGCCCAGTTTTGAAGCATCTGCACATGGAACCCTGGTTATTTTCTTAACCTCTTGGGAAAGGAAGGATTCCCTCCTCTCTGAGAAGTGGGAAGCCCACAGAAGAGAGGTGTGCTCTTTTCTTACATTGTTTTCAGTTCTAATTGAAACTAAGAAATGTAGGGAAGTGTGATAATGAGAATAACAGGATCAGGGGCTTGTGGAAACTAACTGACTTTTTCCTCTGCAAATTCCATAAAAACACACTAGCTGGAGGTTGGGGTATGATTTCTGGATGACGCCCGAGAAGAGAAGAGAGAGCGCATAGCTAAGACTGAAACCAAGGTAGTTGTGTGTGTCGGCCCTGAGGCAGGACTGAGACCTGAGGACTGAGACACAAATGCTACTTGAGATCACTCCAACAAGACTAACCCAAAGGCCAAAACGCAAGAGGGTGCTGGAGGTATGGCCCAGGGCAGACAGCCGCACCACGGAGCCCTACAGCAGCATGCACCAAACTCCTACATAGAACTACCGGTAATGGCTACCAGAACGTGGGTACTTATGCTCTGATCTAACCGCAGTGAAAGGGCATCGCTGAGCCTCTTCTGTAAGCACAGCAGAGCCTCTTTGTTAATGACTACACAAATTATTATAGTTGCGGAAACCTCTTTGCTACCCCCAGAAACGTCAAAATTGACTCACAAAGATGGGCCGTAGATAGATTTGTATCTACACACACTAGAATCTAAACTCCTTGAAGAATTTTTCTGTCTCGTCTCAAGGCCCAGCACAATGCATAGCACATAGTATGACCGCGGTAAGTGTCACCATGGGGAGTAGTGGAAACAGGCACAAAGTCTGAGGTTGGGCTGTATAAGTCTGTATTCTTGTTCCCCCACTTATCAGCTGTGTGGTCTTGGGGAAGTTGCTTCACCTCTCTGCTTCAGTGTCCTCACCTGTAAAACACAGTTGATAGTAGTTTCTTCTTCTTCATCTTTTTTTTTTTTTATTTTTTTTAAGATTTATTTGTGCATACAGAACTGGGGTGCAGGCCAAAGGCTCAGGGGCGGTGAGAGGCTTCACCAGAGACAGAGTGGGGCGCAGAACAGGCAGATCTACAAAGTACATTGCTGAGGGGAGCAGTGGGCGGGTCAGAAGAGGTCTGCCGCGCCATGTGGTCACCTCCAGGGCAGGCGGGAATCGAACTCATGCGGAAGCGCTTTAGATTCTCAGTGCTGTGCTTTAACCCGCTGCGCCAACAGGGAGGGCCAGTTTCTACTTCTTAGAGTTACCATGAGGTTTAAGTGAATTATTACCTGTAAATGGCCCAGAATATCGCCTGCTACTCCTGTAGCCCTGCCTAGACTTAACTCATAGCTATGATAACGATAATACCTCGATAATGCCTCCCTGCGCCTCTGACACTAACTTTAGAAATTACCTTCTAGCTGAGAGCAAGCTTTCTACCACATGCCCGAGGTCTACAGCCCCCCAAGTTACCTCCATTGGGCCATTTTTTAATCCAGTTATAGATTGAGTTGACAGCCTCTACTTTCTGATTGGAGTTTTTATTTCAAGAAAATGTGGTGCAGAAGAGTCTGCCAAGTGCCTCGGTATAGTTTCTCACAGGCAAACTCAAGTCTTTCTGGCTGTTTTATAAGCATCATCTGAAAATGATTAGAACTTGGACATTTCTGCTGCATTTCAGAAAATAACAGTTTCTAGATTATTAGGCATATTATATTTACTTCTGGCACTGTCAAACCCTGAGAGTTTTTTTGGCATCAAATTAGCCTACTCAAGAATAAATAAGGCACAATAAGCTTATTCACTCTAAAAATCAGTAAATAATACTTTTAATTTGCTTGGATTACTGGATTTGGCAGGATAATAATTGTATCATGAAACTGACACTGCAAAGTAAAAATCTTTCTGACTATAAAAATAAGTAAGAATAATCCAACAACTAAGCTGCAGTAAGAAAAAAAAAAATCTGCCAGGAAGTAGTTTCTGCCACAGAATGAGAAGCCAAGATGTTGCCTTTGGCCTGGGTGTGAACAAGAACAATTCTCCCTTGCAAATTGCCCTCATTGCAGCAAAATGATAATATCTCCACCTGTGCAGCAGTTCTTCCCGCCAACAGTTTCCATAAGCAGTGTGAAAACTGCAGCTAACATCTCCTGCATGTGAGTGAGCGAACAGCCAACCCACATGGATTATGCACCAGGCTCGTTTTTTTCATGGGAACAGGGTTATCAAGTGATGTTTGAACTATATCCGGTCCTGATGTCATTCTAAATTGCTGAGGCAACAGCAGCTCTCTTCTCTGAAAGGTGATAATTGTTGCTAAATTCAGTTAACCAATGTCCTATAAAGCTTCCCTTTTCCCCTTGTTTCCTAAATTTTGTAATGAGAGTTTAAAAGGAAGGGTCAAAGGTCAGATCCAGAAGACTAGGCACAGGTTTCTGCTGACTGACTGAGAGGGCATGGAGGATGGTTGATGGCCAGGGACTCCTGCTCTGATGGTGAGTCTGCCTTCACTGCGTTGATTTCCCATCAGCAACTTTGACTTTCCATCCCAGCTTCAACTTCCTCAACAACAACAACAAAATTTACCTGGTTGTTACCAGAATTGAACAAAATCTGTAGTTACCTAGCACACAGTATAAACCCAATGAATAATAGAGTTCATTAAAATTATTTTTGCAAAATGACTATTCCTTGGCCTTTGATATGCAGCAGAGACTTCAGGGCTCCTTTGTGTAAGAGGCTTCAAATCAAGGTAGACTAGACTTTGATGGTGAAACAAAATGACCTGGAGTCTGGAGATGACCAGCATATTATGGCCCTGGACTTACTGGGAGGTAGTGATACCTGGACTCAGAGTCTCTAGATTAGGAGTAAGACTGTCACAAGAAATGCAGGCTAGTGGGACATATGTCCCTCCTATGCTCTCCTGTTCTCATTACAATATCCTCTCTCCTGTTACCCAAACCATTGCAAGAGGGGGAAACTATTACAACTAGTGCTATCGTTGTTCAGTCTTTTGGGGAGGCTTACAAAAGGGCTCTTCTGACTGTATACTTCCTGACAGCTCTCATCCCATCACCATTATGCTTGCAGACTCTGTTTATGATTCCTAAAAGTATAGAGAATGTCAAATGCCTAGAGCGAGCTTGTGTCTCCCAAGTGATTACCTGAGGCATATTCTAAATTTGGATGGAAAAGAGAAGGATTTTCCTGATGTTTTACTTTATAGATTGTTATTGTTACAGCATCCATGTCCACCCTCTGAGATTGAGACATGGAATTAATCATTCCCAAAACAGTCTGGGGGAGGAAACTTTACGCATTCATCTCTAGCTCAAAAACTACAAGAGAAATGTAGGGGCCTGTGGTTAGAAGCAAAGCACTCAAATGGAAACATGAGTCACAGTGCACTTTCCCCAGTTAAGGAGCATAGCAAGGGGACAGTTCTCTACCTGTCCACTCCACCCCAGTAATACCCAGGAGGACAGAGTTTAGTAGTGTCTCAGGCAGAGAGGATGAGGCAAGAGAATGGATTGTTTTTATTCTATTTCCTATCTTGGTTAATCGGCAAGAAAAAGTAAACTTCTAGGGCAAGTAGGCAATGAGACTGCACAGACGTTTTATTTTACCTTTTTAAAATTAGATCAAATAAAACTTCTACCAGAAAATGTCCTGGCACTGTATCTACAGCTGAAAGATCAGTAAATTTATTTCATTTTCAGTCAGATACCCATTCCCCTTTCCCATCTCAATGAGTGTCCAGGGAAAGGACAGAGAGTTATCACAGGGTTGACTTGCCATTTTTTTTTAAATCAACACTTACAAAAAATCAGACTCATAAGATACAAGCACTGGACATGTCGATAGAGCGCTAGATGTCACTGTTGCTTGCATGCGTCCCCCTAACACTGGCCTTCATTTTGATCTCATCATCAGGAGACCAGATTTCTGCCAAATAATTTCGCATGCTGCATGATTTCATGTCACAGAGTAAGAGTATAGGATTTGACCAGAGGAACATGAAGAGCAAACCATGAACTGAATATCTTCAGAATTAAAAGCCTATGTGCATCAAAGGACAAGCTGAGCACAGTGAGAGTAAACACAGATCGGGAAAAAATATGTGCAAATCATGTATCTGACAAGGGATTAATATCCAGAGTATAGAAGGAATCTCAACTCAACAACAAAATGCTATTTAAAAGCAGGCAAAGGATTTGTATAGACATTTGTCCAGAGAAGATTCAGAAATGGTGGATAACATATGAAAATATCCTCAACATCATAAACCAGTCATCAGAGAAGTATAAAAACCATGACAAGCCACTAGAATGGCTACTAGAGAAACAAAGAGATGTCAGCAAGGATGTAGAGAAATTGAACTTGTGTGGGGCACATAGGAATGGTAAGTAGTGCAGTTGCCATGCAAAATAACATGAAGTTCCTCAAAAAACTGCAAGTATAGCTACTATAAGTTGTAATAATTCCAGAGTTGGCATATACTCAGACAACTGAAATCCCAGTCTCATATATATTTGAACACCCTCTTTCACACCAACGTTATTCACAATAACCAAAAGGTAGACGTGGTCCAAGAATCTACAGTTGGATATATATTTACATTGGTATATTATCTGTCCTAAAATGTATTATCTGTCCCTAAAATATAAGTTATACCTACATGTGTATAACTTGAAGACTTTGCAAAGTTAAATAAATCACATACAGGACAAGTACTGTATGATTCCACTCATGTGAAATATTGAATATATTAAAACTCATAGAGACAGATACTAGAATGGTGATTGCTAAGGGCTGTAGGGAAGGAGGGATGGAGCTATCTTATTTAATGAGCATCAAGTATGAGTGTGGGTACATGACAAATGTCCTAGAGATGGAAAGGGAAGTGATTGCTGCACGATGGATCTTACCCGCACTGAGCTGTATACTTAAAAATGGTCTAGATGAAAATTTTATATGGAATTATAGAAATAGAAAATATAAAAGAAACTTTCTATCTTCTTACATTCAGTAAAGTAAGAAAATGAGCACAAAGATCACAAGTTCTGGAGTCTAAGTGTCATGGCCACACCCTCTTACCCCAAACCCCACTTCTCCCCCATGCTAGCTGTAGAACTAGAGACTTAGCCTATCTGTGCCTCAGTTTTCTCATCTGTAAAATGTGATAGTCTGAGTGCCTAAGTCATAGATTATCCTGAAGTTTGGGGCTGAAATAAATATTATAATTATGAGTGTGTATAACATTTTAGCTATTGTCATTATTACTTTGGCATGGATGACAAAATCTCCCTCATGCCATGAAGGAATATTTCTGCCTTTTTACATATTACAGAATATACACTTATTACTAAGCACTTACTGATTCATATAGACATACACAAATATAAACCATTAATATTGGCTATTTTCCCAATACAATGTAAATTAATATTGATCCAATCATATTCTAGACTAAGCCTCTTCAAACAAAAGATATGCATTTATAGACAGCTAGCTAATGTTTACGAATTATCTTGAGAAGGATATGTACTTAACCTCACTATGTTCCAATATGATCTTTCCCTTGCTATCATGTAATATATGATCTTCCCCTGGCTATTGTGTTATTCTAACCAACAAATAGAAAAGCCACAGAATACAAAACCACTAATTGTTTGGGATACCACCATCTAACAGAAGATTTAAACTAAGTTAAATGGTTGGTAAAAGTCCTTAGTCTCAAAAGTTGTATCTTCTTAGATCTTTACAGATATTTGAAAGGAGACTGAAGTATAAAGGGTTCTCTCTATATATAAATATTATATATATGTTATATAGAATATATAATAAACTCTAGCCTAGATGAGGATATGGATCACTTTTAAGTATAGCTGAAGATGTTGGTTTTGAATTGATGTAAGATATTCTAGGCTTGCTAATTCAATTTAAAATATTTTAAATAATTTATCCCAAAAATGCTGTAATAAAAGATTGATATCCACTCTCAAAAATAGGGAGTGATTTCAGAAACACAGTATTTCATATACTTTACCTAAGGTGAATGTTTTAAAAGCTTAGGTTGATGCTGCCTTCTAAAAATCATCTATTAGATTGAGAGCAAATTCACTTAATGGCTTATTTCTCCAACAGTTTGAGTGACTATTTTCCCCTAGATATCTTTTTTCAGAACCTATACCCTAAAGCTTCATAATGCCATTAAATCAGTGCACAGCTGGGCAATTCTTTCTTTACTCATATTCTGGTGATCCCCAGGGAATTTATGTAAATCTATGGAAATTCACTTTAAAGTTAGTACTCTGAGAGAGGATGCATCCTCATTAAGTAAATGATTATATCTACAAACAAGTTAAAAGCAACATGCTGGAGAGCTAAAGTAAACTTTCCATCAGGAAAACGTTATCATTCACTTTCACATATAGGCTTTACCTAAATGCCACTCAATTATAAGAGAAAAAAATTTGTTACCATCCAAACGGATATGAAGGAAAGAATAATTGAGCCACCATTTTAGGGTGCCCCACCTTTTTTCTGGCATCAGCACCTAATTCCACTTTGGGGAATGCTATGAGAAGGGGTTCAGCCTTCTGACTCATGCACTATAAAGACATCTCCTGTATGAAGGTAAGGATGTGAACTCCCCTAGACCTGCAGAGAGTCTCCAGGTCAACTCCAAGACCATGATGAGACCAGAGAGTCTGAAACTCAAGATCAGGATATTGTGTCCTAAGAAGAACAATCTCTATAGTTAGATTAACAACTCTTTCTTCTATCAGCAGAGTAAATTACCCAGATTTCTGAGGGTCAGTCTCCTCATCAGTAAATTAGGGATAATCATTGTTGACAGTATTGTGAATTTTTAATGAGATAAACTGGTAAAAACCTTATTTCAATGCCTAGAACACTGGCATTCTTGTCTCAAAAGATGAAGTCTGAGTAAGAGGCAAGCTATATAGATGAGGAATTAAGCAACAAACTGAAAGGAAAAGGAAGAAATTCCTATACTTAAAAAAGTTTTGTATCTCAAGCAACTATGGTGTCTTCCCAGCTTAACAGACTTCTTTTGCTCCTGTAGGAAAGGCTCAGGCACTCCACATGAACACTGAGTCAGCATTACCTTCTCTATTCTCCAGCCATTGTACATTTACTCCTTTTTGGCATAGACTCTCTGATATCTTAAAGTTCTATGCAAGTTACATCTTGGTTGAAAGTCAGAATTAAAACCAAAAATCTCATAGACTAAATTTACATTTGAAAAAGTATAACATGAAAACAGTCTTTCAGTAAATCCAGCATAGACTACTTTCCATTCATTATTGGAACTACTGATTCTTCTATGGAGTCCAAGTAAACCAGCTGGCTTGAGTTTAGCATTCATGTTATCTCAAAAAACTCCCATGTATATTCTGATACTCGATTCATATTCTATGAGCAAAATGCTGGTAATTCAAAAGAAGTGGACCTGAGACCAAGAGAGGAAAAGGCAATTTGAATACCACTATTTACTTCTAAAAATATTATTTTGCAAAGCGATATGATTGGTATTTGCATATGTTTAATAAGCCTTAATTAAATGCAGTCATAGATTAAATGCAAGCTCAGCATTATAACACATTTTTGTTTTTGTGTTACTGAAGGAAGACACAGTCAATGATTAACACCACCAGCTTGGTCACCAATAAGAGCCAAACACTCTACCCATCAAGGAAAAAATCAGAGATATATCCACATTTCAAAATCAAAGACATATTCACATTTCAAAGAATTAAAACAAAGCTTTGGTCCACAGACATAATCAAGTCATGCCACTATTTATCGAGATCCTGAGTCATACCTGTTGGACTTTTATTTGCTCAGCTCATTTTCTGTGTCTCTCAGTGTCTGGGTTCTGCCTGTCCCATTTACAACACTGCTTCAAACTTGTTTTCTTTCTTTAGGAGAAGGAATCCAGGCCAGGAAAATGTTCCCTAGCTGTAGCAACAGATTTTGATCCAGCAAACTTGAAATACCTAATCTTTCTAATCCAGCTCAAGATCTATATTTTGTTCTCCTGCCACCCACAGTTCCTTCCATTTGACTCTTCCTCTATGCTGTCTTCATTCTTCATATTGGCATAGAATGAAAACATTTAAATCAATGACAATAAATTCCACATATCATTCTTAATATTCACTCTATTTTAAGAAAGTGTGCAAAGACTTTTAGGATGCCACATCTAAGATAAACCTAGCTGCATTGTGCTATCACATGAATAAAATTACTGCTTGTTTTCTGAAAAGTGAAAAACAGTTGTTTTTATACTCTTAATTTTTACTTTCCTTTTAAATGTAAAATATCTAAAATGTTAATGTATCCTTTTAATGTAACAGTAAAGATGCAGAGAAATTTGCTCTGCATGCTGTCGTAAATATTTTATACAGAAATACCTTTTACTATATTAAAATTTCAACTTGCATCATTAAATCCACACTTAATCCTCCACAAAGACCCTCCTACTCACAGCCTTAACTAGCTATGTCTATCATTGCTTTCTACAACCAACCCCTCTAAATGCCAATTCACAAATTTTCAGCTTTGTGTGTCTTCTATTTCAACTATTGCTGCAATCATCAACTCTGCATGGGTTAAAATGATTTCATTTAGGCAGAATTTGACATAGCCATACTTCAAGGTCACACCACAGGACTTTCAACAGGACTTCCTTGTTGACACTGAGGTTGGAGTGATCTTGCTTAGTACCCACAAATACACAGTCTGGAATTTCAAGGTAGTTCAGTTCCAGTGAAGCAAACTTTTATTCAACAACGAAAAGAAAATCAGATAAATACCTCTCCTTTCCCCAATTACCTATGGTCCTGAGTTATAACTCAGGACCATCTCATATGGTGAAATAGCATGAAGTAATGCTGTCTAGAACTTCCCTGCCTCTGTTCACTTCATAATCTCTTCTACCTCCTTCAATAAAAAGTTGTATAAATACTTAACATCAGACTCTGCTTTCTGGGGCACTCAGACTAAAACACCTGCCGACATCACAGCCTTTGCTGAGTGACAAGACCAAGCTGGCACCAAATAACTGCCCACTTTTCAGAAGGAGTCAAGCCACTGGCTAAGACGGCAAGCACAAATTGAACCTGTGTGGAAAGATGAGCTAAACAAATGGAATCCCTTTCTAGGAAATGGGGCAATAAAAAAGAGCTGGAATTACTTAGCAGAAGAGATTGATATGAAGAGAGAAGGTGGCAGAGCAACAGGGCCACTGTGATGATCTGATAGCTCAGTGCAGAAGGGGAGGAAAGAGAACTGTCTGCATTCTTTTGTCAGTAAAACCTGGTATATTGCCTACCACTTAGGAGGAGCAGGAGACATGTTTTGCTAAATGAAAAATGGCACCTTTCTCTCACTTTCCTCCTTGATTTTGACTTCTCTGTACTCAATCCTTCTCCTGCAGTCACAGATAAGACTGTCTCAATCCCATCCACCTATCTTCCACCTATCTCCACCACCAGAACATTCAGTTAACAATGAACCACACTTTAAACTTATCATTTCATTTAGCCGCCCACCTTTAGAAGACTTCCCCAAAGCCTCCCTCTGATCACAAATGCCCTATTCTCTGTCATCCAGCAACCCTTTCATTTCTAGGCATCCTCTTCTCCCTCATTCAAATCCTCATTCTCTTTCTGACCTCCCTTGCTTCATGTCTCTCTATCCAGCCAGCAGCACATAGTTAAATACCACTATAAAAAGTTATATCTCCATGTTTAACTAATCCTCTCACAATACACATACAGGAACAAATTTACCTTCCCGATATTAACTGGCCATACTAACTGTTTTCCTTATTACTGTTCTTGAACTAACAAGCATGGCTAGAAAGTATATCTAACTATAACTGGATGTTTCATTCAATTAAAATTATAACTGTTTTTCTCTTATATCCCGTAATCTTGTATATATCACTTTAATGGCTTCTCTTTCTGTAGATCATACCAGGCAAGTAGTGAAACCTCAGGTCTTTTTTCCCCTTCTCCTTATCTTCTAAGCATACATGAATAGAGAGCTCTTTCACATATGACCTTTTCCTCTGTGTGAATAAATTGTTATTTCATGATCATTGTGCATTACCATTTGTCTGGTCTGCTATTACTTCCTTGCTCCTTTTACTCACATGTCCATTTCATGCTTGTATGAACCTAGTTGTAGAAAGGATAGAAACTTTTTCCCAATGAAGTCATGGAGCCACGCAGATCAGGGGGTGTGTCTACCTAATGAACATTCATCTCTCTGCACTACCATATCTAAGTGTCAACTTTAACTCAGCCAAGACTCCGGTCAAGTAGTTCAATGACCAGGAGCCCCCCAGCCCCACCCCATGTTACAAGTCTTTTATACATTTTAGCCCTAAAAACAACTTCACAAGTCTCACCTTACCATCTGTAGTTAGACATGTGAGAAAACTGAGACACAAAGGAAGTTGACTAAATTTCCATAGGCCATGCAGTTAATGCTTGACAAAATCAGTATAATCAAAGTTTTCTTATCCAAATGATAATCTTTCCAGAATAATGCAAAGATGCTAAGCCACTTTTTTATATTTTCAGTGTTATCAAAACAATATTAAGCCTTCAGGAATATATCCTTGAGTTATTATTATTAGTAGCATTTACATGATCAGTTTTGGATATGTTTCTTCTCTTTCCAACTCCTTCTATTACTGTCTCAGAAAATAGCTTTTCTTTTTAACTTATAATCATCCTCTTTTGCTCACATGTCTGGTTAGCTGAAAAGGTTTTATATATAAGGCTTTCTGGTCCAGTTAAGTGTGAGTCTTCTCCAACTGTTTTCAATGTATGGCTTTTTCTTCAAATTTATTACTTTAATGTTTTTGGTAAATATAATACTATGTCTCCCTTTCCTGATTGATATACCAATATTTAATACAGCTCCATCTTGTATGCTGTTTTTCATTAGAATGTCACCTAAAACACAGCTTATGAACTACACTTTTGAGGAACACTACCCTGTCAATTCTGCATTCCTAAAACTATGGAAATAACCCAAAAAACAATATAAGGTAAAATATGCATCTATGTTATAAAATATAGAAAGTTTTCTAGAAAAGATGGAAAGTTTAATAGCTTCTATTAAATAAAATTTCTAACTCATAAAAGATTATATGGAGTAGATACAGAATCCACCTGTATGCTTCAGCTATCTTCAATAATTATTCAACTTATAGCCAGTTTTATAACATCTATATATCCAATCCCATATGAATTTTTCTGAAGCAAAGCATATGTAAATATCTGAACCTCAATACTTATAACTTTTTATCAAAACTTTAGTACTACTATATATCTTTTAAAATATATTAAAATTCCTGAACTATATCCAGCCAATGTATAAATTTGCTCAATTATTTCATATTCCATCTTAATTAATGATAGATCAGATTAAGGGAAATACTCCCCACAATTCAGTCAACTATCAAAGGGTTGGAGAAAGTGGTATGTCCAGATAGCTTGGATGACAAGATGCTAAGGTTAAACTTTGTCTAATTGTTAGGTAAATAAAACATCATGCAAATGCATCCTGGAAATGTTCTCTGGATCCATCAGAAAGTAAATGAAGATGGGGATGTACTAGACTGAGTGACAGCCGAGCAAGAGAGAGGAAGAAACCATAAGTTGAAATTGGAGAGGGGAGAAGTAAACAAAAACATGCAAAATTTTCAGCTACTTTAAGGGAAATGCTGTTCTGGGGTGCTAAGCCTTGGCTCTGCCTCAAGGGTAGGTGAACAGAATCTAAAACACCAACATGTGGATAAGGATTTTGATGGTGAAAAAATTGGTTCTAGGATAGTAGTAGCCAGGGAATCTCGATGAGCAAACTCACTCTTATTTAGAAGAATAGATTTTCCACTATAACACAAAAGATTTCCATGTATTATGAAATCATCATAAAAACTGATTAAACTTAAAAGCTGAGCACCCTAAGTGTAAACCAGCAAAAAACATAAACAGCATGTTTAGACCCTTCAATAATTTGAAATTATAGAATTACAAGATACAAAATATGAACAACTAAATAATATATTAAAATATATGCTTAAAAAAGCAAGTAGGAAAGATGGCATTCTTTTTTATTGAAGTAACATTGGTTTACAGCAATGTATGTGAATCAGAGGCATAAGATCAGAGCTCTTTGAGTGTATGTCACCACACCTTCCTCCAATTCCTCCATAAAAGTTCACTGTGACTACTCCCCCCTTCTCATTTAAATATCAGGCAATTGTTTTTAACATGAAGTTTGCATTTAAAACTTTCCATAAAAACACATGGCTGAAATTGGAAATTTTGTGAGTAAGAACACTAAAACGTAGGTAGAGTTGAAGAGAGAATTGGGAATTGGAATACTGATCCAAATTATAGACTGAAGCAGAGAAAAATGTAATGCAATATATGGTATGATCTCATAAAGTAACAGAAGAAAGAATGGAGAGAATATAATTGAAGGAAATATTTAAGATTTCTTAGAGTAGATAAAATATTCTGAAAAGATATTTGAAAGTTACCTTATGTGTATCATAGTAAAGGTGCATAGCACCACATCATAGGAGAAAATCTAATCAGTTAGAAGATAGAAAATATTATCTGCAAAAAATTAATTTAAAGCAGAATTTTCAATATCAACAATGGAAGTCAAAGCAGAATGATTTTAAAAATAATGAAAATATATTTATAAACATACATATATGTTTGGCTGAATATACAGATAATATACAGAGAATAAACACAGTCTGCATAAGTGTAGGTATGTTTGTGTGTGTGTGTATATATACACTACTTTTTCTATATATACTACTTTGTCCAAAAACCAACTAAATATACAATAATTATTTAACTAGATAATTTTTAACATTTCTCATGAAATATTTCTAACACATAAAATATTATATGGAGTAGATATGGAATGTCCCTTTATCCTTCAGCTATCTTCAATAATTTATTCAAATCATAGCCAACCTTAGAGCATCTCTACACCCCATCCTACCTGAAATTTTGAAGCAAATCATATCTAAATACTTGTACTTCTATAACTTTTTATAATAGCCATAATACTACTATATCTTTTAAAATATAACAAAAATTAAATTTCCTCAGTTATCTCATACTTTGTTCCAGTTGGACTGCATAAAAATAAAGGTTGCATTTGTTGGCTATGTCTTTCAAGCCCCAAGTAGAGACATTAAGATTCCTAATGATTAAAATCTTAAAACCACACATCAAAATAACTCATAGGTAAAAAAAAAAGTTATGACAATAGAACACTGAAAATACTTGCAACAGAATTAAGAACAAAATACCAATAATGTTACAACTTCAGACACAGCAAAATAATTTGTGGAAAAAATTAAGCTTCAATACTTTTTTTTCTTTTAAGAAAATACTTTTTCTTAAAAGAAAAAAAAATTGTAAAAAATAATGGATTAAACATCCAACTTCAAAATAGGAAGGAGGGAATGATAGATTGTAAGAAAACATACAGAAATAATAGAATATTGAATATAAAACTATTCTATCCCACAAAATCAATGGAATAGAATAACCCCAATTCTTTGACACTCATTCCATTGATAGGCGGAGACTATTTTTCTCTCTGCATGAATCTTTGTATTGTGTCTACTCTGACAAGAGCCCAGAAGTGGAGCTTTGCGAGTTCTATTATCTATCCCTAACATTTCCACTTCCAGTTTCTTTGAAAAATTTTGAACACCCAATCTGTAATGTAAAGAAGTCTTCATACCCACCTGGAGAGGACTGGTGGTGAGGCCCCTTCTACACAGAGAAACCTAGGAGAACTTAGCACTGCATTTCCTTTCCCAGGGGTTAGCATGTGGGTGAAGTTACCTAGGACTCTCCATCAGACCAAGTACCAAGTGAATAACCCCAGGAAAACCCAGTCAATAGCACATAAAGCAAAAAGAGATGCAAGCATACGACCGCAATTCTTGACCCACAAAATCATGATATAATAAAATGGTGGTTGTTTTAAGTCAATATGTTTTGAGAGTAGTTGTTCTACAGCCTAAATGAGAAGAGCAACAACAATAAAAGCCCAAAGATTGGTTCTTTGAAAAACCTTATTAAATCTGTCCCCACTTTCCAGTGATATTTGTAGAGGAGGAAAAAAGAGACACAAATAAAACATTAGAAAACATATTAAGAAGTAATGGACAATATATCAGGAAGAAGACACTGAATTGAAACTAATAGGTAACAGAAGCACCAGCTGATGCATATGGATTCTTCCCCCAATTAACTTGGGGGAGTTATTTGAGTCTATCAGACCTCAATTTGATAAAAAAAAAAATAAAAGTAAAAATGTAAAGTGTCTTCCATAGGCACGATTCCTTGACACTATAGTTTTCAGTGTACATTTAGTATCTACTATTTAAAAGGACTATACTTATAATAACAATAGACTACAAGGAAGGTACAAAGTAAAGTTCAGATGATGAACCAGTACTGACTTCTTACAACAAAAACAATATGTGAATATTAATCTGCCTTTAAAAAAATTCACCATGTGGATTAAGAACCTTTCATATCAATAGTCTATAAAAATCTATGAATAAATTCATAAAAACTCAAAAAAGCCTTTATGCATGAAATAAAACACCTTATAAAAATCTAATATAAAATAAATATCACATTAGCAAGTTTGACAGATCCAATGCCTATATGAAAGAATTAATTTTCATTCTTATGTGTTCTATAAAACCCTGCAGGTTAAATTCTTGGCTTTGGACGATTTCCCAAGATTGTGAAACTCATACAAATGGCTTATACCCCAAGAACTCCACAGAACTTAAGTACTTAGCAAAATCATGACCACACCTTCTACCTACTCTACATTTTACAACAGTAAGTTGAAGTTTTACTAACACTTCTTACATTATGTCTTTCTGAATTTCATTTAGCATGAAATTTAATAGCATGTTAAGTTTTTGCTGGTATTTTGGGATGATTTTGAAGCATATGGAAAGAGTGGGTGGAAAGGACCAAGGTTCTATCAAAATGTTCTAGCTTCGTTATCTAAGGTAAAATAAAAAGGTATATTGTTTTTGCATTTTAATTTCTGTCGAGAAATGTATTAGTTTAAATGACCTTTCAAATTCCAAAATATTTAAATATCAATTCTTGAAACATAGTACATAATTTAAAAACTAGGCCAATTGACATATTAACTGGTTATAAGCTCCAGTGGAAAGATTAGGCCAGTCTAAAAAAAAATATTATTTATATGTATTGAATTTCATTTTAAATAAACAAAATCATTTCACTTATTCAGTTGTTTTCTAAACAGAATAAACATTTGCATGGTGGAATTTTAAAAAAATTATGATTTAATGTACATAGCTTAAACATAACAAGTATTTTACATATTAATAAATTTTTTACTTTTAACATATAAAAACATTTTAAAACACATGTAGTTATATACTATGACAATTATGTAAAATTTCTCTAGAATTTTACTAAAATTAAGATTGATACATCATCTTTTCCTTTACCCAACTAATTGAAAAATAAGAATTAAAAGCCCTAACTAGACTTTTTTTTGTTATAAAGTGTCCTCTTTCTCCTCTGTGAGCTAATTAAAATACTACTACAAAACATTAGTAAATTCCTTTCTCTCCAAGTTATTTTAGGGTGCTATAGCTTTATTAAGATGTCCACCAAATGCTGATACACTAAATACTGAGTTTTCTCTTCTGTATCTATACCAAGATAGGATATTTCTTGCTTCAAACCTCAGTGCACACAAGTAAACACAATTACTCAAAACAAGGCAACAAGTGAGAAGCAGGGTTAAAATAAGAACTCAGACAATCTGACTCACAATGCAGCATTCAACCCCCTATAACTTGCAGTTTTTCTTTGTCCTCTTTGCTGTGAACCAAGATACTTGTTCTTTAAGCAGGGTGTTTCTGCTGCAAATCCAGTTGCTACTGCATTATGCAATGAAGTCAGAAGCCTGAGCTTGTGACATCAATATAGGTTGCTATGGTAACTCTTTCCATAAGTATTACAGGTTCATTGTAGGCTCAAAAAGAGGACTTTAGCAGAGTAGCAAAATAGCTGACTTCATTCAGCCTACATTACAGCAATAATTGGTGCAAAAATGTTTTACACTGGCTATAACTGATCCAGAATTTTATATTTAAGTCTCATGTCATTATTGGCATTTCTCTTTGATTTCATTTTTCTGATATCTGCATATTTTAATGAAAATTTTCCAATAACAGTGGAAATAACATTACCACATTACAACAAATCCATGTGATGCAGGCAGCCATCTCCCTTACCATAACTAATTACTCCACACGCTGTGTCAATCCAGAAGTCAAGTGTTATTATGTGTCATGGGCTATGAATCAGCACATATTAGCATGACTTCAATGTAGTTTCCCATCACAGGAATTTTTAAAAGGTACTACAGAGATGAATATATAAAAGTCATTTTAAATAAGACATTTTTTCAATAAATGTTTCCACTCTTAACAAAATAGCATTAAAGATCACCTTTTTTATTGCGAGTCTTCATCCTTATTTTCCTGGAGTATTTTTGCCAATGCCTCATTGTAAATGGCTACATATACCTCCATATATAGAAGATATTTGGGGAAATTCTTTCATCATCTTATATTTTACCTGAATTTGAAGCACATGACAAAACAGTTATTAAGCCTTAATTCCTTTCTTCCACAGCTACTTTTTTTTTTTTTTTTAAACATCTGTATGGTCAACTGGGAGAACTTTACTTCAAGTCTGCAAACAATCTTGAAATAAGCATTAGGATTACAACGTGTTGGGCATTAGATTCAAGGACACAGTGCCTTTCATGAGAATCTCACATGAGTAACAGCAGTAGCAAAAATAACAAATAACACTCACTGACTACCTGCAATGGACCAGGTCCTATGCTAAATGCTTTACATCCATTATCTCAATTAATCCTCAAAACAATACAATGAGGGGGGTAAACACCATTATCCTCATTTTACAGATAAATGAACTGAAACTCAAGACAAAATTGCTTGTCACTGAGATATAATAATCAGAAACATGACTAGCATTTGAATTTAAAGTGACCTGACAACAAGTTTTTATAGGATATTTTAACAGAAATTAAGAGTAATTTCCAGATATTCACTATAGTTAAAATTGAGAACTGTAACATAATCCACTGAGTAAGAATTCCTTAGTATAGAATTCACTGAGGCAGAAAGCAGAAGGCAGTCCTCATGTTGATTTCAGAAATACATTTGACCAATGAGTTCTCTGTTTTCATAAAGTTCAGCAGTTCAGAAAGTGTTTGCCTAAAGGCACCTTTCTTCCTTTAGGTTATAAATGAAAGTATTTCTCCAAAATATTGGTTCTATAACTTTTCTCAGACAGTTGCATTGATATTCTAATCTGCTTCAAGTTACTCTAGTGTCTCAGTCAGATGTAGCTCAGATAAGTGTAGCATATTTCAGTTTAAAATCATTCTAAATATTCACTCATTAAGCACATATTTATTGAGGGACTATTATGAGTCAGACATCATACTAAATGTTGAGCAAGAAATTACAACAAAAAAAAATTAAAATAGTCCCCAATCCAAGAAATATTCATATGTCAATTATGGATAGGGTTTTATTTTGAGAAACATATTCTTAAATAGTTTCATCATTACACAAATAGCATGGCATGCATGTACTTATACAAACCTAATCTATACTATTTTCATATATATTGTTTGTCCTTGAATGTAATGGACTACAGTACATGATACAAATATAAATACATGATACAGATATATATGTAAACAGTTTATGTATATATTTTACATATATATGTAAATGTGTGTATGTGTGTGTGTACACAGTTTATCTTGCATTACCCCAAATTTAAAGTATATAGTCTTGAACTCAGATTAAAAATAAATCGGTAGATGTTATCTAAGTCAACACTCACTGCTCATAATGTTTATTGGGCACATGTAAATGGACACGATCAATTCAGGAGACACTATGAAAGGGCTTCCAGGAAAATAAATAAACTAAGCATAACCTGGGGTGATGCCTTCATTTGTAGTCCCGAGAGGTCTCAGACCTGTTGCCATCAGGTACATATGCAGTACGTACATACCAGACTGTTCCTTCAAAAGTGTATCTCCAAGATCAGCTTTCCCAGAGAATTCATTTAGTTTTATTTGTTCTTTTGACATGTTGGGTACTTTATTTTTTAATCTTCACTATTTTCTGCTCTAAGAAATGCATGATAGAAATGTTTCAACATCTTCACACGAAATATTTGGATTCATTTTCATTCACTAGATTTTCTAAAAACTTCTACAATTGATAGAGGGCAGAACATTTGTGTCACCCAAAAGCATCATGATTATAGATCTTATCATGCACAGCATCTCCAAATGTGACTGGTGACCCCAAATTTACTCCCTCACAGGATATATCTTTAAGGGATATTTCTGGATATGGACCTTACCTCCAGGTGTCAATCTTTGTTGCTGTTGTTTTTCCCAGTCTTTTATCTCTGTCTCCCTACTCAACATTCCTTTCTTTCTAAAAGGCAACATTTTCCTTATTTCTTCTCTCCTCTCCACTCTTGCCCTGATATCTTCCATTTTGCCCTCTTTCTCACTCTCCTCCCAAGTCCATTGTTTCCCTTAGCAATATTTTCCTTAATTTCTTTTAAAACGTGCTTATCTTTCCTTTGATGCCCAATAAATCTCTGTTCTGATATTTACCCTCTTATAAATCTCTGGATTTTTTGTGAAATTTAAAATACTATTTTACCTTTGCTTATCTAGAGTAGTTAATCCAGTGCTTTTTTTTTTTGCATTTTCTTTATGTGACCCTCAAAAAAATGGAGGTTTGTAATGTTATTCCAGACACATAATATCTAAATATTTGAATATTTTGGATTTTTTCAAAGATTTATTGATATACACAAGAACTGGCATACAGGCCAGAGGTGTAGAAGGTAAGAAAGTTTACCAGAGACAGAATGGGGGGCAAAACAGACAGATCTACTGAAATACACTGCTGAGGGGAGCAGCGGGCGGGTCGGAGAGATAATGCCACAGCAATATTTTGAATTATTTTAAATTTCCTGAATGTATGTGAGCCCTAAAGCACAATGTTACGTTTTCTATTTGGAGATAATATGTCCCACTCTTAGAAATGAATCTTGTCTCTGATCTTTTTAGAAGCAGCATTTCAAATTTTATATGTAATAGAAGTCAATTTTCTCCATTTCATGCTTTTTGCTGCCATTTTATTAATGTGTTCCAAAGACTTTCTCTACAGTAATAATATGCAATTATCTGTGCTTTGTTTTAAAGTCATCCTAATAGGATTTTTATTAAAAATTTGAAAGCTTAATCTAGTCATAATTAAGCACACTGAAAGTACTTATTTTGAGCAATAAATTTATACAGTAAGTACTCTCCCTTAGAAAGGAATAAATTAATATCAATTAATACATAAGGTAACACATTCTAGTGAGCTATTTCTAAATTTAGTTAAGATCTTCAATGAAAACATAAGTTTTAAACTATCCACAGGCTCAAGGACTGAATTAAATAACACTATAAATAAAGATATTAAATACCAATATTCTTTTTCTAATGAAACAAATATTTAAACAATGTCAAATAGGGCTCACTGGAAAGACATTTCATTCCTTTATATTCTTATTCACAAAGATGCTAAAATGTTGTCTGTGTACCTGTTAAACTACTCATTAATAAGAAATATCAAGCTGATGAAATTCCACTATCATAAACAGATTCTACTATTGAGAACACATCATTGGTTTATCACCCTTCGTTTATGTACACCTTATGTAGTGACCCAAAGAATTGATCATTTTGACCTGATACTATGAACAAGAATTTTTATTTTCTCAATACAAAGTGCACTTGTACTTTCTGAATTTAAGGATAAGCTGGGCCACTGTCTGGGGACAAATTACCTCAAAGAGGATGTATTAGGTGTGAGGGCACCTTAAGTGAGACGAGACAACCAGCTCAGTGTGCATGAGGTGGGATCCCGTCTGTGACTTCATCTAGTGGGTACTTACTTGAGTGCAATGAGTAATTTCAAAGAGTGATCTTGGGACAGACAAAAGTATGAAACAAAATTAACAAAATTAAGATATTTTTTTTTGTCATGTTCTCAGGAAAAAGCTCTTAAGTCCCTCTACTGCACTTTTCTGACATACCTTCTTTTGCCTCCCTACCCCTAGCTCGAAATAGGAATTGTGGGACCAATGCCATAGGGTTGTTGTGGGGGTTACATTGACTAATTTATTTCAAGCATTAGAATTGTTCCTGACAGAGATTGGTCATTCAGTTCATGTTAGCTGTTGACACGGCTGTCTCTGCTGCTGTTACCAAATGTAGTTAAGGTTCTACTTACGTAGCTGTGGGATTTAATAGAATCCATAAATCTGAAATCTGTAAGTAACCTAAACGCTACGAATATTCAACTTACATATTTTTCTTCCTATCTTTGTCAGACACCTTTAATTAAGCATACCTTCATCCATTTCTAATTACCCAGTAAAAAGAAAGGCGTATAAGTCTAATTATTTTAGGGAACTACTTTTGCAAGTGATTTAAGAAATAGAGAAGAATTCAAGTTAATGCTCATAGTTTTCAGAAAACAACCAACTTGAGATACTTTATCATCCATGGGAGAGTCATTCAGAAATTATGGGGTTTACCTTACAGAACAGTTTTGCCATTCTGGTGAATTGTTTGCAAAATGGCTGACTTAATATCCTTCTCTGCACCATGGTGAAACTCCCTCCCACTTGGAATGGTATTAAATTTGAATCAAGCAGCAGAGTGAGAGGGGTTTGTATCGATGAGGCTTCACCAAAAAAACAGAACTCATAGGTTTTCATTGTATAAAATTATATTAATAGTGCATTAATATACTAATATTATCATAGTATATTACAATATAGTATTATATATAAGTATATAATTATAATTTAATGTATATCATACTATTATTGTATATTATGTATATAATTTATTGGTTCTATTTTTTTTGGAGAGCTGATTAATGAAAGTATCTTTCATTCCTTTACATCACATTCATTTCTCTCTAGAGGTAGGTAGGTAGACAGGTAGAGATATAGAGCTATACAGATATTGTAGGAGAGAGGAAGATTTGTAATAAATAACTGACTCATGATTCTGGAGACTGAGAAGTTTCATGATCACGTGTAAGCTGGAGACCCAGGAAAGCTCTTTTACTATGCAGGTTACCATTGGATTAGATGAGGACCCCCCCACCCCCCATATTGGGTGAAACAATCTACTTTATTCAGTTTATTAGTTCAAATCTTAGTCTCATTCAGAATACTCTCATGAGCTGAGAATAATGTTATACTAAAGCTTGGTACCCATAGACTTGTCCAGTTAACACATAAAACTAAGGAAGACAGGGCTCACATAAGGGGTGTAAACCATTTTGTTGCTAATGTCTTCTACGGTGAACCAGGCCAGGCTAATTTTCTATCTGCATCTCTTCACTGGAGAAATGTCTGTTCAAATCCTTTTCCATATTTTAATTGGCATATTTGTCCTTTTATCATTGACTTGCAATGATACTTTATAGGTCCAGATATAGCTCTATACCTTTACTATGTGCTATGCAAATGCTGTATGTCATTTTGTGGGTCTTTTTATTTTCTTGATGTCTTTTGGAGCACATTTTTTTTTTGCTTATATTTTTTAATAATATAATAGTTTATTTTTACAACATTTTGTGCATTTTTTCATCTCAGTTGTAATCCCTGTGGGCTTCCCATCACCAAATTACCCTGTGCCATCACCATAGCCCAGTGTATTTCCCTCCCCCTGATTATTCTTGACCCACTCCCCACTCCACCCCCATAAAATGTCTCTGGTATATGGCTGTTCATTATTATTATCATTTTCTCACCTGGTCTGTTATACTCCTGCTATGAGTGCAACCATGTGGTATTTTTACTTTTCTTTCTGGCTTATTTCACTAAGCATGATCTTTTCCAGCTCCATCCATGTTGCTGCAAAAGACTTGTGTTTACTTATTTATTTATTTATTTATGTATTTATTTGTTTTGGTTGCTGAGTAATATTCCATTGTGTATATGTACCACATCTTATTAATGCAGTCATCTACTTTTGGGCATTTGGGCCATTTCCATGTCTTTCCGATTGTAAATAAAGCTGCAATAAACATGGGGGTACAGGTATCTTTTTGAATCAGTGTTTTTGTGTCTTTTGGGTAGATACCTAGGAGTGGGATTGCTGGGTCATATGGAAGCTCCATGCTTAGCAGTTTGAGGAACCTCCAAACAGTTTTCCATAGTGGTTGTACTAGTTTGCATTCCCACCAGCAGTGCAGGAGAGTCCCTTTTTCTCCACATCCTTGCCAACATTTGTTGTTGCTAGATGTTTGAAGATGTGCCTCACTGGGGTGAGGTGGTATCTCATTGCAGTTTTAATTTGCATCTCCCTTATTACAAGTGATGTTGGACATTTTTTCATATGCTTGATGGCCATCTGCATTTCCTCTTTGAAGAAGTGTCTTTTTAGCTCTTCTGCCCATTTTTTGATAGGGTTGTTTATTTTTGTTGAGTTTTATCAGTTCTTTCTATATATCTTTGTGATCAGTCCTTTATCACTAGTTTTGTGTGAGAAAATTTTTTTCCCAATCAGTGTGATGTCTCTTTGTCTTTTGTAATGTCTCTTTTGCTGTATAGAAGCTCTTTAACTTGATATAGTCCCATCTGTTTATCCTTACCTTCACTATCACCAGATGCTGTATCTTTAAAAATGTCACTGAAGTATATGTAGTGTAGAGTTTGGCCCATCTTTGCTTCTAGGTATTTTATGGTTTCTGTTCTTATGTCTAGGTCTTTAATATACTTCAAGTTCTTCTTTCCAATCTGGGTTCATTTTATTTATCTTTCTTGACTAGCTGGCTTCATTGTAATCTCCAGTTCCAGTCTGAATAGAAGTAGTAAGACTCAAAAAGTGTCTTGTTCTTAGAGGGAAGACATCCAGTTTTCCATCTTAGTTGTTAACTACATTAATTGAGGAAGGTCCCTTTCTTTAGGTGGAAGAAGTTCCCTTCAACTTCTAGTTTTACTGCATTTTTCATTTTTTATCTTCTATGAGTAAACCAAATTTAATTTTCTTTAAAATGACATCCATGTGAGAACCATTATTGTGAAGTGTTCCCAAGATAATCTTCTTCTGTTGAGGGAGAGAATGTCCTGAATGATTTTATGGGCTCCACCCCCAACCCAGACCAGAAAAATCCAAGGCACAAGGACGACAAATCCCACGTTATCTATCACCACCAAAGGGAGCATGACTCTGGTGTACACTATTATAGTCTTTGAACCACTACAGGCCCTTGTCCCATAAAGCCTTAAAAATTAATTTGCGGCCCTCCCTGGTGGCACAGCACTAAGAAGCTAAAGCCACTTCCACCTGAGTTGGATCCCCACCTGCCCTGGAGGTGACCACATGGCGTGGCAGACCTCTCCTGACCGCCCGCTGCTCCCCTCAGCAGTGTATTTCGTCGATCTGCCTGTTCTGCTCCCCACTGTCTCTGGTGAAGCCTCTCGCCGCCCCTGAGCATCTGGCCTGTACCCCAGTTCTGTATGCACAAATAGATAAATCTTTAAAAAAAATTAATCTGCAGTCATTTTATATAAGTAAACAGAGAAAACCAAACTTTGTAAAAGTAAAGTTTATTTGGAGGAAGAAAGCAAAGACTCCCAAGTATGTTGTGCATGAGAGGGGCACAGAAGCTGTTTTGGGCCTTGTCTACGGGTATATAAACCTTCTTTTCTCTATATTAAAATCTTACCATCTTACTTTGTGATGGGCTCTCCCATTAACCATACTCCCCCAGGCATCCATGTCCAATTTCCCAGCTCTAATCTTAGTCTTTCTTTCTTTCACTACCCCTGTCCATGGTCTCTTTTAACTTACTGCCCTCATCAACCTTCCTGAATGTCTCTGCCCTGTCTCAGAAGCCTCTTTAAATCTCCCGAAGTCCCTGCCTGTGCTATCCCTGAAGTTGCCTACTTAACCCTAAATTTTCCTGGTTCTCAGGAGGATGCTGGGAACTAAGGGTGGAGTTAAGCAGCCAGACTTGGTATGTAACAAGAGACGCGTGAGCCTGGGGATGCTGGTTTCTTCCTGGCTTTCAGCACGTGCTTGTGGCCCCAGCTCAGCAAACTGGTAGGACACTCACCAATTGATCTCTCTCTTTCTCCCTGACTTATTCCTTTCTTCATCTCCCCTCTTTGTAAATGAACCCGTTATTAACCTTTTGTGTGTGCCTGCCGCTGAGCCTCATTATAGGTTCCTTTTAAGCATGTAGATGAGGACTCAACCCCAGGCCAACCCATTTCACATGGAGGTTAGCCTGTAACCCTTCCACTTTTGATCCACTGTAGAGAGGAGATCCTGGAGGAAAATTTGTGGTGGAGATGTTTGAATATTTTACCTTGAAATGGTATGGGATTTTACCAAGTGCATATTTTGTTTTGTGTCTTTGTCTACTGCAACATTTTTTTTTTTCTTTACTCTCTCATGGTGGTATATTAAGTGGATTGATTTTCATATGTTGAAATACCCTTGCAATCAATCCTTTAATAAATTTCACACCATACTGCTATATACTTTTTGTACTTTTTGGGTTTGTCTTGTTAGTGTTTTAGGATGTTGGCATCTGTATTCATAAAGGATATTGTTCTGCAGTTTGCTTTTCCTGTCATGATTTTGTCTGGCTTTGATGTCAGGATCTATATACTGGCCTCAAAGAATGAATTGAGCTGTTTGTTGTTGTTGTTGTTGTTGTTTTGTATGTGGGGGTGAGGGAGTGAGGGTGTTGGGAGGTTTTGGTAGCTATCTAGCTATCACCAGTTGTTTGCTTAGGCATGGTTTCTAAGTTGATTATGTAAAGTCTATTCTTTGCCATATGTATTCACTGAAATCTTTACTCACTTTAGTGATCAGTTAATGCTCAGTCAAAAATTCCTTAAAAACTTGGAATGAAAAAGTCTCCCAGTATTTATTGAGGGACTTTGTGTGTGTGTTGGTGCTTAACTCCAACATTCAGTTTACAATTCTTCCTTAGCCTCCAATTCTTGCTTAGGTAGAGCTTCAAGGTCAATGAGAGGCAGAGCTTCATCCTTCTCAAGTGCTTCCTGAGTCAGTACAAAGCACACTACAGGCAGAGGAACTTCTAGATGTTAGGGAATATACCAGAGCTTTCCAGAGCACTGGTGGATACCTCATTCCTGAATTTCTCTTTTCAAACTTTGTGATTAGTCGTTATTTTCCCACCTCTGCACCAGCACCTCAGGCATTGTGAATTTAAAACACTTGTTTGTAAATGTTTTCCATAATTGCCCTCTAGGGAAGAAGGCCCTTTGCTTTGGTCAAGTTTGAGTCAGATCAAATAAAGGCAGGCCCTTTCTGTAGCATCACTCAGGAGCTGTGTAACACATTAAATGTTATCAGTTCTTTGGCCAAAAAAGCCTTTAAAGAGCTCCAGCCCTGCTCTGTTCCCTCAGTTATTGGGAGTACATGTGTTTTATAAAATCCCAGACTGCTGCTAAGCAAGAAAGTGAGAGATAGGCATTGCTATTCTTATCAACATTCACTAGTTCTGGAATAAGTGGTTCCTGTGTTGCTATGAGTCTTTGGTTAATTTCCATAGTCCCCCCAAAATGGATTCTGTCTTGTCAGTTTTTCTGTTCTTGTTAGTGCTTTCTAAAGAGATACATTTTTTTCATACCATCACTACATGTCATTATTAGCAAAAGTAAACTAGAACAGTACAGAGAGTTCACGTATATTGACCAGTAATTTATGACAGCCCAATCTTGCATAATGACAGAGGAGAAACATACAGTAAAATAAATATATGAACAAAAGCCAACAAAGCATTTCAACATTTCAACTCTAAAACATGACTACAGGAATATTTTCTGCAAATATGAGGAATAATTCAGTGTAACAGTACAGGTACTAGGTGACTACTTAAGAGAAACATTATTCATGGTAGCCTCATCTAAGAGAATATATCACGACTTTTTAATTAGAATAACAAATTATAAAATGAAGCTGATGAATTAAGAATAAATTCTACTTGTAAAGTTAACTCATCAAAATGAAAATAAAGGTTCTTTATTAAAAACAGACTGCATAAGAATATTAAATGCGCTTTGTACTTAAATTCGCACCAAGAATGATTGATGATAGAGGAAGAAACTAAGAAGAAACATATTTTTTGTGACTGTACTTTTATTTGCTGACACTACAAAAACCAAATCTCTACTACACAAAGAATGAGTTCATAATGGAAAAATACTGAAATACCTATATTTGTATACGATACTCAGGAAATGCTTTATGGGAAAACAAAGTTGATTTACTAATGACTGTATTGGTAGATTTGCATTTTCTTTCTTCTAAAAAGGTGTTTTATTTTCAAATCCAATTTTCTCTGACTGAAAGAGATGTGTTTTTTTAATCATATTTTTCATATTCATCTTCACAGCAATCAATGAAGTAGATGAGATAAATAGAACTATCTAGGAGGCACAGGATCCTAAATCAAATGATAAAGTATGTCTTTAAATGGCATGGGCTTGTGCTCTTTCAGTTGTATCATTCATTAGTTAAAAGGCCACCTTAATATGGCACATTTTGGGACAGAGACAAGAAATACTTTTAGTTAATGACTGTACATCATTACAATTTAGAAGTGTAGACAGGGCAATTTAGAAGTATAGACAGAGCAAGCCCTTCCAACAGGTATCATGAACCCAGATAATACTGCACACTTGCCTAAAAAGCTAGTCTCCTTTCTGTAAATTTAACTGTCAGAGTAGTGGGTTAATCCTTAATGTCTCCTTTATCCTAGTTCTTAAATTTCTGTATTATCCTTTTCCTTCTCTTCTCTACCTCTTTACTTAGATAGTCCTGCAGTTCATCCAGCTCTTTGTTGGCCAATAAATGTCCTAAGTCTTCCCTCTACTATAACAACTTGAGTGGCTTTGAAACCATAAAGTCTTTCCTAATTAATTTTTAAAAATCTAGTTTACACTAATTCTCTTTTATTTCACAAATTGTGTTTATTGGGTAAGGTAAGTCTATATCTTTGTGTCTGCTCTGGGGTTTATAGGTTCAAACTTCTACAAATTCGTAGGTTCACACCCCAATATCCCCACCATGACACAAGTTTGGTCCTATCCAAATCTAATTTTGCAATATCCTCTTACCTTGTTTCTCATTTTAAAAAGTCTCATTGTCCAGTCTTATTTCTGTAGAGGTCGTCTGCCTTACTATCTCCAGACTTCATTGTCTAATCACTGACATATGGATTATCTCCCAACTCTTCTACAAAAACAATTCATACCTTACAGACTTTCACAAATGAAAATTGAGAAGGTTGACTGCCTTGCTTTATAAAACACTGTCTTTTTTGGCTTCCTTAATATTGTTCCTCATAGATTTTCTTCTACTTCTCTGGGTCATGCTTCTCAGCCCTCCCTTCAAATCCATTTCACAGTCATATTGCTCATATTCTTGCTTTCCCCACAGAGTCCTTGTGGCTCTGCTCTTTCCTATATTCACTCTCCATGGATGTTCTCATCCACTCCCTGGGCTACCAATATAACTCTAAATATATGATTCCCATATAATCTTCAGCCAAGAATTCCCTCCAGAGCTTCACATCTCCTTGTCCCACTGTCTTTCAAGTATCTTCATTGGTGTGTCTGGTAGAATATAATCCATCTACTTATTATCCTCATAGTTTCTGCTTCTTTGTCTCCCACACCAGTGACTGGTGCCATAACAGATGTAGTTGAGTGACTACCAAAATCCATCCTTGCTCTTCTTCCTCATTGCATTCTGGTTTCTATCCTCTACTATGAGCCCCCTCAGCTCTCAGCCTGGTCTGTCCTGGTTGTTAAAATTATTTTCAACCAATAGTGGTAGAATCATTTTCTTGGCCTGAGTGGGTTTGTATGGAAATGTGATAAATGTCTGGTCAGTGAGACATAAGCAAACATCTGCTGAGATACTGCTAGGAAAGGTCTCTCACTCTTGAGAAGAGACACAAGACACTGCCCCTTTGCTGCCAGTGACTATTGTTGGCCTGGGATTGACACCTGACTTTTACATGCATTTTGTGTTGCTAGTTGGAGCTGCTTTGAAAACAAAGAGATGATAGGGTAGAAGAATTGAAAGAATGGCAGAAAACAGAGCTAAATTTCTGATCCCTGGGCCTCTTTCTCTTGAGGGATGGTAACAAAATCCATCAGCTCCAGCTGAAAGCCTTATAAAATAAATAGATACCAACCTCCACTCTAACCCTACCGGTTTGATTAAGAAATTCAGAAATTCTGGTGTGGGGCTAGAAAATATCTGTCACTCATAAGTTCCCAGGTGACTGCTGTACAATGAGCCCACTTTGAGAACCACTGGGTTCAATCATGTCCCAGGATTCCCTGCTACTACTTTCTATAAACAGAGCACACCATTGTTAAAATCTTTCACCTCATTCTAAACTCTCTTCTCTGCACATAAAATCTATGGTGAAATCTTATTCACTCTATTTTCTCCAATATTTCTCATGCTTTTATGATTTTTATCCAGAGTGTCATCTTTCCTTGGATTATGCCAACAAATTACCTGGTCCTCTACTCCCACTCTCTTGGCAGTTCACTTAACAACCGGAGAAGCTTTCAAAAATAGGAATTATATTGTTTCTCATTTACTTCAAACTTCACTGGCACTCTCTGGGTCTTCTAGAAAGTAGCATGAGTTCTGTACCTTGAGCAGCAACCCTTCGCCTACACACTTGAGACACATTCCTTGTGACTCTGCCTTTTGCAATTACCATCTCTAACCTTCCCGAACGTCTTCTAGTATACTCACAGGATTTTGTTGTGTGCTTTTTCTTCTCTTACACTCCACCTTTTTTTCTTGTTTGAATTACACATATTTATCTCAAATTAAATATTTTGTTGAGATATTCCTTCCTGAAGAATTCTTCCCTCATCTTCCAAACATGGAGACACCTATCGCTCTCAGCTACATTCTGCCTCCCCACAGCAGTGCATCGTTTCATGTGTTGTCATTACCACTCTCCTTGTCTGTACAGTCTGGAGGATCAGAAGCCATATCTGCCTCTGACACTTCTCAAATCAGTCACATAACTCTTAGGACCACCTTGTTATCACGAATACCATTATCTCCATCATCTCACCATCCTCTTCATCTAACAGACAGACACTAAGTGAAGGTCTATACATTTTTAATATTAAGTGATCATATTTTGCCCATGAAAAGTGAAGTTCAGAAAATCAAGTCATTCACTCAATAGGTCAGTAAGGTAAAAGCAGGATTTGAAGCCCATGGAATTAAAATCCAGGAGTTAACTCATTCTTGATAATTCTCCTTCTGTTAACAGTGTAACAGCACCTAGTTTGCTTATAGAAAACCAGCTCCTTTGTACCCATTCCCCACCTTCCGTCTCCTGAGATGTCACTTTTATCCTTTAACATAGCACCCTTTTCCAATACACCTGTGGACAGTGGCCAATGTAAACAGGCTTTCTGGTAATTTTCCAGAGAGACAACAAGCCTTCACTGGTTCTGTTCCCAGTTTTAACTACCATGCCTTCACCTTCTCTGGAGGATGATTGTTCAGTGACTCTTTTAACAACACGGGAAGGACTGAATACATTGGAAAGAGCCATCTTTTCTAAGTATGTAGGTACATGTGCCTCAAGCCAAATTCAGAGAGTGCTAGGTTTTAAGAGCAAAAATAAGAATTAATGTGTTCTTGAAGTTTGATAAAAGAATAAAACAAATATAAATATAAACTGACAAGTGATTTGACAATATGGAAGTGAGAAATGGCACCATTTGTAAAATACAAGGTCCACCTCCAGGCCACTTGGACAGATACATGTCTTCCTGATGCTGCAGAGGGTCACCACCTGTCTGTCTCTTTGGCACACGAGTCCTGAGCACAAAGACCATGTTCCATCCCTGGCACCCAATATCAATATCAAGAACAATTCTTGACATGACATAGGTACTAAAAAAAAAAAAAAAATAGGTGGTGGTATATATAACGTAATGAAGAAACTATTTCTATTACAGGATTTTTTCTCTTAGTGAACCATTTGGAAAAACATCCAGTAAAATAATTTTTTAAATAGAACTTTAAAATGTCTGACCAGATTAGTATTTTAGAACTAAAATGCAAAGTTAAGATGTCCTCTATTATCTCCAGTTCTTTGAAGCAAATATTTATATAAACTGTCACCCTGCCTCATCTGCCATCCAAATCTCACATTGTTGCCATGCACAGCCCCCCTAGCCTGGAGTAGAAGTGCCTTAGCCTCAGACAACATTCTTCACTTAGGGGAAACCCATATTCAACCCCTCATGCTACACACAGGCAGTCATCTTAACACCATTCAGTATTTCCTGTGACAAGACCACAAGCCCCCTCACATAAGGGAGTGGACGGAAGAGGCAAGGTGGATGACAGTACCCTCCCTGGCCGTGTCGCACATTCCCACTTCTCCTCCAGGGAGTGGCTATCTTGGGGACTATGTGCTCAGCCTACTGGAGGAACTTATTCCTAAGATTGATGAAAAGTTTCTATTTGGTGCCATTATGAGTAGATGCAAAATCAAGACTTCCAGAGAAAAGAGCATTCTGAAGATTGTTTGAACTATGTTACTGAAATTCTTTGTAACGCATGGTGACTCAACCTTGTTTGTTCATTGCAAACATAAACAGGGCTGATTTTTAAGGGTGTGCCTGGTTAAACATATTGTATACACCCACTGTATTAAAACTAACACCTGGTGAGAAGCTGTAGTTTATTTTGTGTAGAATGTCTAGTTTTCACATAGAATAGAAATTGAGAAAGAGGTAAATAAGGTTGACAGATGCCAGCCCATGAATGTCCTTGGTCTACTTACAGCGTTTTTGCTGTATGTGAAATTAACGGGGCACTAAACAAAACTAAAATGGGGATCCCATGATTAGAGGATAGTTATGACCATTGCTAACTTCCTGATTTTGATGTTTGCATTGTGGTTATGTTGGACATCTATTATATGCAAAGGACTTGGAGAAAAGAAGCACAAGAATTATCCCAGGTTGCCAACAATGTAATAAGCAGGACAACAGTGGGTGTCAAAGATGATGAAAGCAACCAAGTCCAATGAAATAAAGACAAATAGCAGACGTGAATCTGTAGCTGTCAATATTTTCTTCAAAAGTGACATTGACCTTCATGCTTACTCTTGAAGATTTACAGGTCTCAATATATAGTCCTGTGAGCTGGATGTTACCTCACTCTTTTCTCCTCTATGGAAGGAACATTGGAAGGAGCAGGAGTTTCTGAAGTTTGCTATTAGTTTTGAATTTATTGAAATTTAATTTCCAAAGGTAAGTGAGTCACCATCTTGAGGCTGTCTTACCTACTTAATTCATCTCTCTAAAACAATTTCTTAGATCTCTCAACAGTTCAAATTAATACATTTTGAGTAGGATTAATTTATATGTGGCACTCACCCCTCTACCACAAGGGGTGGGAAGTAGCCCCTCTACTAAGGAAGTGTTTCTTGACCCCTCTATTTCTGAAAGCAACAGCCCAATCCCTGACTCGGTACAGCAAGTTGGTATTCGAGTGCCTGGCCCTTTCACAGTTACTCTGTCTACATGGACCTATAACACTGCGGCATATGTCCATGGACAGTTCTCAAGTTCAACTTTCACTCTTCTGCAATTATGGAGTGTGCAAACGGTGAGAGAAATAGTTTCTGAAGATATGGTGTCAAGTGAAGGAAAATAAGTATAGGCAAACTCTGACCTCCTACCTGTAAGACAGAAGTTGATCATCTTCTTTTCCCTTCACCCCAGAAATCAGAATTTTCCATCTTTTCTCATCCTTCTGGCTTGTGAGAGAATCCCTTCTCCCCATTCTCCCCAGCAACCCCATTTCACAAGCATGGGAGATGCCATTTCCCATCATGGAACAATGAACTTAGGGGCCAGGGAGATGCAAGGAGGAGGCGTACTTACTTCCCTGACTATTACCACAGGTATGAATCTAGGACAAGCAAAGCTACCACCGGGATCAGAGACTAGGTTAAATATGATGTGTACAAGAAAGCACTAGCCCTCAAAACATCTTCCCGAGGAAAGCAATGGGCAAACAGAAAGGAACCAATGATGACAGGAGTGGGAAGAGGAAAGGGAGATTAAGACTTCTCTCTTCCACCACGACTTTGGCGGCCCTAGCCACCAGCTGTCTATCACTTGGGGAGCAGAGACACGTCTCTCTGCTTCCTGTCGGCCCTTCCAGCACCAGCAGTAGGAAAACCGCAGACAGCCTCTCCAGGTTCTTTTCAGATTGTTGCACCCCAGAGAGAGCAGGTAGTTAACAGGAGCTGAAGCTAATCTCCCTAGGGATAGACAGACAGGGAATTAGCATCTCAGAATCTGTTCCTTATCCCAGCACCCTCCAGTGCTGGACCCCAAGTGTGGTTCAGGGCCAAGGGGAAGCCGCTCTGTATTTCCTATGGAACCGCCCAGAGTATGGAGTCCCACGTGGTCCAGTCCTCATGCTATTAATAAGCTACTACTAATGCAATTATTAGCCACCTTACCGCTCCTACCCTGGGGAACACTGAACTATCTCCTCATGAGGTTGTCCTAGGAATCTATTAGGTCATATGGAGAAATAGGTTGACCAAATAAATAAGTAATGGTATTGTCACTAAAGAAGTTACTAAAGTAAAAGGATAGACACAAGGTCCGTGAAAGGACCAGTGAAAATACTTGTTATTTAAAACTGCCTCTAAATACTTTCTATTTGTTCTAAATACTTTAAATGAATTTTGAAATGGGGAAGAGTTTCTGAATTGTAAAGGTCTATTTTTTTAAAGTCTATAAGATTCTTCTATCATAATATTTGAATTGCATTTCTTAGTAAATCGAAGTTGGTAGGCATTAGGCTGTATTTTTGACAATTTGGCATAAATGTCCAAACCAAGCATTGAAGTTCAAACCATTCTCAGGATAACTTAATAATTTCTTAAGAGCATTTCTAAGTAAGGTATGAAATTGACTAACAGAACAACATCATCACAGTAGGATGATGGATTGTATCATTGGATCATTTAGGCCCACTATGGGAAGTTGGACTAGACTGTTCATACCACATAATATAACCTTTTAATTTCATATCTAATGCATTACTTTTTTGAATTTCCTATAGTCATTCTTAAATCCATTATCAGAATGGATTGGCATTTCAAATCACATTATTTTTTTCTTTTATTAATCAAATTTGATCGATTTCCCATTCATTTACTTAACTATTTATGAAAATTATATATTTTATGTATTTTATATACTTTGTGTAAGTATTTTAAGTAAGTACAGATTCATATCTTGACGGGTGCACACACTTCACAAGTACACCCCAGCAAAACCCCAGTGTCTCTCCACTATCACATTATCACTATTTCCCTCTCCCCTTCCTCTGAAAATCAACATAATTTTACAAAGTCTAAGAATTAGTTATTTTGCCAATTTATTTTCTTTGTTCATGAATATTCCACAAAAAAAGTGCAAAAACAGACAAAAGACCTTGATAGACCCTTCCCCAGGGCAAACACAGATGGTTTCCACATGGTAGATAAAGATGCTCAAAATAATTTACTAGAAAGGAAATACTGTTTTATTTATGTGGTATGTTCAGTTCTACCTATTGTACTTAATTTTCATAAATTAAAGAGTTAAAACCTTTAGTTTTTGGCTTTGGGAGGGGGGAGGTTTCGATATGGAAGGCCAATTCACTTATGTAGTATAAGGTGTGTGAGTTTTTAAAACAATTTACTTTCGTTTACATGTTCTCTGCAGGCTACCCAAGACAATTTGTAAGTAATCCACACAGTCACATTAGCAGTCATTTGATTACTGGCTGGCATGTAGAGCAACTGCATGAAATTGCAGTTTTAAAAAATTAAATGCTGAGTTCGTGGCACAGAGATACAAGGCAAATCCACATAAACACAAATTTGTGATTTTACTATAAGGAAGCTATTTGTCTTGTTTATTTCCAGCTTCTAGCACAGTGTGTGATCATAGTAGTCACTTAATAATTATTTGTTTAACATATTTTGATAAGATAAATCAAAATATGCCCAGAGAAAACAACTAGATCTGAGGGTAGTTTGAAGTAAGCTTTCTTCTTTGCTGTTTTTTCTTTTCTTTCTTAGCAGTCAGAAATGATTTCTGCACAGCTAGCAATTCCCTTCCAGTAAATTTCCCAGTAACTCTGAATCTACTTAAAATGTTGCATGCGAAAGGCACTGGTAGTGGTAGTTAGAAAGCATTTTGATCAGCAAGGCCCAGACCACAACATTTTGAAAGGGATATGAACTAAGCTGAGTCCTTCACAACAGGATCTTACCCCACAGAACTACTTCTCACAACGGTTTCCAGGGATGAATTATCACCAAGAAAGAATAAGCCAAATGTGACCACTTTACAAACTGAGCTGACAGTGTTATAGTATAAACACCTTATAATATGAACTTCTCCATACTAAAATATGGATATTTAAATATTTCCTTTTCTAGACAAAATGCAGAATTGAGGCTAAGAATACATAGTGATTGTGGGGCTAATTCATCTAATGGCAGGTTGTACATGCCTCAATTTCCTTCCCATCTCCCCAAAAAGTGTCATGAACCAAAATCAATTTTCAGCTTGAATTCCATTATAAATCTGGAAGATGTCATGGAGGGAAATGACAGATTTGAATTAAAACAAAATTAGAGACACAACCAGAATGGCACTGTTTATTATTTTTTATATTTATATATATTTTACATACACTGTTTATTTTTAACTTTAAGTGGGTGGTTCTAAGTTCTGAAGGCCATAGGAAACATAAATGTTATCGTGGTCCAGTGACAACCAGAAGCTGGAGAAGTCAGAAGCCTTTGACCACACTGATATAGACAGGAAACACCCAAAGGAAGGCTTTTCCAACTTCTGAAAATGTTGGTGAAGGAAGAAAAATGTTCAAAAAAAAAAAAAAACCACAAAACTGTTGTAAAAGGATCCTAAGAGGATCCTCAGAGATCTTAGAGGTGAGAGACAGGAATATGAAGAGGCTGTGAAAGACAGTGAGATAACATAGATAACAGCCCTGGAGAAAATAGAGGAAAATTGAAGATAAATGTGTCATTCATTCTACAGAGAAATTTGGGGGACCAAGAATCCTATCTACTGTTTGGCAGCTAGTATACTAAAACTTTCCTCAAGTTCACTTCCCCAGCCCTCGTTTTCTTCACCCCCATATTAACCTAACCAAGACATCAGTATCAAGCATCAGTGTTAATTTATTTAAAAATATTACTCTCCCTGAGCATTTCTAAGTTTAGGGGAAACCTGGTGATGATGTGAGGTATTATGTTTTACAGATAAATGAATGAAGAAATAGGTATCTGACTATGTTATCTTCTGCCATTTTTGCTGGTCTCCTCCTATCTTCCTACCTCTTTCCAGGAGCAAACATTCAAAATCCATTCTGCCTCACTCAGAGCAGCACCCCCCTGTCACTGAAAGTATTGCACCAGCTATAATTAGCATCTAGGTTTGGGGAAAGAAAAAGAACTTTGTAGATTTTCTACCAACAATTCTCAATGCTTTTTTCAATACATAGTAGAATATCAATCATGTTTTCACTAAGATATTATACTTCTTAGGGATCTTATGTAATGACTTGGGTCTTACTTTTAAAGAATACTTATGAATATGAGAAGTTTATTAGGTTATAAAGCTATCATGTAAAATTTTAATTTATTTATTTAATATCTTAAATAATTATATAACATTTTATATAAGTCATATATATTTACATTTCTATAATTTCTTTAGAAAGTTATGCTAAATAATACCTGACAGGTAGGCTGTGGATGATTATAACTTTCTCATTTATTCTTTTGTATAAATGTTTTACCACAAAGTGGAATTTCTTTTAAAACCAGAAAGACATAACTCATTCTAGAAAATATCATAAGGTTACATTCTGTAAAATTGTTTTTATATTAAAGTGATACCTGCTTAGTTTGAGTTACAGCAAGCAAGAGCATTGTGAATCTTCTTTTAAATGTGGAATAAATACTTCACTTGTCCTTGAAACCCAGGCAATTTGATTCTTAAGATACCATGAATTTGATTTCTCCTTAGGGAGTCAACCCTTTTTAGAATTGAAGTGATGCCCTTATGAAATTAATACATTCAATTAAAGTAAAGAGAAAAAGAATTAAGAAAATCTTAAAATAATGTGTGAATGAGATATACAGCTGCATGGCTTTTTAAAAGTGTTTCAATACAAAATTTTCATTACAAAGGATTTAAACAAGGTATTTACTTACGAGATTTGACTCAATCCTCTAAAGTTAGATAAAAATGACAAAATTCTATCTAAAGGTCACCTTTTTAAAATATTACTTTGTAGATGCATGCTATATTATTGCAGTCATAGATCTACATGCATTAGTCTCTTTTTTCTTAACAGTACTTTTTATGTATGCATTATTATTTTTTTAACATCATTCTTCATTTTGTGCGTTATTTCATCTCAGTTGTAATCCCTGTGGACTTCCCACCCCACCCCAGTTTTGATCCTATTCCTCTCTCTACCCCTGTAGAATGACTCTGGTTTATAGTTGTTAGTTGATTTTATTTTTACTTTATTACAATTGCTTCCCCCCCCCCCCGCCCAATCTCTTGTACACCTGCTATGAATGAAACCATCCGGTATTTTTCATTTCCTTCTGGCTTCTTTCACTAAGCATGATCCCTTCAGCTCCACATTAGTTTCTTCTAATGAATTTCACAAGCGTTAGTGGCGCAAGGCAGCAACTGCAACTTCTCTTTCTACAACTCACGTGAAAACCCAATGTGCTCTACCTAAATGCTTAGCTAATATGCAAGAGACTGGCCTGATAGCTTTAATTTTTAAATTAAACATATTCAGGATCTAATACTGCCATTGATATATTTATTCACATTCAACAAATGTATACATACATCTCATATGTAATGCATGTGTTGGGCTCTGGCAGTAATGAAATGAATAAGGAATGTATGTCTAGGTAAGACACGTGAGATATGATAGAAAACCAAAGCTACACCGCTGATCCCTCGACTGTGTCCTTAGTTACAATTAATGTTTACCTTTTGCCCCCTAAAAGTATTGGTAATGGTTGGAAAATAGTTTCCTTCTTTTCTTTCTGGATACTCTACCTGTACTGGGTAATACGTTATCCACTAGCCATATGTGGCTATAGACCAGATGAAATGGGACTAGCCCATGTTGAAATATGTTATAAGTGTAAAATAGAAACTTCACTTCAAGTCTTAGCATAAAAAGTGAAAAATATCTTATTAAGAATTTTTTATGTTTATTACCTGTTTGGAATAATGTTTTATAATAATGGATTGAATAAAGCAAAGTTAATTTCATCTGCTTTATACTTATTGTAATGAAGCAAATTAAACATTTTTAAATTATTTATGTGCTTGTATTATATTCTAGCACATGAACATTGCACTAAAAGCTGTTTGTCAGTCTGAGGAAAAACTAGAGCATCCTACAACTTCTCAAAGCATATTTGTATAAAACATTCAGAAATATGCTTTAGTTTCAGTTGTCAGTTATGAAGCTCATCCATGTGTATAAGCTCACACAGGAAGGAAGATAGGAAGGAAAGAAGGAAGGGAGGGAGGGAGGGAACTATTTGCTTGGTATCTATTGTGATTATTATAAAGTACAGCCCAAACTGATGACTTACTTCCAGTTTTATCTTTGGGGTTGGGATGGGCAAGAAGCTTTTTCTATCTTGGCAATTTACTTTATATTATTGTTAAAAAAAAACTTTATTTATAGAACTCAACAACAAATCTATTCTTGTAGGAGTTTTTATTATATACATATATCTTAACTATAACTTCTATATACATCTACATATGTATTTACACTATAGATTCTTATTATCTACCTGATGGCCAAGCAAACAATAAGAATGAAATATTACTTCTATTTTCCCTTAAGAATTGAATAAATCAGTTTCCTTCTATTTGCTGTGATTTAGAGTTAATAAACTTAGTTTCTATATTTAATATATGGAAATCAATGGAATGTGAGTAGAATTTTTGAAAGACTCACACAGTACACTATATATATATGTATATGTATACATACATACATATATTATATATGTGTATATATACATATACATTCATATACATACATGTATGTATGTGCATATATGTATGTACATATACATAAATATTATATGTATATGTATGTATGTATACATATACATATATATTTGAGCAAGAAAGTTATTAGAATAATGTCTTTTTGATTAAAGGTATTTTTAATTTTGGTAGAAAATACAGTCAGATATTTTACCTTAAAATTTAAAAATTTGTTAGGACTTAGAATATACCTTTCTTAATGATGTATCATATCATACTGCTTTTATTTACAATGTATACCACATTATAAAATACCACACATTACTTTTCCAATGATCATTTTTATAGTAACATGTCTCTAATATAATAAAGGAATTTTTCTAATAACTTTGAATGTAATAAGAAGTTTAAGCAACACATTGATAGGCATATCTTACCAGAATCCACTCATTATAAGTGTCATCTTAAATTGCTTTGAAATAACCATAATAGTATGCAATATAATATAGGGTCACACCTCCAAAGGGGAGGGGAATGATACTTAAAAAGAAAAATATATGTACACATTTTGTCTGATGAAATAATTATCTTTAATATTAGAAGACAGTGAACAGATTTTTCTTGTTTTTATAAAACATTTATAGCACATTCTCATATAGTTATAAACTTTTATAATTCTCATCTCTGTGATATGACTACTGGAAGGTTCGTTAAAATATGACTTTCATTAGGTATGCCCTGCTTTCATAGCTTCCTCCAGGATGTTTTATATCCTCTATTGATCTTTTGATAACCTGCATCTTCTTTATTTTCTTATTTAAAATTTCCATTTCTATCTTCTATTCATTAATCTTCTTAAGATGTTCATTTGTTCTTTGAGTTTTCCTATATATCTTTGATGAACTTTCTGTGTTCTCTTCCCTTTCACTGAATTTTCCATATCATGGAAATTGTGAACTCAGAAAATATCTTCATAGACATGTAGAAGGTGAATTTTCAGTTTATAAATAAAAATTCAGAATCCCAACATCTTACAGTTCTCCTTCAGTTCAAAGGAGACTGACACCATCATTTCTCCTCCCACATCAGGAAAGACAGACACACATATAGACTTTTGCCCCCAAAAAGTCTTGTTCCCTTTGCCTTCAACCATTGGCACTAAGAATAAAAACAGAAAGCTTCCTTTGCTTTTTTTTTCTAATATAAAAGTAACAAATAGCATATGTATCAATCTTTGGCTTGCTTTGTTACTCTAGAGTAAGATTTGAAGCTCTATTCAACTTCGGGATTGTCTTTAAAGATATGGAGGTATCATTCCATATGAGAGAGTGAAGATCCAACCTGACAGTGGACAGATGATCCATGAACAGGGAACACTGACCCACCACCTGCAGCCACCCACCCAAGAAACCCACAGTAGCGCTGCAGTGACCCGCCCAGAAAGTCAGACTAGCTCCGAATCAGACGTTGGAAGTCAGGCGCTTAACTCTAGCAACTGGCCCAGCAAACCAAACAATAAGCCTTGTGAACAACTGACCCAAAATGACCAAGACTTGATTATTAAAAAATGGTGGTGCAGCAGGTGAAAGCGCAGCACTGCAAGTGGGCCCGCAGCTGCTTCTGTGCGAGTTCGATCCCCGGCACCTGGTGTGGCAGACCTCTCCTGACCCACCCGCTGCTCCCCTCAGCAGTGTACTTCATCGATCTGCCTGTTGTGCTCCCCACTCTGTCTCTGGTGAAGCCTCTCACCACCCCTGCACCTCTGGCCTGCACCTCAGTTCTATATACATAAATAAATAAATCTTCTTTTTCAATAATAAATGATTAGCGTCCCTAATCTGTCTTCACTTCCGACTTAGGACACACCCCAGAAAGCCATAGGCACCTTTAGCCACTCACGCAGAATGCCCTACGTTTTGTTAGCCCACCTACAGCTTCGGTATGTGAACAGTCTCAACTCAGGGCATCCCGGGACGTCCCTTTTTTCAGTATAACCCATTCACGCTCCTCTGCATGTCATTGAGTCTCTGCCAAAAAAGCCAGTGACAGTGGCTGGCTCCTGTGCCATAACAAGCTCTGAATAAATAGCCTTTGCTTGTTCGCATTTGTTTGGTCTTTGTTTATTTCCACATGCAGCAGGCAATGATAGTTTTCATGCTTAATATCATTTATTATAATGAAGCAGTTGGCAAATTTAACTGTAACATATGTTTGGTGAATTTGTATTTATTTATAATTTGCTAAATTATTTAATAATTATTTAATACCTTATTAAAATTTCACTTGGACTTGTTTCCTTCATAGAATTAGCTGTGACCCTAGCAAAAATGGAGTTTAGACTGCTTAAAATATTCAGTTTATTTTCTCATGTCCACAGTTAGCAATAAAAGTAAAGTTTTGATTGCATGCCATAAATGATAGATTTGTGAGCTTTACACATAAAGATGAGTCATCACCAAAGTGTTTTATATAGTGAAAATAAACTCATATCTGCAGAGCCTTTTTGTATAATTTGCTTAACAAAAGAATGTTAAATCTGAATATATAACTGATTTTATTTCTGCAAAAGCATTTGGTAAGTGGAAGAAAACAGCATGATTTCTAGAGTAGTATAAAGTAACTCAACTCAGGTTGAAATGTGATATGATTTTCTGGGTGTCTCAGTCCTCACAGTAAGCTGTTTATAAGGTCTTTGACATGCAGGCATTTTAAAATTCAAGCCATGAATTGGAAGGAGCCATTTGAAAACATAAACAACTGGTAAATACTAATTCTAGTGTTTTTTGCAGATAGTAGCAAAGCCATTTCTAAGTTGCGGCAATCTGTCCTCATTCATTTAATACCTATGTTTCCCAGCCTTCCAAATCTCTGCCTAATTAATTTCTCCAATCATTTCCCTCTCTCATTTTATCAGTACTCCTCAAGATGTAGGTTTGTGCTATCTACATGAGACTCAACAAAAGTCTGTTGAAATACAGACTCCTGGGCTCTATCCCAGAGCTTCTTAGAATCAAAAAGTAGAGTCAGAGGAACATATATTTTCGCAACCTACATACATCTGAAATTGAAATTACTGTTTAATGCAAGTATCTACCTCAGAAATCTCATGAACTCTCTTGGATTCACAGATCAGCTAATATAGCAAAGGCAGTAAAATCTATATTTTCTTTTCTTCAAGTTGAAGATAAAGAAATTCAACTGACCTACCTTCTGATAAGAAATATTTATTAGGTGACTCATTGTCAATCCACAGCCTGGAAGAATAAAATCAGACTAGTCATATATGTTGCAAAAGAAGCTCCACCCTTTCTTCTATCAGTGGCTCCATCAGTCTCTTAGTTACCAGCTATTTAGAATTTTGTAATGAGTCATCTTTGATCTTTGCACTCACATCATAAATCCAAGCAGTGACTAATCATGTGGTTTCTCCCTTCATTAAGCTTCTGACAGTCATTTCATTTTAACTCAATAACTGTTGCCAGAGTACCTACTATGTGCTAAGAAATTGGGATATAAAGATTAACTGATCCATGCTTGAGATACTTACTAGCATCTAGCTAGCATGAGAGACCAATCAATAAATAGTGATTTGTCCTAAAGTCTATGTCAAAAGTGACAGTGCTGATAGGTAGTGAACTAATTACTGATTCCTAGAGGAAATGGAGCAGAGAGAAGGCAATATTTAAGCTGCTATTTCCTGCAGGCTATGTCTTCGCAAGCACATGGAAGGGACATTCAAGAGAGTAAACAACAGGAACAAGAACACAAGTCTATAAAGTGGGGTGGACGGGATAGGTCTTTCCTGGAATGTGTTCAGTAGTGATTACTATGAAGCCAGAGAAGGTGGTCTGTGCCCAAGTTGTAACATGTCTATGTGACCTGCCACATTATTTAGATTTTTTCTGTAGGCATTGAGAGTCACCAGAGGAATTGATTTTCATTTTTTAATTAAATATTATATATGATAAGTAGACAGAATTTTAAAAGTCAAATATTATTACCATTTAACATATGATCCATATGTTTTCTGTCCCAGCCCACTCCACACTCAATTTTTCTCTCCTTGGGAATCTACTTTTCATATTTAAAACTACTACTTTTAGTATTTCCAGCTATATTTCAAAGACCCAGCTTCATTTTTTTTTTTAAGATTTATTTATTTATGCATACAAGAGTTGGAGTGTAGGCCAGAGGTGCAAGACAGTTCACCAGAGACAGAGTGGGGAACAGAACGGGCAGATTGACTGAAATACACTGATGTGGGGAGCAGCTTTGAGACAAGAGAGGTCTGTTGCACCATGTGGGTCTGCTCCCTGGCTGGGGTTGGGGGAATCGAACTCATGCAGTGGCTGCCAATAGCTTCATAGTGCTGAGACTTAACCCCCTGTGCTACAAGAGCGGCCCCTCACTTCAATATTAGGCATGTAGACTGACTCAGTTGCCCTAGGTTCCAATACTGGATTTTCCCCTGGACTGCATGGTATGCCCAAAAGACTCATAATATTGATATGACATTACAGCAATTATTTGTTATTAACAAAGTCACTACATAATTTCAGCATGATACTTTAAAGATCTCAACTTAGCTAGATGTTATGCAGCAATTGAAATTGGATTCTGTCAGGCAGATGAGGAAACTAAGTAGAGCTGCTGTGATGGTAAAGGTTGGTGAAAACTGAAGTCTTCTGCAGCAGAGGCCAGTCATTTACTATCTACGGGTCATATTCAGTTTACAATCCTTTTGTGTACAGCACATGAGTTAAGAACAGTTTCCTTTGTACATAGCTGAAAGCGACCCAAAAGTGAACGTTCATGATGCATTAAAGTATATGAAGTTGTCATTTGTCCATTTCATTGAAATCTTACTATGCCCATTTTTACAAATTACTGATGGATACCTTGATGCTGAAGCCAAGCAAGTAAGTACCTATAAGCCCTGGGGTTTACAAAGCCTGAAGTAGTTACCCTCTGGGAAAGAATGAAGGCCAGGTAGTCTGGTCAAAGGGAACACCCAGCTCCGTAGTAGAGACACTGGAAGGAATGAAAGATCTTTTCTGTCCCTGTGACTTTCTTCAATTCTTTTGGTTTATATTAGGCCACACCATCGTAAATTAAAATTGTTAATCTTCTGCTGGGAACGTTCTATCTCAGCTTCCTACTTTATCTTCTTCTTCATACATATTTTCTAGTCCAGTTACCTGCTCCTTATATAAATGGTAAATTCCTGGTGGTTTAAAATGAAAGAAAAAAATGTCTTCTACTCCCTTGAATTCCAGACCCTAAGAGTGTTCTTCTCATAGCTGCTCATAAATTTTGAAGATGATAATTATCTGGTAGGCTTTACTTGCATTTTTCTTTGCCAGAAGAAATAACATAAATTTACACAAGAAAACACTGTCACATTCTAAGAATTCCAACAAGGTAGTCTGATAACACTGAACATAATAAATGGACAGCAGCCCAAGAGTTCCATAACTGCCAATAAAATACATGTTCTTTGAACAGTCAGAAAAACACATCTCAAACATTCCGTGCTCATACATTCAAAATCAGCAGGAAAACTTTTGAAGAGTGAATTAAAAGTTAAGAAGAGATTTCAAATGTGAATGAGCAAAGACAGAGTGAAAAGAAAAGAAAATCCAAAAATACTTGTAGCCAGTGTAGCCTGTATTTCTAAATTTACCCAGGATTCTGGGGAGTGAACTAGTGAACTACAGTTTTAAGTTAATGCAATAAGACACCCACTTGGCAGAGTTGGTCTTTTCCCTCTTGCATCTTCATTGTGACTTTGTTGATACAAATTGCTTTCATTAGGGCATTAACAGGATTCTGGCTGGTCCTCACATTGGAACCTGTTGTAATAGTTCAATGCACAGTGGTTAAGATGCTCTTCACTGTGGCTTAACATTGGGAAGGAAAGAAAGCAAGCTTGTAAATAACAGCTTACAGGATCCATCTGAATGGAAATTCTGGAAACTTAAGACATCATACATGGCACAGTTTTTTATCTCTATATATACAAAGAGAGCATCACTATATCTGACTTTAAAACATTTCTCTGATGTGACTAATTCAGGGGAAATTTGGAAGAATGGAGGTAAAAAGTGCAACATGGTCTGAAAGATTTGCCAACCAGAATGCAAGAGAATTTCAAAGACTCGGAGACAGACTTTGAGGAATGATAGGAAGGGAACAACGAACTGGCAATTTTTCACAAAGTGAAATAATGAGTCCTTTAAAACCTCATCATTGCTTCCCCTACAGCACCAGCCGACTAATGATGCAGAGATTTGAAACTACTTTGGAGATGTTTCTCCAGCATGGGTCACAAACAACATCAAGAACAGCATAGATGTAAGATGTTTGCTCCTTGATAGTCATTTTGGAAATGCAAATGACTATTCCTTCAGTTATGCCAGTAACCACAATGCACACACTGAGAAGCCTCCCTTTCCATAATGACTTTGAATATCACTCCTTGTATCAACCTTGTGTCAGATTTTACATTATGATAATGAAACTAAGACCTGGCATGCATTAGGCAGGTTCTCAGGAACTATCTTCCAAATGAACTCCCTCCACCCCACCCCCAATGAACCAGTCACTAAAAAGGTAGAGATTTTGGTGCATAGCTGTAGAAATCCCAACAATGCAACAAAGCATAAAGTTCGTGTATATTTTGAGTAAGGCGAACTTTCCAAAGGCAATTCAAAGCAGATTCCAGTATACAATTCTGGACGAGAAAGTTCTTGGTGACCACATTTCTAATTGTGATAAAAATATCAGCAGCACATTAGAGAAACACATTTGTTCATGTCTAATCCAGCAGGCATTACCAAATTAGTGTCTGTTCTTGCGGTTATTCTGATGGATACTGTTTATGGGAGAATCAGTGATTTCATCCTTGGAGAGAAAGAGATTGGAGATAGAAACTTAGAATCTTTCTCCTGCTGTTCACCTATCATTTTTATCTTCTTTGGAAGAGTACACACTGATCGTGGCATGAGAAATATATTTCTCTTCGTCTTTTTATAGTGTAAATTAAGCCCAGAACTTGGGACTCTATTTTACATGAAAGTTGAGTAACTTGTTTGTATAAAACTTGGGGAAAACCAGAATTATGTGTCTTGAGGTTTTAATCTGTCTCTTAGTCCATGTACTCAGAATAGTTTTCTATATTTCCCGTAACTCCTTGCATGTATTCACCAGGAATAAATGCCTTTCTAGCCAATGAAAGCATTCCTCTTAAATTCCCTTTACACAACCATTGTTTCATTTTCTTGAAAACAGTGTTTTTTTGTTCCAGTATCACAAAATCAAATGTCTGCAAGGATGAAATGATGTGGAATGAGGAAGTTAGGGCTTGTGGGAAGTGACCCTCAGCTCCATTTTTAGAGGAACACAAATGGTGGGGACTGCGACAAACTGGAGACACAGGCCCAACACAGAAGCTCCAATTTTCTTTTTTAAATTTTGTTAATGTTGCATATAAGAACTGGGGTGTAGGCCAGAGGTGCAGGGGGTGAGAGGGTTCACCAGAGACAGAGTGGGGAGCAGAACAGGTGGATACACTGAAATACACTGCTGAGGGGAGCAGTGGGGAGACAGGAGAAGTCTGCTGCACCTATGTGGGTTAGTTTCATGGTCTGGATTGAACTTCAGCAGTAGTGCGATAGCAATGATAGTGCTGAACCTTAACCTGGGGCCACAGGGAGGCCCAATTTTCTGAGAGAGAATGAAAATTGAGATTATATTATATATAATTATATATATGACTTGACAATGTCTTTGTGTATGTGGTTTGGGTGTTTTTTTTTGTTTTGTTTGTTTTTTTATAACTAATTAAAATGTGAAACATTGTGCAAGGCCAAACCACAGATGAACCAGTGCCTCTTTGTCCCAGAACAACAGCTCAGTTCCTTTTTATGTTGTCAGGCTGAGCTACTGGGGGCATTTTCCTCCCTGTGTGCATTGACTTCTAATGCATCAGAAATCCACCTCCTGAAGGAAAAAGCCCAGGATGTTTTCAGCATGCCAACACAGGTGGACTTGAACAACCTCCTGGGATCCAACTAATCTTTGCACGAAAGGTGGGGTTTTATTTGCTAAGAACACCGGTTCTGGTTGTTCTCAGTTTGCCTGAAATTGAATTCTGGCTCCTTCACTCACCAGCATTGCAACCTGGGACAAGGGATGTCCTTTCTCTTTTTACATCTGTAAAATTTGGCGATAATAACAGCCAGCTATGTAATAACAGACAGTTATATAAATATATTTTATGTAAATAGATATTATATACACACATCTGTAAGTATATGCCAATACCTATGGTAAGTATAATAATTTTATGTTACTATATATGTGTTATATTATATATTATATACACATATTATACACATACATATATATATATACATATGCACCTAGCACTACTATTATTTCTCACAAGCCACAGCAACTGTCAGCACATCTATCTCTTATTTGATAACTGTGGACACCATAAGTGGCCTCAGAAAACTTTTTTCTTCAGTCAGAACAGGTGGGAGAATCAAGCTCACTGTGGTAAATTCCCACTATTTTGTCCTTAACAGCAGATGCCATCACTTCTTAAAAATGTCATAATTGCATATTTCAATGAAGGAAAAATCCAGCAAGTTATTGAAATCCTAAAAATACTAGCAATTAATAGGATGTCAAGCTATCTTTTCACATTTCCTTTTTGCAGAGATCATCCATCTTAAAGTCAGGGACATTCTGTTCCAGAGTTAGAAGGCAGAAAAGTCAAAGGACTTTGATTTTCTTCTTTTATGGGTTGATGAAGCATGAAAATTATTGACAGATGCTTGAAGTAGATATAGGTTGCGTGCTATTTCATTCAAGTTAGTTTGCACAGCAAATGATCCTGAAGGCTTTTTTTTAATAGGTGGCCCAAATTTGCTTGAGTGTCTGGAAGTAGAGAAATTAGAGCTCATGAGAGCTTACCTATCTTATTAAAATAATCATACACATTTGTAAAGAGCAAATGATGCAAATTTGTTTGTAATGGCTTCAACTCACAGTGAAATGCAATATGCACTCCTCCCTTTAAAGGTCCTATAACTTTCTTTTTTACTTTTTGTATTCCTACAAAAAACAAACAGCAAATAAAATTGTCAGACATGTCATGCTTTGATCCTACCAAACTCTCGTTTCCCAGGGTAGGAGGAGAAAATAGTGGATGCTCAGAAATAATTCTGGTTGAATTTATTAAGATAGAGAGGAACCTGAGCTCCGACTGCATTAAATGCTGTTAGGCAGTAAGTAGCCTCATGCGCATATGAACCTCAGTCCAGGAGGTAAGAAAAGCTGAAGCAAAAAACCATAAGATGGGAAGGCACATTAGAACAATAAGTCCATATACCAACACCATCACCTTCAGTTTGACAAGGAAGGACACGGGCTCAGAGACAACAGATCCTAAATATACACCCAGGAACATAGGGGCTAGAAGCCAAGCCTAATATTGTCAGTTGAGTAAAATATTTTTTCTATGTCCAACTGTGTTTATAAGCTTCTAAGAGTTTATTAAAATGAGAGGTGCCAATCTTATAAACTAATTTTCCACTCATAATGCTTTCTAAATTCAGTATTTTCTTTCAAATACCGATAGGTAGACAAGCATCAGAACCACCTAATGTCTTTAAAAACTAGATTTCCTAAACCACCCTAGACCTACTGGGTGGGGCAGGCATAGGGAATTTGGGAGAATGCAGTTTTAATACACAATCCAGTATTATCAACAACACTTTGAGAACCTTCACATCTAGGGTCTGTTATTTGTGTTGCTACAAGTGGAATTAGGAAAAGCATTCCTACTTAATGTATTAAAGATTGATATACTTTGAAATCTCAAATATACAGGCATTTAAGGAATTGCTGTTTTATAAATTCTAGCTGCTTTCACATAGATGCACTTGGTGACTTCTCATGCGGCTGCTTTCTTATCTGTTGAGTCTTACTCAGAAGTAAGTGAAAGCACTTAGCTTAAATTCAGTAGAAGGAGTTATATTTTATTGCACTTAAAACAAAAGTAGGGATAGTATTTAATCCAGTTGAGTTTCCACAAGGAGGCTGTTCCCACAGGTGGGGGCATTGCAGACAAACCAACAGCACAGGAAAAATCAGCTGAAGGTATTGTTTTTGTAATACACCATTTTCCAGTGATTAATTCTTCAGTCTAAAATATCAAAAATAAAAGTGCATATTAATATAAGTTAGAATTTAAATTGTCTATCAAATTTTGAAATATAAGAACTTTCAAACTGCTTTAGACTAGGAAATAGAGAAGATCCACAAACTTCTAGAATTCTAGCTTAAGTTTGGCTTTCTTCCCTGTCCATCAGTCACTATTTCTCATCAGTATCTTTCAGTACAAACCTGACACTCTGTGTACTATGTGGGTGAATTGGGGCTTTTTTGGGTCTATTTTAAGTTAAAAAAAAAAAGTGTTTTAAGACAGTAATGTTCGGTAAAAGCCCAGGATACATGCCCAATGTTTCACTATGAAGAGCTATTTCTTCTTGTTTTCTGAGAATAAATATAATATTTTATTTTGTTTTATTAGTTTGTGCATTATGGTTGCCTGTTATATATCTCTTTCTTTAAAGATTTCTTTATTCATACATACAGAACTGGGGTACAAACCAAAGGTGCAGGGGCCATGAGAGGATTCACCAAAGACAGAGTGGGGAGCAGAACAAGAAGATCTACTGAAGTACACTGCTGAGGGGAGCCCCAGGGTGAGGCAGGAGAGGTCTGCTGCTCCATGTGGGTCACCTCCTGGACTGGGGATCAACTCACACTGAAGCTGCTGCTGCCAGCTTGTAATGCAGTGTCCTAAACTGCTGCCCTGCCAGGGAAGGCTCTGTTATATTTCTAGTAGGCATATTTCGTTGTTATTATGCCACACCAACTGGAGTTGTTTTCTCCAAATGACAGTTACTGCTTTTAGTCAACAGGGAACTCTACACTATACAATATTCATGTTATTTCATTCTTACAGACATTATGAATGTATTCAGAACAAAATACAAATTAACAATAATAAATTTCTTATTTTAGAAATTTAAAGTCTAGCAAGGAAAGAATGTCCAAATCACCCTTCTAAACTATAATTGCCAGTTCATTTAAGATAACTAATATCCACCATATTTATAGTGCACAATTTTTTTACTACTTTTCTTACATTGTCATATCAATTTATATTCACATCTAGTACTGTCCATACATTTTACTTACCATTATATTAGGACATATATTGGATTTCAATGTTCATTTTCTGTAAATATTTGTGAAAAGACTTTAAATAAACTAGGTAATCTTGTTAAATATTTTCTAAATTCATATTAGTTGGATCTACAATGATTCGTCAAAACAATGATTTAAAAGCCTTGCATCCAAAGTTTTGTTAGGAAACAAAGAAGACAGAAATACCATCTGAGTGACTGACATTTAGCAGGAATTAATGACCAGTAGTAACCACTTCAGGAGACAAATGTCAAGAACCAGACCCTTTCATATCTGGAGCATTAATAGGAATACAGAGAGGTAACTTGCTGTGAAACTCTGCACCTGGGACACATTTCCACAGCTGGTCAGTTTCACAACTCTTATCAGTAATCTTTCTCTAAGTGCATTCTGGGTCAAAGAGCAGAACTGATGTTGAAGTCTAAACTTAATGTTTTTTGGTCCCTTATTTTATGCCAGATGTGCTAAATTCTTGGCAATTTTTTTGCTTATGTAATTATTAAATCCCAGTCTAGAGTTGAGAAAACCAAGAGCCCATGTTCCTGAAAACTGTGGCAGAAAAATGGAATCATTTCTTTTATTTTTTTAAAATATTTTGATTTATGCTTTTATATTTAATTGCAATTCTTTTTTCTCCTAAAAATATGACCTAGGTGCATTTCTCTCAATAGATAGATAGATTAGCTAGATACACAGGTAGACAGATAGATACACATACATACACACACATTTGTGTAGATCTAGATACATGCTGCTATTTCACAGATAAATACATCTCTCATAGGTCAAATGTAGCTATGTGTATCTTCTGGGATGAGAAATATCCTTTCTTATGCAAAGGGATTCACTGTCACTGTCACTGTATTGCAGTACATTTACAAGGTCTAATATATAAGCCCTTAGTCTTCTCAAAGCAGATATATGAGTATTCCAAATCCAAGATAAGTAGGAAAGGTATTATGATACTTACATTAGAGAGGAGATGACTAAAGGGAGGGGAATTCCAGTCAACTGAGATCATCTGGTTAAATAATAGCAGAACTTTTTTTTTTTTTTTTTAAAGATTTATTTATTTATTTGTGCATACAGAACTGGGGTACAGGCCAGAGGCTCAGGGGCGGTGAGAGGCTTCACCAGAGACAGAGTGGGGAGCAGAACAGGCAGATCGACGAAGTACACTGCTGAGGGAAGCAGCGGGCGGGCCAGGAGAGGTCTGGCTCGCCATGTGGTCTCCTCCCGGGCAGGCAGCAGGCGAGAATCGAACTCATGCGGAAGTGGCTTCAGATTCTCGGTGCTGTGTCTTAACCCGCTGCGCCACCAGGGAGGGCCAATAATAGCAGAACTTTATCTAGAACCTTGAATTTCTGATAACTTACTCACTTCTTTTTCTAGTAGATGTCCCTCAAGTAAGACAGCTTGCTGACCATCAATCTTTTTATGCCCCAACTTTTATGATTTTGTTAATTTTCCAGAAATGAACAGCCACCTATAGAATACAAACTGAGCTGAGAGAAAAAAAAGATATGAAGATATAAATCTAAGATATAATTAGCTCCAAACTATATAAAAAGCACACACAAAAAAATTGGCCTGGAATATTGGCCTTGAATACTTAAATTTTTTTGTTGAGAATGACCTTCACAAGGCTAATTCTTTAATTCATAATTTATCTAATGACAGCATTGAAAACACAAAACTTTTGCAGCTACTTTCATTTGCTTTTCTATGCTTGCAGTATAAGAATTAATTTGGGAATACTACTCTTGGTATTCTGGATTGAATAAGTCCAAGAAATGGAATTCTTCATCAAAAGCATCGATTTCAGCTCTTTTTTAAATTTTAAAGATACGCATATATAAATGTAAGGCCAATATCATAATTCATATGTGCTTATTTTATTAACACTGTCATTTGTGTTTTTAGTAATTATTATAAATTCATAAAGTTAAAATGTCAAAGTACTATGAGAACATGTTTCTTGTTTCTATCTATCTTACAGAGACTTTATTTAGGTGTAATTTATAGAAATTTTTGGATGAATGTATTCAAGTTCAAATTTATTGGAAAGGTGCTCTCTTGCTCAGTCAAGTTGAATGGCTTTTCACCATTTCTCTCTGAGAATGAATTCTATTCTCTTTTTTTATAGTAAATATACACTTTCTATTTTTCTATATTCTGCTTTTGGTTTTGTATCTGTAGAATATTTCCCCCAGTTTTTCTTCACAGAGCATAAACTCCGGCACTAAGTTTTTATACTTTACAAGTATAGTAACTGTATGAATCCATTTTTTTCTCTTATTTCATTTTTTTAGTAGACATAGGTCACTTGAGTCCAATCTTTAGGGATGTTTCAAACAGATAGAGAGGATGAATACTCCTAGGTATACATGCCACTAACATCCACCAAGTCAGAATGAAAGCTCCCCATGAAGGGAGAATGGACCAGGCAAATACCTGAAATATTTCTACTATTAATAAATATTTATAAGCTTCATCTCAGTTGTCACAATAAAGGAAAATACATAGATCGTGCACATAAACTTGACCAGAATCGCCAGAATTTCCAAGAGGAGGTGACATGAGTTAAGATATGAAAAATAAATGTATAATAAGACTAATTTTTGTTAGTAAATTATTTACTTTTTTTTAAGTGGTTCTTTTTTCTTACATCGATGTTAATTTTGGGGAAATATGTTACTTCTCCCCTCAGGTATAGTCAACATCCTTCCCCCACAACTGAAACACCCATAGTCCAGCACCATACCCCCTGTACTTCTCCCCACATGGTTTCACCCCTCCTCTATCCCAAAACCCCTCTCTCTTGGAGGCCTCATATCTGTATCAGCATTTGTCTTTGATACTGTTTGGGTTTTTTATATTCCACCTATATAATAAGACAAACGATAACAACAGGGTATTGAAAGCAACAGAATCAACCCAGATTAAGATAAGGGATGAAAGTGAGTTTGGCATCTTGAGTGAATTGTAGGTATTTCAAATTGAATAAAGGTATTTCAGTATGATAAGATCAAGAGATAAGCCTGGAGAGTTAGTTAAGGCCCAGGTTACAGGTATCAGTGAAATTCACTAAAGAATGTGACTTTATCCTAGAGTCAATTCTGATCCTATTTAAGGAATTTCATGGAGAGATATGAAGATGCTAATAAGAGAATTTACAATAGCTAACATTCTTGAGCATTTACTGTATGGAACCATGTGAAAATTATTGACATGTGTTATCCCACCTAATATTTACAAAACACTCCTTAAGATAGAATCCTTATTTCTCAGATGAGATCATTAAGCTACAAAGTATTAAGACCCTATGATGAATGAATTTGAGAGGGAGAAGGATTAGAAACAGAAAATCCAGTTTTGGGGGTGTTGCAGTAATTCTTGCCTGAGAAGACTAGAGTGTAACCGAAAGCAGAAGGCAGCAGACTGGAAAGAAAGCAAGTGAGCAAGACAGCATTCACATTAGACATGGACAAAAGGAAAAGAAAGTAGTAAAGAATAACTTGAATTTTCTGCACTGGTCATTTCAGGGAAAACTATGTTTAAAAGGAGAAATAAAACAGAAGAGAAATGTATTGGATTTGAGATACCTCTGAGATAAAAGAAATAAATTAGAAATATATAGGTGAGCAGTTGAATGCACAGGTAAGGTGGCTAAGAGAGATACAAAAAATGTAATTTCTCCACCCATAGAAAGGTATTTCTCGCTTACATGAAATTCAAGACAGGTATTTCAGTCTCTGTACTTGGAGAAGTGCAGAGTTTGAGGCCAGAGTCGCCCTCATATGCAAGTGAGAAATAAGTCGCATCTATTGCCTCCAATCAATTGCCTGGTCTCGCTACCTGTCCATCACTACTGCAGTGGGACTAGCTAGGAAATACCATCACTGTCCACACAAAGAAGGTAAAATTCTGTTTTTGTGGGAAGATTAATTTTTTTTATTATTATGGCAGGGTCAATGCGTCCCATATAAGAAAACATAACTTTAATCCATTTACCATGGAGATTCCATCTGCTTTGTTCAAAGAAAACTGGAAAAGTTTATAGTTTTTGTTAGCATTGCCTTTGTACTGTTGTCTAAGTTACTGATGCTTTAACCTGTACTGGGGCAACCCTACCATGCAGCCCCCATCTGAGCAATAGCTTTTGATAGTGGAATCTCAAAGAGCATGGAAAATAGAAAGCTAGATAAAAAAGAAAGAAAATACAACCACTATGTCTGAGGACACTAAGTGTGATCTCAAATATACTAAAAATATGCTGTGGGTGTCACAAAATCTTGGGCAGTTTCACCCGTGGGATGTCTATGCCATAGGACACATTTAGTGCTTAACAGAGAATTCTCAGTTGCGTGCTCCAGCTTTCAAGTTATCATTCAACTCCGTTGGTCACTAGGTGAATTTTAAAATCCCACATATATTAACATATCTGTATTCCTAACAAGAACCCTCCAAATAAAATAGTGATACCCCAAATTTACAGATAAAGAAACCAAAGCAGAAATATGTTGAGTAATTTTCTCAAGTTCATACCACCCGTTATTACCTGAGCTGCTACTTGAGCTCTATGGTACCACCAAAGATGGTGCCAGTTATCCTTTCTCCTTCGTACTGAGGTATAATGGCATAGCAACTCTGAAGACGAAAAAAGCTCCACAAGAACACCTTGTGTGGTTGGTAGAAGAAATACCACATGAGACTAGGGGCTAGCTTCTCAGCAGGCACTCTCTTCTACAATTCTACTCTTAAAAATAATCAACAGTGCGGCCCTCCCTGGTGGTGCAGTGGGTTAAAGCACAGCACTAAGAAGCTAAAGCCACATCCACATGAGTTCGATTCCCGCCTGCCCCTGAGGTGACCACATGGCGCGGCAGACCTCTCCTCAGCCGCCCGCTGCTCCCCTCAGCAGTGTACTTCCTCGATCTGCCTGTTCTGCTACCCACTCTGTTTCTGGTGAAGCCTCTCACCACCCCTGAGCCTCTGGCCTGTACCCCAGCTCTGTATGCACAAATAAATCTTTAAAAAAAAAAAAATTACAAAGGAGGGCCCTCCCTGGTGGCACAGTGGGTTAAAGCACAGCACTGAAAAGCTGAAGCCACTTCCGCATAAGTTCAATCCCCGCCCGGGAGGTGACTCACATGGTGCGGCAGACCTCTCCTGACCCATCCCTGCTCCCCTTAGCAGTGTACTTCATCAGTCGGCCTGTTCTGCTCCCACTCTCTTTCTTTCTCTGGTGAATCCTTTCACCACCCCAGCACTTCTACCTGTACCCAGTTCTGTATGCATAAATAAATAAGCCTTAAAAAAAAAAGTTACAACTAATAAAGAAGGGTGGGTCATGCGAGAATGTCTGTGGGGGAAGTAATTGTGCTTCATCGATGACATCAGACTTGAGACTAGGAGAGAGAAAAGAAGGAAGGCATGTTTCAAGAAAGAACAGAAACAGGGTTGGTCATAGAAGGGGTATTGTTTCCTGTTTCTGGAAAGTGAGCTGCAAGGTGAGTACCAAAAGGATAACTGAAGAATTAAGTAGAGATGACCCCATGGGGAGGGAAATAGTTGACATTTTATACTGGGACAGGGAATAAAAGACATCAAAAACTTTGAATAAGGACGTGACATTCTTTCATATATATAAATAATCCTTAAGTAGCAAGGAGAGTTTCAATACTAAAGAAGGGAACTGAATATAATTGTAATAATTGAAGTAAAAGTAATAGGGCCCAGTCTAGTCTGTGGAGGGGAGGGGGAGGGAATGGGAAGAGGACACAGAACAAGAGCTACTGACAAGGCGGAATCGAGGACTTGGTGTCCAGTTGAATGTGATGTCACAGAAAATAAAAGCCTCAAGCTATTGGCAAGCCTCCAGGTCTGGTCACCAAACATAGTATTTCTGACGAGAGAACAGAACAGAAGGATCATGGTCCAAAGAGGAGGTGAGCAGCTTCCTTTTAGGCCTGCTGTGTGATGAGTGGACCTGTGCTGGGCATCCCCATGGAAATATTCAGATGCCAGCTGGATGCCTGAATAGCTTCCTTCTCACTGACGGACATGGGCCACTGTCTTAAGCCACTGTTTCTTCCCGTATTTGCTAGATGGAGGTGTCAGAAGCCCAGCTCAGAGGGAAATGGCTTGTGAGCACAGAGCTGGTCTGCACCAGCCGAAAGGAAAAGAGGGCCTGGCTGGAAGCCAAGAAGAGCAGTTTTCTCTCTCCTCAGCCTTCATCCCTTAGCTGTCAGGCTGCTTCTCTGGAGAACGCCAGGAAGACAGCGCTCACCTCTTCTCTCTGACCAGGAGGGTGCTTAGAGCATGTCCTTGTGCATACCAAGGACACAAATGAGTGGCTATGCATGCAGTGAGCATTTTAAAACATCTAATTAAGAAAACACTAGCGATCTAGCTTTGTTAGTATTAAAAAAACACTTTTCTGTAATGTAACTAGATGAAGCATTCCATAAAAATGAAGACATACCATAAAAATTCTTCAACTCTATCAATCCAGAGATTAGATATTTAGAGAACAGAATTTCAAATATTAAGGAACAAGTGGACATAAGTAGCTATCCTCTGGCATAAAGTGATTAAGCTTGAACAAATACATAAATGTTGAATTATAGACTTTGTAGAATGATAACCTCAGACTGTCACACACAAAGGCAAAATAAAACACAGAAACAGCCTCCTCTCTTTCAAATCAGAAAACTTCAGCAAGGACACAGTTTAGCTATGCATCGCATAATGAATTTGGATTTCTGGAACTATAATAACTTGCCATAAAAGGAACAGGGTGAAATGGTTTCTAGGAAGGCGGGGGATGGTGTGATCAAAGGAGAACCGTGTCAGTTTGCTTTGGGAGAGACAATATGTTAGATGGTATGGCAAAGGGTGGAGATCATAGTGAAATTTTGAGTGGGAAGCCATTGTGATAATTACTACTGCTAAAATGTCTGCACACAATAATAGTAATTGCTAACCTGAACGATGTAAATTATCAGCATATGCAAAACATCCCCTATTATAACTTATTAGACAGAAGCAAATTCTAAGCAGGTGTTTTCTTCACCAGCTTATGTGAAATAGTGTTACTTGTAAGTTTACAGTGTTCAAGGATAATGACAATGGGCACAAGCATGCACATTTTAGGAATTAAAAATGCATTTCTGTTTCGGGTAAGAAAAACTAAGTGCATGAAAAGGGAAACTCTTGAACAACAGGGAAATTGCTTTCATTCAAATATCACTATTGATTAAAAATAAAAAGAGACGAGAAGAATCCAAATTATTCTCAATACTACGATATCTGCCACAAAATGTTGGTGCAGTGAGTCTGTTTATAGCTGCCAACATTACTTTACCACTAGCTAGAATTTGCTTCTTCCATGTAAACATTGATAATGATGCTTACTTTTTAAAAATACCCAAATGAAAAAAAGTGGTTTAACTTTCTTATGAAAAAGTCAGAAGGACAACATACAAGTGTCATTTTGAATTGAGTGCATTTTAAATTTGTATTCCTTTGACCTAAGAAGGATTATTTTTTTCTCACCATTGCATGCCAAATAATAACAAAAATAAAAGAAATAACATATTATTTTAATGGAGTGCATACTGTCTATAAGGTATTTCATATACTGAGTAACCTTAGCCTCACAATCCCTGTAAAGTGCCAGAAGATCAGTGCTACATAGTTTTAGGTCCTGCAATTCTGTAATTCTATAATATGCTTTCAGTACTAACAGAGCATACAGTATAAAATATTCAACTTTTGAATTCAGATTCTCAAAAAGCAACTTAAGAGTAGGGATAGTGCAACATTGTTTTGATTGTACTTTAAAAATTTTTTTCATGAACAAAAGATGATTTGGTCAACAGAAGAAAATTTTAGATCCCAGTTAGGTTGGACCAGAAAGAAAAAATGTGAGAAAAAGGGAATGGAGGAAATCTGACAGATGGGAACACATTTTTTTAAAAAAGATTTATTTATTCATACTGAACTGGGGTACAGGCCAGAGGTGCAGGGGCGGTGAGAGGATTCACCAGATACAGAGCAGGGAGCAGAGCAGACAGATCATTGAAGTACACTGCTCAGATGAGCAGCGGGCGGGTCAGGAGAGGTCTGCTGTACCATGTGGTCACCTCTTGGGCAGGTGGGGATCAAACTCATGTTAAAGTGGCTTTAGCTTCTTAGTGCTGTGCTTTAACCTACTGTGCCACCAGGGAGGGCCCCTGGGAACACATCTTTAAAATAAAGTCAAAGCACGTTATAATCCCCTCAAATCCTGTTTAGATGTTTTATAACTTAGGCTATTTGCAAAAGCTGTATGGTATAGACGAAAGGATTCTGAACACATGAATGTTTACCTTTGTGCTGCCATTTATAGGCTGTGTGACAAGTTACCTTATGTTCTCAGTCCTAAAACAGGGGCAGTTATATTGTTGTGCTTATTAAAAGAATAATCTATTTTTAAACCTGTTAAATGCTATACTAGTGAAAGCTACTGGCTGTATTATTTTCAGCTTCAGTTACTGAATATTAGTCTTTCTTCTCTTGATTGTGTTTTTTTTTTTCTTGTAGGCATAGCAAATTATCTTAACATTAGCTGAAAACTTAGTTATGCAAAGCTTTTGAAATTCATAGATAGAAAAACAGGTGATAGAGGAAGTGTTTCTGAGCCTAAGGCAGAGCTAAACTGCTGAGCCCGCATTTCAACACCTATAAACTTGGGTCACTAAGTTTGAAATTAATAAACTATAGCCCCCACTATGCCTCTTAGCTACAGGGACAGTTGCTGGAATCAGAGAACTGTTGTAAGTTGCACCCAAGGACATGCAAGGCAAGAGGCCGAGACAACAGGAAGAATAACTCCGTGTATCCACTTGGCCACAATTAAACACTAAGTCAGACTCTAGAGTGAAATAGGATAGGACATTGATCCAAGAAGGGTAGGACGTGACACTTGGTGGGAAATCAGGCTAACAACTTCTGGGTTGTTTTGTTGGTATCCACGTTAGATTCACTAAAAGAAGGTATCAGAGGGTATCATCAAAGAGGATGAAAGTAAAGATAATGTGTATGCATTCCTTTTCCTAACATGTTGAATAAACACGCAAGCATTTCAGTAATTACAGAATGTTTGACTATGGGGACCTCAGTGACAGGCTCATCGCAGGGATGCCTCTGATCACCAGCTGTGATCACTTGAGTTTTCTGGCTATTTGGATGGTGAAAACTAGAAATGAGGAGAACAGTTCAAAATCACTGAATTAAAAGTCAATAACAAACAAAAATTAAAAGTTAAAAAAATTGCAAAGGCAGAGATAATAAGATAGTTGGAAGAAGGATATTTGTTCTAGTATGTGGGTAGAAAATCAACTGAAAACTAACAGGTGAACTGAAGTGAAATATAATGAAAACCTGAGAAAAAGCTAAGGGGCCCCTGGTGAATGGTGAATTAAACCTGGAGGAAAGACAAAGTCAAGGTGAATTAACAGAATATTTTTTACCAGTAGTGCTTATAATTTTGATTCAGAATCTTGACATTTTCACTACTTAGGTATATTCATAAATTCTAATTATCTCCACAAGAAACAAACTATATAGAAATTTGGGCAAATCTTTTAAAACAGTACTTTAGGGGCTAGACTTTTAAAAATGGAATGAGACAGAAATTGAAGAGTGGGGAAAAAAAAGAAATAGTCATCATCTGTTTTAAATGTTGACATTTATTCCTCTTGACACCTCCCCTAGATTAAATGAGAGGGAAATATGAAAGACTAGCAGGACCGTTGAGGGAAATGTTTTTTAGAGAAACATAGATTCAGCTTCGCTATGGGAGATCCTGGGTGAACTCTTATCCAAAATTGAGAATACTGGCAATGAAAGGGGTGCCTTTGATGACTTATGTCAGAGGGCCTTGGTCTACTCTCAGCCTTGAGTCCTTGACTTTGGATAATATGGAGGTCAATAATTTTTCTCCTAAAGAAGCTGTTTTCAAAGTATAGAAGAGAGAATTATGATGAATGCAGATGACATTGTCTTGGTTATTTTTTTTTTAATTTTTTTTAAAGATTTATTTATTTGTACATACAGAACTGGGGTACAGGCCAGAGGCTCAGGGGCGGTGAGAGGCTTCACCAGAGACAGAGTGGGGAGCAGAACAGGCAGATCCACAAAGTACACTGCTGAGGGGAGCAGCGGGCACGTCAGGAGAGGTCTGCCACACCATGTGGTCACCTCCGGGGCATGCGGGAATCGAACTCATGTGGAAGTGACTTTAGCTTCTCAGTGCAGTGCTTTAACCCACTGCGCCACCAGAGAGGGCCCGGTCTTGGTTATTTTAAGAAAATATTTTAAAATAAAATGGATTTCTCTTTAGTTTATAAAACCTTATGCCAGGCTAACAATTTTACAAGCATGTTCAGTATAATGTAGTATTGTTAGGTTAACCTGACAGAAGAGGAGACAAGCTGAGCGCTTGTGGGGAGACCTTCCCCTCCCCCTCCTTCTTCAGGAATCATGGAGGGTGGTAAGAGCACATGGCAGGCATGCCTCCCTCTGCAATTAGATGTCTCCTTTGTCTTTGATCTCTGTTTAAGTTAAAGGATCCACTTGAGAGATCCTGTGCTTTTTGTTCTAAGTAAGGTCCAGGGGAATCCAAGTTTTGCCTAAAAGGAAGATACTTGATGCTATAGCCGATGAATTAAAACGCCACATGACAGTTGGGAAAATGCCCTTTGCCCCTGTCCTGGCTCTTACAACTGGGCAAAGTGATGTCACACTGGAAGGGAATGGCCTGGGTATTTGGCACTAGAATTCTGTAGTGCGTGTGGCTACATTTCATTACACTGTCCTCTGCAGGGAAGCACTGAGGTTTCTTTGCCCTTTAAAGGACTGCGATTTATTACATGTACTGATTTATTACGTGTGCTGTGATTTATTACATGGTCTGACAAGTCAAACCAAAGTTCTGCTCCCGCCCATCATGGTGGCATTGCAAAAGGGAAACAAAAAGCAAACAACTTGAAATAATGGTGTTTGAAGCCTGGAAGAGTAAAAAAAATAAAAAGAGTCCTTCATTTACCTGATAGGATGAGACTCATTTTCTACAGAGCGTTAAAAAAAAAAAGGTGGGCCTCAAGTCAGAAAATAATTTCACTATTTGAAGGCAAAGAGGGCTTCAGTTCTTGCACACTGGGAAACTGGTACCTTCTTCTATAATAATAATGTTTCAAATCTGCTCTTTGGGGGATCTTTGTCCTTCTCCCAAATATGCTCCTGGATAATTATTTGGCTGCCACTAAAGCAGTAATATGAGTTGTAGAGCAGCCAAGCAAATCTCAGATCCTGTGTTTTTTAATTGGACATAACAATTCATGCTTAGGAGCAGGAGACAAAATGGGCTTTACTCTGCCGGAATTGTTTTGGCTTCCTTTTTTCGGTGAACCACCTTCTCTCATTCCAAGTTCTCTAACCCCTAAAGCTAATTTCCTCCTGAACAGCACCTTAATTCTGCACTCAGGTATAAGAAACCCTCATCTCACTCTCTCTAAAAACCCTCAGGTTTTCTGTGGGAGGAGAGGAGGGTTTCTAAGTAGACAGGACAGATGTGATTCTTTAAAGCTAAATCACTTTCAAACTATAAAGAGCAAACATTAGAATTCATTCACAAAGGTCTAGAAGTAACAAACATTAGACAATATTATTCTGGCATTTAATTTTCATTTTAAATACCCTGTACACATAAATCATAGCTTACAAATCAAGTGATACAACTGTAGGTTGAATTAATTAAACTAGAATAATTTTCATTCTTAAATTATAAAAGTGGATCTCCTCTGTCTGATCTCTGTAGTGGGTGCTTAAATTACTAGGGTATGTTTGGGAAAGGCAGAAATCAATTATATTGAAACTTCAAATGATTCCTGAAGATTTTCAATTTTTCCCTCTATCCACAAAGTTGGAAGCAGAAACAAAGGCCATCAACAGAAAATTAATCTGGTCAGTTGCATTTTGAACAAGCCAAACATTTATGCTTTAAAGAATTTTATATTGTTTTCTGAATGAGACTAAGGTGTAACAGTTAACAACAACAACAAAACTTATAATTCTATTACTTTTTATAGCATTTTTAGTTTTGGAGTTTTTGCATTTACTCTTCTATTTGATCTTGAAAGCATGTCTTTCAATTTTATGATGGGACATTTATAACTTGAGGGGTTAAGTGACATGCCTAAGGATTATTTTGGCTTACACTTGAAGCCAGAAGGAACACCTGCCTCCTGACCCAGGGTCATTGGTTCATTCTCCCTCCATCAAGTCTCCTCTGCCCAAGGGACACAGTTGACAAGAAAACAAAGTCCCTTAAAAATAAATGCCTAGTGTTTCAGGTAGTGGCACCATAGCTAGTTATTTTCTATGGAGAAATCAGGCAGAGTAAAAGGATGGGTGAGGGTGGGCAGTCTATGATTGTGCACACAGCGGTGCCATGGCTCCCATTTTATGACAAAAAGTCAAGGAAGGTCACACTGATAAGGTGACATTTGTGATGACAGGCTGGCACATGAAGGATTTGTGAGAATAGATTATATGAGTACCAGGCAACAGAGAAGCATTGGCAAAGGACTAGACTAATTTGACCCACTACCTGGTCTCAGAAATAAATTTTTACTGGAGCCCAGACATGTTCATTTTGTTTTTTAAGATTTATTTATTCATACAGAACTGGGGTACAGGCCAAAGATGCGGAAGGTGAAAGGATTCACCAGGGACAGAGTGGGGTGCAGAACAGGCAGATTGACAAAGCAGCGGGCGGGTCAGGAGAGGTCTGCCTCGCCATGTGGATCTCCTCCGGGACAGGTGGGAATCGAACTCATGCGAAAGTGGCTTAAGCTTCTTAGTGCTGTGCTTTAACCCGCTGCGCCACCAGGGAGGGCCCATGTTCATTTTTTTTTTTTTTAAAGATTTATTTATTTATTCGTACAGAACTGGGGTACAGGCAGAGATGCGGAGGGTGAGAGGATTCACCAGGTACAGAGCGGGGAGCAGAACAGGCAGATCGACGAAGTACACTGCTGAGGGGAGCAGCGGGAGGGCCGCCATGTTCAGTTTTTAATGTATTGTCTGTGGCTGTCCTGAAGTGTATAATTCACACACATTGATTCATACTACACCAGCAGTGTGGCCTGATGGTGTGTGAGGTAGTGTGTGGTTTACAAAACTGACACTATTTGGCCCTTTCAAGAAAGGGTTTGCTGAGCCCAGGGTCATGCAGAGGGAAGCGACAAATGCACAGTCCTAAGGTTGAAATGCACCTCCAGTGTTCTAGGAAGAGCAAGACAAGAAGAGGGCCATGATGGAAGAAACGGAAGCCAGTGAGAGAAGCTGCAAGGGTGTAAGAGACAGTTGAAAAGAACTTTGCTTTTAGAGTAGGAGAGGTTGAATCCAGTACACAGATATTCTGACTTACCTTTTAATTGATCCTTTTTTTTTTAGATTAGATGAGAAGGGGTTAGTTTGCAATTATCCATATTAAAAATTATAAAGGTGGAAATTGTGAGAATTTGTCAAATTCTGAATATAATGTAAACAGAAGTGATGGGACTTACTGATAAAATTGAGCTGTTTTGGGGTGATTGAAAATGGATGTAAGAGGATGGTCCAAATTAACTCTGGGGCTCTGAATACCTGCGAGAATATTAGCAAACAAAGGAAGATTATGGGATGTCTAAGACATAGACTGTGTTTGGTAATGCAAAATTTAATTAGGGTATTAACTTTTAGATGCCTTTTGGATATTCAAGTGAAAGTATCAAGTATGCGTGCATTAAATCTGGAGTTCAGGAGGAAAATTTGAAATGGAGACACACATGTGGGAATCATCGACATTTAGCTAACATTTAAATGGCAAAAACAGAAGAAAATCCTAGAAAGTGGCTATGACATCGCAGAGCATGACTTGAACAGCTACTGTTTAATTTCAATAGATGGGGCAGGGCTTGACTTTGTGCTCCTGGTTGCTCATGTTTCTACACTCTAGTTAGGTATTTGTTCACCTATTTTACACACAAGGAAATAAAAACATGAATGTAAATTACTTGTTTGAATATTGCTTAGCTGGTCGCAGGGTCCAGGTTATGACTGTCTAGGGGCTGAGCCCTGTCGATTCTGCCATGACATAAGATGTAGAATCACAAGAGCGAGAAAGGGAGTGCTTCATAGCTGAGTCATGAAGCAGTGGAATTAGCCAGGTCGGCTGCCTATTGACACCAACTTTCTCACCAGACCGGCTGTCTCTCCCTGTCAAACTGCTGTGAGGCTCCTCCTCGAGGAAACCACAGGCTGGTGTACCATGATAATGCTGTCCCGTCGCTTCCTCCTCAGTCAGCTTCCTGACTTAAGCAAACACTTTCATCATGAGTAAGCAGAACATTTACAGGTTAAGGGCAGATTAAGAGGCAGCCACTGCGAGGAACTCAAGCATCAATGCCACATACTGCATTGTGGGCAAATGACAGATCACGGAGGATAATGTCCTAACGGGCACAGGACAGAGCTTTTATTAAAGCACAGGTGAGAAGCCTTGTGACTGAAAACTGAATATAAACCATTTGAAACAGCTCAGAAACAGAGACTGTCACCTGCCAAAAAGGTGACTCACAGTGTCACCGAGATCCTTCTCAGGTTGTATTCTCCCTCACAGGTGTATGAACCTAAGTAAAAGTGTTTTGGTTAACTGAGTTTGGAACTACTTTGTTTCCACAGGCTACTGGAAAGTTCAGTCTTACCCAACTGTGAAGCAAAGAAAAGCCCCTCCTTCCTCTTCCTCCTTTAGGCCAAGGCTGAGAGAAATCACCACTAATTTTAACACTACAGAGACCTAAAGAAGCTCAGCACTGTGCCGAAGGGTGAAGAAGAGCTAAAGTGCATTCAAATGTGAGAATCTACACTTACCTCTGCACGAAGCCACACCTTGAGGTTACACCCTCTTTATTGTTATGAGGAAACCAGGGAGGGGAAGTTGTATTTGGGGCCTGTTGAACAAGATTAGGTCTTGCTGGAAATATCTGGGTCATGATGGTCTGGATGAAACTTAGTGGGAGTAGTCAGAGGTTTTGGATGAATGATAGGGAATTGAGTGACTCCAGTGTCTTCCTTCACCACCCTCCCTGTCCCAAACCCAAGTGTTGCTTCCCTAGAGGCCTATCCTTTGGGACAAGGAGCATGGTGATGAACACACATCTAGTGGGAGAGTATTGCTATGGAGGGATTTAAATGAAATAGGGTAATAATTCCCAGGAGAATAAAAGATGTCTTTGGCATTTGTTCTTGTCCTTCCTTTGAGGAGCTTTGCTTCCTACCCCTTTATCTTATTGAGAGTCACCACCAAACTGTAGCAGGTTTGTATTACCAGAGCACTAGTCACACACAGTAGCCACAAAGCAAATGTTTGTGGGATGGAATAACAGTGATCAGCTTGCTGACAAACACAAACACCAGGGTTCAGATTCTTGATTTTCCGTTTTGGGAGCTACACAGGTAATGTACTCTTCAGCTTTTCCTCTGCTGTATAGACAGTCATTCTGTGTCCCCAGTATCATGATTTATCAAACCTGACCTATGTAGATGCTGGGAACACATTGGAACTTTTCTATCAACATGCAAGATGCTTCTGGATTATTCTAGCCATCTATCCCCCACACCAATTTTTTTAATTAGATAAGGATATTAGCTGAGTGTTAGAGAAATGGGAGTGTATAGCTCTATATAAGAAAGTCCTTAGAGAAGAAAGTCCTGGGAGGCATGAGGTGGGGAAATTGGGGAAATAAAGAAAGCGATCTGGGGGTATTTGCAAAGTTGCTATGAGGTGGGGAAGAGTGGGGTTAAGGATGTTAAAAATAGCAGAGAGAATCCTGGGGAAATTTTCCAATGTTATATTTTTCTCATTCTTCAATATTTATCTTGTCATTCAGAAAAGATCTAATGTTCACTAAGGCTTTAGGAGCTAGGGGCAGGTGTGTGTGTTAGCATCCTGAGAATAAAAAGACTCAGTTTACTTGATGTATGTTCAATATCTTTTACAATCATTTTACTAGCTACTTAGTTTACTAATATATTAGTGGATTACTTAGTAGAAACTCTGCCTTGAAAATCACATGACCAAAGGAATTTACATTGTGCTAATGTTCATAGAACCAGGAATAGTGCCAGCACTGGAGGTAGAATTCACACTGTGGGTGTGTGGAGAGAGAATAACTGTCATAAAAAGAATAGGTGATTGGAGGACCACCAGTTACCCCAAAGTTGAAGATGCTTGTACATAGAAGGGAGGGAAGCATATGCTCTATCTGGTTAACTGATTTGCTAGATACCTTGTTGTTGAGTATGGTAAAAACTCAGTCAAGAAATCCATTCTGAGTTAAAGTTAGATACCTGGCCCTATTTTGTAGAATGCCATGCCTTGTGTTGGGACTACTTTCCAGATAAAACCTCCAAGAGGCCATAACTATCCCTTGCCTGTATTTTATTGTTAGTACTATTTCTAGGCCGTAAAGGGTGCTGGGAGAGAGGACTGCTCCCATTTTCTGACATTTTGATTTTTCTTTTGATTCTCTTTGATTTTTTTCTGTAGTAGCCCTGAAGGCTGATCAGAAAGATAAGAGACTGGGCTTTCAAAAAGTCCTACAGACAGGTGACTGGGTGTGACACTGTTTTGTCTCACCTCAGAGACTGCTTCAGTCCACATCCATCAGCACAATCATGTCAGGCAGATAATTTTCTGTTAGTGTCCAAGTTTCTGTCAGTCTGCTAGCACTTAGTTATTGACCTCTCTGCTATGATTAGAGTTTAATTTAAAAAATATATGTGTGACCTGGAAATTTCCTCAGAAGCACACTTGAAATGTCTAAGCTGTCCCCTAATGGAATAATTGGTCAGAAAAATATTATATATATGCGTTCTCTTTCTACCAATATAATATGTGTGTGTATTTATATACAAAACTATTTCTTATACAACTTTATGTATGGTCTCATTAGTTTGCAAGAGAACTGGTGGAAGTTAGGTAGGAGGAGCAGAAGAAGAAAGAGGGGTGGAGTTGAAACCAAATTTAACTTTAACTATGTTTCAGAGTTTATTCAGTTACCACTTCATATTAACTGGAAGTAATTACACAAAGTACATTCAAGTACAAAATTATTTTCTAGGTTTTTAGTCTTAAAATTAAACAGTTATTTGGACAGCAAAATTAACCCTTTGGTGAAAATGTAGCAAAGTTCTCAAAATATTTGCAACAATACCTAAACCAAAAATGAGATACTGGAGTTAAAATTACTGGGAACATTATGCCTTACCTGGAACATTGTTCACATTTTAGAAATATTGTTCCCATTATAGACATAGCTTTCAAAATTTATGAGAATTTATTGAGGAACACTTGATTGCTTAGTTTCTAAATTTTAAGAATCTGACAATATTTTTTCGCACCAATACATTAATGCCTCGTATTTTAAGTTTAAGTATTCACTTGGTGTGATTAGTTTTGTTTTACATTTCTGGAAGTTTCTCTTCACTTCAACTTACTGATCTATGTCTAGATATTTTTGTCTACAGTCTAGTGATACTCTTAAAAATATTAAATAGTGACAGAGTAGATCTATGGAATAATGAAAGTTCACTAATGTGGGTTTAATGTGTTTTTCTAGAAAGGTCAGAGCTTGATAAAGATCACAAAGTAGTGGATCCTGTTTGTTCTCGAGCAGGTTTGTTTATTTAGTTGATGATACTTGTCAAATCCACTCAGGAACAGATAGTAACTGGAAACTACCCAGGAGTCATAAATGTGGAAATTAAATTGCAACACAACGGTAGCTCAGGTCCCAAAACTGTGGCCTTATCCTAGCTGTTTTCCTTTGCCTATTTCCCCCATAACATTAGCAACTCCTTGTGTGTCTACCATTAAAGTATAATCCAGATTTTGAATGCTTTCTCACTTCAACCACCCCAGAAATCACTCCAGCCAAGCCTCCGTGTTAGATTATTGTTGGAGTTTCTTAATAATGGGGACAATTATGAGTAGGAGATAAAGAAGATAATGAAGACTGATGACAACATCTCTATATTTTTGTCTATTTGGGGGCAGATTGTGCCTAAATTTATGTAAGGGTATTGGATTATAAGAACCAGAAACCCATTTATATTCATTTGTGTAAAGAAAAGCATAGTGAGATTTCATAAGGAATAAGTACTGGAAAACCAGGAGTTGATACACTGTTATTTGCTGCCTAGTGTCACTTCTCTGTAATTGGTGAGTCTTCTCCATTTTCCTGTTTCCCAACTAAGTTTGGACACTCTCAGCTTCAATTCTAATTCTATCAGACATCCCACTTCAGGCTATTTAGCATCATCATTATGATTCAACTCAGATTCCCAGAAGCAGGTACCTTCCTTGCTTGACTTACATCAGGTGTCTGTCTCTGATCCACTGAGTTTGGACCAGGACTCATAGACACCTGTTCAAAACACAGCCCCAGCATTTCAGTAGCAGCCAGGGCAACCATTCAGAAGACAAGACCTGAACTAAGCAAATTAGCTAATTAACGTCTCTGCTGCAATTTACAAATAATTTAAATTCAAGATTCTGTGGTAAATAAATATTGTCATGAACACTCCCTTTGGGAGTCAACAAACTATAATTAAGTCAATATAAATTAATGCTAGCAGAGAAAGTAAAATTTGAATACCATCCAAAAAAGTTTGCCAATAATGTATTTTCTAATTAAAATATTTATTTTTAGTTTATATTTTATTCCTCTCAATCAGCAACTAGAAGCCCCTGTGAGACCAATAGGAGAACCCTCGTTAGCCTTTAAGCCAAATAATGAGGCAGTTTCGGAAAAAGTTATAAATAATGAATGCCCTTTCCTTTTTTAATGTTGATTTTTGCTTTCCTTTTAATTTATTTGTACTGAGTATTGTTTAGAATTGTCCCCATCCAGCAAAATGTAAAATAAATATAAGTTACATCATCATCTCCTGGTCCATTCTTCAATGAGCAAGTGAGAAAGAACTCTGTTTCTTGACCAAAGTTAGAAACTTACTGAGTTGCGTGACATTATTATAGTGATTCATTCATTAGGACGAAACAAACTGTGTTGAGAAATTATTATGCATTAAATTTAAAATAAATAACAAAAGATTGTATTTAAGATTTTATTCTAAACATAACATTTCTATTTTCACTTAAAATCTTAAGTATTCTCTTAATTTTAAAAAGATATTGATTAGAAACTGACTTACAAGAAATATCATGAGTTTGAAGATCTATTATTTTATTTTGCTTTTTTAAAGGTAATAGGTTAGATCATTGCTACTTTTTATCTACAGAATTTTGGCTATATCCTTATCTCCCTGAATTTGGAAAGGGTAGATAATTAGTGACATCTAACCTCTCTAAACATACCACATTAATCTTGATTCCATGTGTCCTTTATGAACCAAAATTTTTGGAGCACAAGAATGTCTTCATTATCTGATGAGAGTGATGAGGTTTGGAAATCAAAATGAAAGTTTGGTAGTCAAAATTAAGTGGCTTTTTTTTTTTTTAATGATAACCAATGGCAGTGATGACTGCAATGATAACTTTACTCTCTGCCCCTCACTAAACCAAACCACCAACTCCCCAACTCCCAGGGGGAAAGTAGTATTTCATTTTACTGATGAAGACCCACAGAAAAAGGAATTTAGCTGAGGATGAACATATTACCAAGAGCTTGATTGAGATTCATATTTGGCACACCACAGAGCCTGGATTTCCCCCACAATACCACAGGACCACTGAGCAAGAAATTAGTCCTTCTTTAAAGGGTTTTATAATTCATAGTTGACAAATTAGCCCTCCCTGATTGCTCAGAGGGTTAAAGCACAGCACTAACAAACTAGCCACAACCACTTCAGAACAAGTTCGATCCCCCACCAGGGAGTTGACCCACAAAGTACAGAAGACCTGGCCTGTCTCACCTGCTGCTCCTCCCCTCAGCAGTTTACTTCAGTAAATCTGCCTTTTCTGCTCTTCACTCTGTCTCTAGTGAATCCTCTCACTGCCCCTGTACCTCTGGCTTGTACCCCAGGTCTGTATAATAAATAAATATTTAAAAAATTTTTTTTGACAGATTACCCAATATGTTAAACTCAACCACATGAGAAGGTGGATTACAACTTCTGTGGGGAAGAAACTCTCTGTTATGCAATGTTATCCTATGGAGACATTTATATTTTTAAAAAACTCACTAGATAATTCTGTTGTTCTTCCTCCACACACCTCCCAATGTTCTTCTTATCTTCTTCATAAGTTCAACTCCAACTCAGCGGGAATCAACTAGTATTAGAATTCCAGCCTCCCCAGCCTGTCAAAATACCCTTTTCAGTCCTTGCACTTAATTCCATCAGTGAATTCATCACAAGGTTTCACACTTACTTTTTGATATGAGGGTTGCCCCTTTAGCTTGTGAAGAATTGCGTATTTGTGGCTACATTGCACAAAGGTAGTAAACAAAAAGTTCCATAGTCACTAGGAAATAGTTTAAGAAAGCCTTCAAGTATATCTTACTGTTCTTTGCACCCACTTATTAACTAATTCAATGAATATCAAACTACAGGACCATGGTACGGATTCCAAAGGTTAAGCACTATCTCTGAACGCTGGCGTTTCACGGAGAACTACGTTTCCCGAGACCTCTGGGTACCAGTTGTAGTGAGTTCGCTGACTGTGTTTGAAGGCCTGTCTCTAAGTCAATGAGATGGCCTGAATTTCCCAGCACGGGACAGACAGCGGCCTATTACAAGAGGGGGGCGGTCATTTCTGATTTCTGTTCAGAACTGACAGCCCTTTGTAGCTCCTCTGAGGCTCTTCACAGGACGTTCAGGGCAGGGCGGGGAGCTTCCTATCCAGGGGTGTGTCCTCCTTCCCCACCCAGCGCCCCACAAATAAGAATGTGTCTTTATGTGTTTCCCTCCTTGAGTTTTTCCCAGTTTCCTCATGCTTCCTAATCAAATACCTCTGCTTCCCACCCACCTCTCCTTATTGAACCACCAACCTTCGGGGATGCGTGGTGTGGGGGGCGGGAGGAGGTGAAGGAGGTACCAGCAGAATGATTCTCTGTCTTTTCGAACTTGTGCCAGACTCGGCTCCAAGCATCCAAGTGAGGTTGTGTCAGCGAAACAGCGAAAGGTTTGATCCAAATCATCCTACCCTCCTTTCCCCTTGCAAGAGGGTAATCGGCATTTCAGGGTGATTTCAGGTTCTGAAAATGAGTGGCAGCGCCGTGTTTACTTCCACCCTCGCTCCCGCCCCCAGCCCCACCCACCCCAGCGTGAAGACTGGATCCAGGATGGTGCGTCCCCGGTTGGGGAAGACACCCGGCCGGGACTGTGTCCCCTCCCGCAGCCTGGTCCGTTGTGACAGCCACGTTGTGGCGTGCCATCGCCACGCTTTTATTTCTACTAACAGTAACAGCTTCAAGCAAATGTATCTCCACACCACACCGCACGCCTCCCCCCACCACCACCACACACACACCTCATTCCCCTTTTCTCTCCTTTCCTAGTACCTGTCGGTCATCCTTATGCCACAGACATAATCGTTGCTTAGAGTCTGTTTTTCAAAAACCAAGTACAAATCAATCCAAGACAACGTACAGCAATAAAGCAACAACAATAACGCAGCCACCATCAGCCGGCAGCGTGTTCCTCATTACAGGGTGAGAGCATAAACTCCCCGCTTTAATGGGCGGTTTCAAAATGAGCTTTCCTGCTGCTTGTCAGCCGTCAGCGCTGTTACTATCCCAGCTGCAGGAGAAGCAGCTGCACACCCTGGCAGGGCGATTGGGGTGG
>NW_004567102.1:78235244-78317004 GCF_000260355.1 Condylura cristata
GCCGAGACCATGAGGAAATTCAACATCAGGAAGGTGCTGGACGGCCTGACCGCCGGCTCGTCCTCCGCCTCGCAGCAGCAACAGCCGCCGGGGACGCGGGAGCCGGAGATCCAGGAAACGCTCCAGTCCGAGCACTTTCAGCTCTGCAAGGTGAACGGAGCGCGCCGCCCCGGGAAAGTCGGGGTCGTTCTCGGGGGACGGGGGCTGTCACTCGGGTTGACGCGGGAGTGCGAGGGTAGAAAGCCAGAACCGTCCTACCCTCGACTCAAGGGCTCTCTCTGCCTCTAGCAGGCGTCTGCCGGGTGGGTTATTTTGGAGATTGACATCATCTTACTCCTTTTCGTCGATTTCCCCCTCTTCCCTTTTCACTGGCAGCGGTCATTTCGCGGTTGCTGCTCTGATGTGTTATAGCAGGTCTTTCTTTCGTATTCCTAACAATCTGGAAACCTTTATATTCAGGCGTGTTAATTTATCCACCTGCTTAGAAGTTTCCTTTGGAAACAGTGTGTAATGAATATTGTTTATCAGGAGGTCAACCTGTTTGAGACGTTCATAGTTTCCCTTAAAATGTGGTATAAGGCCTAAGATGGGAAATGATAGGGTGTTCCTGGCATTTTGGCTAGTAAAAGTTAACGCTGTGATTTTTTTTGCCTATTAATGGCACAATTGCCATAGCGGAGTGGAATCACAAAGAATGATGCAGCGAATTGATTCACCAGCAGCTCAATGGGAAACAAACTTGCCTTGGTCCCAATACCTGTCTTCCTTAGAAATGCGCATTCTTATGTCAAGAGTTTCTTGAAAGTGTTGTACACTTTTCTTTTGACTGAATGCCCTAACAGTATCGAGGCTTTACTAGAAGAAATTCGGAATGGTAGTCGAACTTCCTTTCGTTTCGTTACAGTTGCAAAACGGGGTAGATATGTGAGAATTGCTTTACTGACTCCTTGACTGAGTTGTAGGGCAGCTTATCGAAATTAGGATGTTATTTCACTTGAAATAAAGAATGAATTGCATATGGGAATGAATGTACCCTTGTTTTTTTTTGTTTGTTTGTTTGTTTTTGAACACTGCATACTACTTTGGTCTCCTTCATTCTAGTAGAGGATGTTAATAAGACACTAATGAGCATTATGGAATGCTAGTGTGATAGAGAAGCAGAAAATAGAGGGTGTTTTTTGCTTTTTGTTTTCCCCCTTTTATTTCTGGCTCTTGGAATAACTTGTTTGTTCATGTAGATTACTTGGATTTTTTCTTTCTTTCTTTCTTTTTTCTTAAAGTAGTAAGAACATGTATATGTGTCTTGTATCAGTAATAGTTTCAAGATTCTAATGCCCTAATTGACTTTCTGTTTTTCAAATTTTGCTCCTGTCTTGTTTGCTGTGATGCTACTTGACCAACCCAAGACTGTTCGCCATGGATTTCCCTATCAGCCCTCAGCCCTGGCCTTTGATCCTGTACAGAAGATCCTGGCAGTGGGAACTCAGACTGGTGCTTTAAGGCTGTATCCTTTCCTGTACTTTTATTTATTTGTTTTTTAACTTTGACTGTATTCTCCCTAGTCCTGTTTTGCTGATTAATTCTTTTCCTGTTTAATTCCAAAGATCAGGCAATCAGGTAAATATTATGTGCAATTATGTAATGTTGGCTTTTCCCTTGATTTTATGTATATTAGGTTATATGTTGCTGTGATATTGGTCATTTTATAACTTATGTTAATTAGACATGTATCCACATAAAGATCTAAAGTTTTGTTATAGTAACTTCGTGAGGAGCAGGAATTTTTAAGTAGAGACAAATCTGCTTATACTGTTAAGTGGAATGTGTTAAAGATGAGGTTTAAAGATAGTAGTAGTGGGCATATTTTAATTGATTTTTAAAATACTGTGGTGGTAGATGTTGAACTGATGACCTATTTATTATTCTAGTGAATCAGAGGTTAAGTTTAATCTGGTCACTTCTGTCATCCATCCAGAAAGTCAATGGTAGAAGACAAATTTAGAAAAAAAAAAAGTTAGATATGAAGCATTCATATTTATACAAATTTTAGAGCTTTTCCTTTCATGTAAATGAAGGAGTGTGCTCCTCATAGGTTTTTCCTTTTATACATATAAGAACTTAGGTTAACCTGCTGTGTGGTGAGGTATTAGTAAAGATGAAATTATTGTTCCTGCTTTTGCATGAACTATTAATTTGATCCTAGCATTTTTTCAAATACACACTTTTCAAGATCATTCTTTTGGTCTGAACAATGGAAAATACTTCTCATTTCCTTTTTAAGCTACTTGAAATAAAATTGTGTTTGCTTTTACTGTGACATTTGTCCATACTTAATCTGAATACACTTAATTTTAAATGTAAGATTTTGAAAGAAAGAACTTTATCTGTAGGGCAGCTCCTTCCTACATTTTATTGAGATGGTGTATTACTAATAAAAAAAGATCATTAATTCATCTCAGTAGATACTAATACTTGTCAAAAAAAAATAGCTAGGAAAGCTTTACCCTTTACATTTAAGTTTTTCTGGCTTCTAAAATGAGAGAGTGGGGTCTGCATTTTCTAGTAACCTTTTAAAGTCTTCATCAAATAATTAGTATGGGCATCATGGTACGCCTAAAATGTGATTTATGTATTAGAGTACTGTCAGCACAATGCTATTAAAAGTTTTCAGATGGGTCATTGAATTATGTTACCAAGTGAAGTCTAACACCAGTAGTGAACTCAAACCCAGTAAAGTGGTAGAATCTGAGTAGCCACAATCTGAGTCTGAACTTCCAAGATAGTATGTCTGTGTGTCTTTTGCCCAAATTTTAGAGAGTTGAGACTAAAGTATCTTTTGGCTTCCATTTAAATGTCTTTATTCCTAAACCCCATCATCACTACCTCTAGGATTCCTATTTTGTCTTCGTAAAGATGGGAATAAAGTTAATTTTGTCAGAGTGGGCACTAAGTGTTAAGTATAATTCTGCAGTGACATGACTAATACATACTTAGATGTAGATAAACTCTGTGAAACTGAAAGCAGTTTTTTTGTTGTTAACAATGTCATTACTGAACTAGAAAGCTGAATTAGATCTTTTTTTTTAGATTATTTTGTTTTCAGTGGGTTAATATTTACTGTTTTCCCAGTATAACCAGCTTGTTTATGGTACATAGCTTTTTAAAATCTTTTAACCACCAATCTGTTCCTTACACAATTTAATGTAAGTGAATATTACCAGTGAACTTGATTTTTTTTTTTTTAATGAAACCAGATATTTTTCTTAGGCCAGATTTTTAACTCTAATACATTTGAGCAAGTTGGCACAAAGGGAGAAGTTAAAATGCTAGTTCACATGCCAATTGCCAAATCAAAGCTTTTCAGATACAGCTTTGATGTGTGTGTGTGTGAAGTGCTTATCATATATATATTATATATGTAGCAAATGTATGTTATATGTATTTAGATAGAAGCTATCTATATCATTCATATCACATATATAACATTTGCTGGTGCATATTTTTATAATTAAACATAAAAAGTATAAATGAAAATGAAGTATATAAGTACAAATGAAAGTGAACCAGGCTTACAATTCAAAATTTCTTCATCCCTCTCACTGTATTTAGAATGAAGTCAAGAAAACGTACTTACCAAATCTATTTCTACTTTCCCTTTTTAATGAGATTATATCAGCATTCCAAAGTGATAAATTCTTTTGCCTGCTAGTAATTCCACCTAGTCACTCCTTCTATTCAAGTTGCAAATGAGCTTACAAGCTTTGTTTATCATGGATTTGATTCATATAAAGTGATCAAGACCTTTTATTTTAATCTGATGATCTCCACATATGTGATTTAAGACATGTTTCTCTAAACCTAGATACCTAAAATGTGTAAGCTTTAATCTCAAAATTCCCTATAGTTTAACATGTAGAGTTTTTACAAGTTACTGTGTTATCCTTCCTCTTTTATATTATTCCATGTTACAGTTGGTTTCTTCTGGTCTTTTCTTTTACCCTCTTCTGTTGTATTCAATTTATCCTAAAAAAGGTCTTTGAAGTAGAAATATACTTCTAGATTAAAAAGTCTTTTCGTCTTTTCATTCATTTAATGACAAAGCACAAAGGAGTCGTTTTTCAGAATGTGATTGGGCTATTAGAATTCCAAGTGCACTTGTGATTTGACTAATAGGACATCTTAATTTTTAGAAGATGATACTGTGTAAAGCAAAACAAAGTATACACACTGATGTTAAAGCAAAACAAAGTATACACACTGTGGGAAAGTTACATCTGATACCTTATGGTTCAACAAAAATTAGTGAAAATCTGAGAATTTAAATAATATACCATTAAGGAGGTAAAATAAATTTAATGAGTTTACTGTATGGCAAGGGACTGATGATATATTTATGCTTTATATTCAACCTTCTTGGTTTATTCAGAGAATAAGAATCAGAATGTACTTGATAGGAAGCAGGTAAACGATTTTATGTATGCAATTAAATGTTGGTGATATAATTAATTATCTAATTTTATCTTTTTGCCATATATTAGTAGGTAGCTGTGTTTTATTATCTTGTCTGGAGATTAGAAGTTGGAATAAATTGTTTTCCTATGGGTGAGAGGGCCAGGGATGAGTCTACCTGAAGAATAAAGGCCTTTCTATTAATGTTGTATATATTATTTGGACTCCTGGCTTATAGAATAATTTTGTATTCTTTTGTACTGTGATGTGAACTTGAGCTTCCCTGATTCTACTTGTAAAATATTTCTGTCTTAACACAGTGAGGTCATTCTATATATAAGTATCTCAAGTACTAGGCAGGAAAATGGTATTTTAAATCTACTGAATTTTTGTAAAGTTTGTGTTTTTGTTATAATTGTCAGCATTTAAAGAGCATCATTTATCTTCTTGAGTTGAGAAAAATACAACTTGCAGGCAACCTCAGCTTTGATAAGGCAAGGACTGTCTTAAATGGCATTGTGATGTTGCTGAAGGCAGATTTATGAAACAGAGTTTGGACCTCAAAGTTCATCTAACTAGCATGTTAAGTGCTACATTAGATTATAAACTATGCCTGAATTCTAGTTCTTACCACTAAAGAACTAGATGTTCTTGATTTCTTTTTTTCCTTCTAAAATAACAGCTCTGCATTTAGATCATTTCTTCAAGAAATAATTCTGTGTTTCTAGGCAATTATTTATGTTCTAGGTGAATATACAAAAGAAATGAAAATGTGGTGCATACTGTCAAAAAAGTTTCATTCCGAATTAAAGGACTGAATTAGATAAATTGAAATTATAGACTTACTCAGTCAACTTACTGTACACAAAGTCAGATTAATAGGTGAATTATTTGGATTTGATGACATTTCTATGCTTAGTATATAATAGTCATATGGCCATGACCAGGAGGTAGGAGTGAGAAAATTACTCAAGGTGAGCAGTGTGGATGAAAGCAGAGGAAAGGGAATTGCAGAATTGCATGGTCGTCTAGAGGCATTCTCAAGAGCCTACTTGAAATAGTCACCCTTCATTGGGGCCAGAAATAAGGAGCCCATTGGTGGACAATGTGACTTTTAACCTGAGCTATCTGTATTATTCAGTGAGGACTCATTATAGTTATATAAGAAAATGCTGACGGGAGATGTGATTTTTAGGATGGCTAATGGTCCTGAATGAGAAGAATAGACCAAATGAGACTTCATAGGTAACTATTAATCGATATAGGTAATGTGGTGTATCCAAAACACTGGTAGAATGGAAAATGGAAAGGGACAGGATTTCTTTATATAAAATCTTTGAGGGAATAATGAAAAAATGGTAATGAAATCTTGCAAATACTTCAGAGACAAATTACAAGAAAAAAATGGGAAACTTATATAAAAGGATATTAGAGTAGTTGGAATTAGGAATTTTTCACCTTTTACTTTGGTCTTACCACCATTTTGAATATATAGCCTAGACTTCTTATTTTTAGCCTGACAATTTGATACTGCTTTTCCATTTGATTTCCTTTTGACTAGGTCTTTGGTGATTGTCTGGGCATTGTTATTGAGGTAGTTTAACATCACTATTATTGTTTGACTTTGTCCATTTATTCTTAGTAGTTCTCAAATAGTGATAGCATTTTGTGCAGGATTCTGTACGTGGTTCTGTGGATTTGTCCAGCACACTGCAGACTTACTAAGTGTTGGTGTTTTCTCTGTTGTACGTGTGAGAACCCAAACAATCCAGTGTACTTCCAGGTTACTTGGTTGAGAACCATTACATTTAGTCCAAGTTCTTTGCAAGTTAATATAATAAACCTACCTAACTGACAAAATTGGTATCAGAATTAATACAGTGATGTGTAGAGTCAAAAGCAGTAATGTATATATGCAGCTTTAAATCTTTGTAGGCACTGTTTTGGTGGTAATAATGATATTATTAAAATGAAAATTTTTATTACTTGCATGTAAGGCTCTTTATTTTAGCAAATACTTGTTGAGAGGCAGCCAACTACCAGGCACTGATTTCGATGGACTTAATGTCATTTACTTTTACCACTGATTCAGTCTTTGAAAAAAAGTCTTCCAACACTGATTTTTGTTTTCAAGTATGTCTTTAAAATGCTTGTGTTCTGAGCCACAAATGTGCAGAATTGCTTTTTAGATAAAGTAAAATAATATATGTGAAAGTTTATTATGCACAGTAGGACATAAATGATAATTCATTGATTTTGTACTTGTAAGATACCATTAGAATGTTTGAATTGATGCTTATTATGTTTAGTTTATAAAGCTTAATTGCAATATTGGAAAACAATTTAGAAATAGATTTTTGTTGTTGTTCAAAGTAGTTAAACAATGTAGCAAAAATTTTAGTAATTTTCCCTGTCATGCATTTTGTTTATAGAAAAATTTATAGATGAATTAGTCATTTGGACCCCTAGCTTTAGAGGAGAAATGAAAAATTTTGAAATAGTGTTACTTCGGAACTCTAACTTCTTCATTAAAGAGAGCTTAAAGAAAAGGATGAATGAGCTCTGGCAGCCGTAGGTTGTGATTCTCAGCATGAACCACTGCAGCAGGAGAAACAAGCACATTTACTTTAGAAACAACAAACAGAAATGGGTGGCTGTCTGGAAGCAGTTATTTTGCATTCAATTTCCTTTGGAAGAAACAAGGTGTGATAGAAACTGAACGGAATTGAAAGGGCTACATTTAGTATGGCATCACATCTCTTCTTGAGAAGCCTTTTTGTTCTAAGTGAGGTGAGTTTTTATTTCTATTTTGTATTTAGTTTTCCATCTTTATTTTTAGTATAATTTGCTTTTGAAGTTATGCCCTGACCTTGCTATCCAGAGGAAAAGTTAAAGGAGTCTTGGGAAAATTACCTTTATCATTATAATATACATGTCTTCTAGAATTCAGACTAATTTTGGTAAGTCAACTAAAATCTCTGGGCTTTCATTTTCTTTCCTTTATTGCATATAAAATGTGGATTTTAGGGTACACAGTTTCCAATAGTCCTTCCAACTCTGAGATCAGAGCATTTCTTTTCCTGTGGAGGACTTGGGAATGCCCTGGACCATCTCTGTCCAGCGTGGCCTTCTGATGATGGAGGGTGAAGTGCTTTGGTTTTCATGACTGCATTCATCGTCCAGGTCAGCAGACTGCATGAGCATAAAAACTTTTGTTTACATAAAGGATCAGGTAAAAGCACAGGAATAACAAATCCTTTTGTTTTGAACCAACAGCTCAGGTAGAACAGTAAAATGTTAAGTTTTTTTTCATTTTTGAATAACTGATCAGGTCTGCTTATGCATAGGAAATTTGGAGCATTTTAAAAATATGATCAAGAAGTTTCTTGGGTGTTAATATCAGGATATAAAATTGAAATGAAATTACTTTAGTAGTATTGTACCTGATCACATCTTAACTGTTAGAAATTTAGAATAGATACTGTCTTCCCTGAATTAGTGATAAGTAATTTGAATACTATATTTGATAACTATAGAGAATAAGTTGGAATAGTAATAACTGAATCTAATAATAATAACCAAATAATTGGATTATTTAGTGAGCATCAATAACTAAAAGAAAGCTTTGGTTTTCTTCATTTGACTTTAATGTCATGTTTTGAAAAATGACAAGTTATTTACAAGAAAATTAAAAATTAGAATCAGTGTTTAATAGGCAAGCTTCCTGTCCTGTTTTAGTAAGTTATTATTAGAAGGTAAACTCAGTACTTTAGATTTCAGATTAATGAAATGTTTTTTAGCTTAACATAAACAGATGCCCATTTAAGAGTGTAACAATAGGGCCCTCCCTGGTGGCTCAGGGGGTTAAAGCACAGCACAAAGAAGTTAAAGCCACTCTAGCAAGAATTTGATCCCCAGCCCCTGAAGTAACACATGGCTCAGTAGACCTCTCCTGACCCCCCACTGCACCCCTCAGCAGTGTACTTCATTGATCAGCCTGTTCTGCTCCTCACTCTGTCTCTGGTGAATAATCCTCTCACTACCCCTACACCTCTGGCCTATACCCCAGTTCTGTATGCACAAATAAATAAATCTAAAAAAAAAAAAAAAAAAAGAATGCGACAATGACAGAGAAAGGGACATTTTACAACGTACTACCTTTTAGTTTTGAATGTCTTTTAATTAAGATAGGGTTTAAATGTAATCTAGAACTACAAAACTTCTTGGGAAACAAAACAAAGTGATTGCTTTGCTTTTTATGAAAAAAACTTAAGAATTCATAAAACTATAATCATAATAGACTGCCAAAATGTACCCAGTTCTTTAACTTCCTTTAGTTACATGTGAACGAAATCATTCCTAGGAGAAGTAATAGCTGCTCATTTGACTATCCAGACTTCATATAAAGACATTTACCCTTCTAGCTAGTAGGCAATTAGAAAATCAAAACCTGGGCTTACAGATTATTGAGTGTTATTTTTTCTATTAAAGATTTTTAGATGGGTAGTGAAGATTTAACTGTTACTGTCTTGTTCTTTACTTTGAACCCATTTTTTTTTTTTAAGATTTATTTATGCATACAGAACTGGGGTACAGGCCAGAGGTACAGAGGTGGTAAGAAGATTCACCAGAGGCAAAGTCAGGGGCAGAACAGGCAGATCGATGAAGGGAGCAGCAGGTGGGTCAGGAGAGGTCTGCTATGCCATGTGGGTCATCTCTCTGGCTGGGAATCAAGCTCATGCCGAAGTGGCATTAGCTTTTAGTGCTGTGCTTTAACCCACCTGGGAGGACCCTGAACCCATTTATTTGCAACAATAAAAAATAGACAGATTGGTTGTCTTCCATTTATCAGTATTATTTTTAACATATTTGAAGAATTAAATATACAACAGTAAGCTAAGTTCAGGTTCAGTAGTCTCAGTTGTTTTAATCTCTCATTTTCTTGTATTTCATTTTAAAGGGATTTTGGACACTGGTTCTGTTCACTGTGTAGCTTTTTCCATTTGCACTGTGGGTGAAAGGTAGACTGGGTATAGGGGAGTTACGGGAAAGAATTAATGACAACATCTATTCCTTACTGCTCTCAATGTTCCACAGTGGGCAGTATGTTAGCGATTCATTTAAGACTGAAAACTTTTTCCCTGTTAAAATAATTATTAAAGCCCATAGTCTTTGTCTTTGTGATGTGATGTACATTTTTTTTTTTTTGGTTTAATTCACCCCCACTTCCAACTCATATAGTCCCCCCTTTTTAAAGTTAGCATTTAAAAATTTGCATTTCTATATTACCATTCTTTAAATATCATGTTAACATTAGAGGTCTAAAATTAGACCTTTTGGACGTTTTAATCTTGAGTGGTGTCTTCATTTAGAATACTGTCAAAAACATTATAGCATATGAGAAGCTGCAGTACGGTTTAAAAGCAAGGCAACTGAGAATCAGCCATACCTTATGCTTTATCAAGTCCAGACATTAGATAGTAATTGCGGTACAATCACAAAATCAAAACAAAAGGAAAATACAGGTTCTTAGATGATCAACTTAATTTGTTTTCTACTAACAATTACGTGGAAGATGGCTATGTCTGTGCACTGTGTTTTTCTTTAAAGTGGTGTGATCTAAATCTTCAGCAGTCAGCAGATTTTTTATTTATAAAGGGCTAAATAGTAAATATTTCTCCTGTATAGTCCTTTGACACAACTGCTCAGCTCTGCTGCTGAAGCCTCAAAGCTGCCACAGACAATACATAAAGGAATGAATGTCAGTATATTTCAGTGTAACCAGGGAGTGGACTAGATTTGACTCCAAAGCCTTGAGTGACTATCTCTGTCCTCCTAGTTTATGTGGCTGTGTGTGTGGAGTAAACATTCAAGAATAAATTACTAACACTTTTCTAGTTTCATAAATTACACTTGCATTTGTTTAAATTTAACCTTTAGTCATGAATAGAAACACACTGAGGATCAATAATTTTTAATGATTTATAGTACCTTTGTAAATTATTTTTTAGAAGTAGCTTTTGATCTTATGACAGAGACATTTTATTTTCTTGAATTATTTTTAGTATAGTAATGAAGATATTCAAGTAGATGTCCTTTGGGGTAATTCAGTGATCAATGTTATTGACATACTCAGCTTGAGACTTTTACATGCTAGTTTCATTAAAACAAAGTTCATATTAAACTGGGAGTTTTAATTATTGCATACATTACAATAACATAGTTTATAAAAATAAAAATTTTAGCATATGTATATGTATACTATATATAATTTATGTATACTATATATAATTTAATAAAAATAATTGTTATCTTGAAAACCATGAAGTTGCATTTGCAGCCTTCTAATATTTTTAATATTTCCCATAGATAAATAGATATATTTAGATTAATACCTAAAAGTGACTATAAATATTTTGCTAAAATATTGGGATTTCCAAGATATGTGCAAATTTTTATTTAAAAAAAACTCATTTCCGGCCCTCCCTGGTGGCGCAGTGGGTTAAAGCGCAGCACTGAGAATCTGAAGCCACTTCCGCATAAGTTCGATTCCCGCCTGCCGCCTGCCCCGGAGGAGACCACATGGCGAGCCAGACCTCTCCTGGCCCGCCCGCTGCTTCCCTCAGCAGTGTACTTCTTCAATCTGCCTGTTCTGCTCCCCACTCTGTCTCTGGTGAAGCCTCTCACCGCCCCTGAGCCTCTGGCCTGTACCCCAGTTCTGTATAAATAAATAAATAAATCAAAAAAAAAAAAAAAAACTCATTTCCATCTGAAAGAAAGTCTTAAAAAGTATCTCATAAGCCTCTGAGAAGGAAATTCAGGTACATAGTAACTTTCTTTAGTCTTAGTTGAATATGTTACATGCCTCTTCTTAGAAAGAATATACAAAATTCTTTAATTGGAAACTGAAGTGAATTTTTCCTGTTGGCCACTGTTTGCATCATTTTCTGGTAGTAGTAAATGTAGATGGAATTTTATTTAGTAAATAAGGCTTATTTCTACTTGATTCCATTCTTCCACTGTTAGTCTCCAGCTGTTAATCCTTTTGGAAGCTGTTATATAACACAGATAAAATGAAAGGGTGACATGTGGAGCATGTTTTTTTTATTTTCATTTGTGTTCTGGTTTAAAAATGAATAGGTGTAGGATAACTTTAATTTCCATAAAATGGGGGAAAATATAAAGACTGTTTTAAAGAAGATTGATTTAAATATGCATCGAAGAACTGGGTTACAAGCCCTGAGGTGTGGGGGTGAGGAGATTCATTAGAGACAGAGTGGGGAGCACAACAGGCAGATCTACTGAAATGCACGCTGAGGAGAGCAGTGGGCTGCACAGGTCAGAACTGCTGGACCACATGGATCAGCACCCTGCCAGGAATGGAACTGGCCACAGCCCCATAGAAGGAGAGCGCTGAGACTTAACCCCGATATCACCAGGGGCAGCCCCATAGAATGTAAAGACTTTATATTAAAAGCTAGCTGATATTTTTGGTTTTGTAATAATCTTTATTTGAAAATTAAGGTTTTTCTTAGCACATTTGCAAAATATGCAGTCTGGGAAATTATTTGGTAATCATTGTTTTACAAGGTCTTGGTTTTTAAAGTAGGGATATTTATTTAATAGTTTTTGGTCCTGTGTCCTTTTCAGTGAGTGCTGTCTAGAACTTTTGAAGCTGTTCCTGGTGAGACCGTCTGTTGAGTGATTACTTTACTCTTTCTGAAAGTACATAATCTCTTCTTGTAATAGCAGCACCTTTGCTTCCCACAGCAGTACTCTGCAGAGCTGACTATAAATCTAGTGACATCACTATTGCAGTACTTTCTGTTAAATTGCTTTCCTTTTGTGTATTCTTTTTGTCTTCTAAAAGAAAAAGAAGTGTCGAAACAGATTTTTCCATTTGTTTTTGTCTTTGTGCTGTCTTTTCTTAATATTTTATATGTTTCTCTTAAAATTCACTTTCCTCAAGTAAAGAACTTAGCCATTAAATGTCTGAGAATGGATGCTGAGTAAAAAGTTGTTTTTAATTGATAGGCAAAAATGTAGGTTTTTTTCTTGTTTGTTTAACCTAGACCACTCTTAATGATAAAGTTATTTCATAGTAGATTGAACAGATATTTCACTTAAAAGCATATTTATGTGTCAAAAGCCACTGTAAAAAAAATGCCTGTGGTAATAAATATAATTCATTTTGACCTCTTAAGAGATAAAACTAACACTAAAAACATGCTAATAAGAATGAATGTTTTCAACCATTTAAATTTGTTTATGAATAATAAAAAGTTCTTGTTCAGAATAATAGTGAAAGAGGCTGCTAGAAGTCTGTCTCAACCCATTTAAAACTATAATTATGTATTAGTCTAGATACTGCAATTACATTTTTGTTTTGGTGTTTGTTTCATTCATATTAAAAGAAAGCAGTTGACTGGCAGCTTTTGAAATATTGATAGACATTTATTATAACACACAGTCATGTTAAGCTGGTTGTAAATATTGACCTATGTAACGATCATAGTTAATTTGGCATTTTAATATTTTTTTTATTTCTGAATAGTACATGTTACAGATTTGCTAAAATGGTCTAATAGACTGTTAGAATTTTAACTCATCAGTAAAATTAAGTATATATACTTATGTAGTCATACATCTGTGACTAGCTTCATTTATTAATGTATTAATTTTTAAATTGATTTTAGTTTTTTTAATAGATATATATTTAATTTATTCATACAGAGCTGGGGTACAGGCCAGAGATGCAGAGGGTGAGAGGATTCACCAGGGACAGAGCAGGGAGCACAACAGGCAGATCGATGAAGTACACTGCTGAGGGGAGCAGCGGGCAGGCCAGGAGAGGTCTGCCACGCCATGTGGTCACCTCTGGGGCAGGTGGGGGTCGAACTCATGCAGAAGTGGCTTAAGCTTCTTAGTGCAGTGCTTTAACCCGCTGTGCCACCAGGGAGGACCAGATTTTAGTTTTTAAAGCAGCTTTGTGTTCCTACCAAAATTGAACAGAAGTTAGAGAGGTATCTCGTGTATCCCTTCCCACTCAGCTTAGCTATCCCCAATATCATTATTCCTCACGAGAGGTATAGCAGGTGGTACTTGTTATAATTGGTGAATCTACATTGACACTTTATAGTTTACAGTAGGTTTTACTCTTGGCGTTGTAGACACTATGGGTTTTAACCACCATTGTGATATACAGTATTATTTCATTATCCTAAAGATTCTTGATGTTCTATCTGTTCATTCCTCCCTTCCCCCTAACTCCTGGCAACCATTGACATTTTTCCTGTATCCACAATTTTATGTTTTCCACAATATTATGTAGTTGGAGTCATATAGTTTGTAACCCTTTTAGAGTGGCTTCTTTTACTTGGTAAATATGTATTAAAATTTCCTCTTAGTCTTTTTTTATGGCTGATAGTTCATTTCATGTTTTTAGCACAAAATAATATTCCCTTATTTGTATATACCACAGTTTATCCATTCACCTAATCTTGATTGCCTCCAGTTTTGGCTATTATGATCAAAAGTAGTTTAAAATACCTATGTATATGTTTTGTGTAGAAGTAAGTTTTTGTTTCATTTCAGTAAATATAAAAGGTACAGTTACTCGATTCTTCTGTTAAGAACATATTTAGTTTACTAAGAAACTGTCAAAGGATCTTCAAAAGTAGTCATACCATTTTGCATTTCCATCAGTAGTGAATAAAAGTTCCTGTTGCTCCACATTATCCTTAAGTATATATGATGTCAGTTCTAAATTTGGGCAATTTTAATAGATTTATAGTGGCATCTCTTTATTGTCCTTTGATATGGAAGGTTTTTTTTTATGCACTTATTTCCATCTGTACACCTTCTTCTGTGACGTGTCTTTGGCCTACATTTATATGTTTTTATTTTCTTTTATCTTGTTTTTTGTATAATTTGAATAATATGTTTTCAGGTAAGTCTTTTTGCTTTTATTTTCTCTAAATCTGTGATTTGTCTTCTCATTCTCTTGAGGAATATGTTTTGAGAGCAAACCTTTTTAATTTTTTTTTTTTAAGATTTATTCGTACAGAATTGGGGTACAGGCCAGAGATGCCGAGGGTGAGAGGATTTACCAGGGACAGAGTGGGGAGCAGAACAGGCAGATCGACGAAGTACACTTCTGAGGGGAGCAGCGGCCTGGTCAGGAGAGGTCTGCAGCGCCATGTGGATCGCCTCCGGGGCAGGCAGGGATCGAACTTATGCGGAAGTGGCTTTAGCTTCTCAGTGCTGTGGTTTAACCCCCTGAGACACCAGGTAGGGCCACATTTTTAATTTTAATGAATTATAGTTCATTCCTGGATTCTACCTTTGGTGCTACATTAAAAAGTCATCACCACACACAAGGTCATCTAGGTTTTTTTTTCCCCCTTTAGGAGCTGCCCTAAAGGAAAATGATCCACCACCTTAGAGTATCGAATAGTCAGATATGGTTGCTTTAATCCTTCAACATTCATTAATTTTAGTTTAGGTTTTTTTTTTCCCCCCTCTGCTATGATTCTTGCTGAGGTTTCTCCTGGTTGGTTTGTTTTATAACTTGTAGTTCTCTGTATTCACTTGTTGGTCTTTACAAATTTGGTGGTAGTAGTTTATCTTCTGTCAACTCATTTCTCAAAGCTCTAAGAAGAGTTGTTTGAGTTTGATCAATTTTTTTCCTTGTTAGAATAGAAAGGTGACTTTCAGATTTCTCTGTTGCTATACCAGAAACTGAAGTCTGTATTAGTTTTACAATCTTAAAGAAAGTATTATCATCAGAAAGAGGTTTTAAAATTGATGTTTGTCAAGGACATGAAAATACTAATAGAGTTACTCTACTATAAAAATGTAAATGTTTGATAATGGCTTTGAAATGCAGATATATTTATAGGTCACAAAATTAAATGTTCTTATTCAACTTTAGTAAGTACTTATTAAATCCTTATTTTGAGTATATTCTTATCAAGATTAGAGAACCAGTTCATAGATAAGTAGCAAGGTATTAAAACTTTGGGAAGTAAGATCTATGATGAGAAATTAAGGAGACCCATGGTTATTATTCGTTTTGAAGAAAAGTCAGAAATTATTTAAGAATCATATACTTTATGGAAGATAATGCTTTAATTACACTACATATGCGATGTTTTCCAGGTTTTTTTTTTTTTTTTTTACACCATGGCTATATAGTGCAATCTATGCGGATATGAATAAAAAACAAAAACATATAAACAGTGCCCAAACATGCACTTGGCTTTCCTCTCTTGCAGTTCAGACTCAGTGACTCTGGTATGGGACCTGACGCCTGTACTTTTTTGTTTTTAAATTCTATGGATGCTTACAGTGTAGACCAGAACTGAGAGAGATACTGGATAAATGTTTATTTAACAAGTTGGATAGCAGTATTTTTAGTGAGGCAGATGGTAGATAAGAAACATGTTTGATACAGTAAAGAAGATGCCTTTGTAAAGAAATTGTAGCATCTTGAGGTTTGCAGTCTATCCATGAGGAAACAGGCTGATGCTGTGATCTACCATAACTTTCAGAAGCAGGACTGTGAGACTAGTAGACAAAATGCTTGTGATAAGGAAAGAAACTGGTGTTCCAGCTTTGTATTGTATTGTTTTCTCAGCTGTGTATAACCTGAGAACCAGGAATAAAAAAAGATGATGTAGTCTAATGAATTTTAAGTGTATAATTGTAAACATGCAGGTAATCTCACTTTGATAAGGACTAAGGTTAAGGATACACATGAGAAGGCTTCAGCAGACATAGGTTGTCTGAGCTTTCACAGATCCTTTTGCATATTTTCTATTTTTTCCTGGTAATTTACTACTTGAGAGATCTAATCTAGTAGATTATATTATCTTGAGTAGGATGAGTGAATGTTGACTCACATTTATTCCTCATAAACATGTGGAAAAATAAATGAAACAGCTTTCAGAAACCAAGTGATTTCTTTTATATGTTCACAGGAAATAAATGAGAGTTGGCCTATGCTAAAGCTTATTCTCTTTACATGTTAAGAATGTTTCATTTTTACATTCATTTAAAATGTTATATTTTAAGAATAGTTGACCATATTATGGTGGTGTTTCGATTTTAACTTTGTTACTGAAAGATAATTACATTATGGTAAATCTCTTCAAGATTGATGCTGTTTAAAAAAAATAAACACTGAGCCTTTATTCACACAGAATAATAAACCATTTCAAGCAGCTAATTTTGAAGGCTATAGGATACTTGAAGAGTTGTAAATTATGACTTACTGAAGGTATAAGAATGTACTAAAAGAAATGGTAGCAGAAATTATCAGAGGAGTGGACATCTTCAAGGTTTCTGATGCATTAAAATTATACCCTTGGGTTTACTTTTATTGCTGTGGTATGAGGGCAGTTGACTCTTAAAGTCTTTTTTGGTTTGTTAGTAAAATATCTGCTCAAGGAAATACTTCCTCAGAAAATCATATAATTAAGTGTACATTACTATAGAAAAATTTACTAGTTATTTTTATGTTCATGAAAAATAGAGTCTTCCCTATTCTTATCTGTAAACTTTGCAGACTGTAAATGTATTTTCCGAAACTGCATACAATATTGAAGTTCTCCAATTGCTTTCCATTTTATATATACTCGCCTTCCATTGCTAAGTTGGAGAATTGAGGCTGTCGCTTTTGGAGAAGTTGGAATAATGCCAGTACTTTCTTGGCTTTTGCATTCATTGACAGGAGTTGAAGAACAGATTCTCTGGAAGATATGTAATCTTTGAAAGTCTTAATGTATAACTATATCAGTCTCGATGATACACATTCTTCATCAGAATAATGGTTGTCAAAATATGTAGATGATACACAGTGGTAGTGACAGCAGTGCAAACTTGATTGGGAGTGATACTTTTGGAACTTAATTACTGGCTGATGTCCCATGGCCTTCTTTTTTCTGAACTTTTTAATACTATTGTACTTTGCTGACAGTACAAATCCCAGAAGGAAGAATAAACAATAAGAGGAACTATTGCTATGATTATAATACTCATCTAACAAATGATTGGAAGAGTAAGTGAATAGGCTGGTAGTGGACATTCATGAAACTTTTAAGAGACTATCTAGTGCAGTGTGTTCAAATAGAAGCAGTACTTTTCACTTTGCTACTATGCTTTTTGCTGTATTCCTAAAATGTGAGCTGATTTTAAGCCTAACAGTATATATCTACATAAGCACTTCTCTTAAGCTTTAGAACTCATTTTTTCACTCATTTATAACTATTTATTGATATGCGCCAACACTGTTCCAGGTACTTGGGGCAAAGAGAAAGAGTGCTTTGTGTCTGTTACATAATTTCCTTAAAAGCCTAGGTAGCTTATATGGAAAGTTTTCAAAGATAATCTTAATCACAGGTGGAACCTTCTGAGAATACAAGGAATTATATACAAAACCCAAATATTAGTAGAACTGTTTCCTAAGCAAGGAGGAAAATAAAGGAAAGGCATTAACCTGGAATTCTAAGATGACTATTACACCTTACAAGTGGACTGGTATTTGCGGAAATGTCTAGAACATTTTTTTTTCTCTTGTGTCAGCTTTATGGTGTTATGATTAGCAAATGAAAGTGTATATACTTTTGCAATGTGGTGTTTTGATACACATATATGTTGTAAAGTTATTACCTTAATTATGCTAAATAACATGTTATCCTCCATAAATTTAATATTTTCTGTGTGGCTACGGGGAAGGGAGCAGGGTCATAATTGGAGTGAAGAACACAAGGGATTGGGGAGATGGATCACAGATGCTGTGGGGGTGGGGGACTCAGGCTACACCTGAAGGGAGAAACAACTTTTTCTTTACAAGATCAGTTCTTACCTATAAAATGAACACTGGGCATAGCCTTGGACTGAACTGCCATTTGGCTCTAATGTTTCTTTGCTGGACTTTAAAACCTTCAAGGAAGGATAGGGACTGTGCTTTATATTCCCACTGCCAATTGAAGTTCTCAATTAAGAAAAATTGGGTTAAGCAAACATAGTTAAGGAACACCATACTGTCACTTGCTATCTTTACTTCTCAGGAGCTACAAAACGGGAATCCTGAGAAATGGAATGTTCCATTTACAGGACTCTAATTTCCCCTTTATTCTTGCCGCCCAAATGTGTTAAATGAGGAAAGAAGATAGAGTTGCCAAGAAACCTGTGGTTGTGGAGAAAGGAGATAGATTAGGCACGTGTTTAATTTTGCAGAATGTAAGGTAGAGTGAGAACAAGGTATTCCTGTGAGGGCACCTGGAGCGTGGCTGCTGATCCTATTTTACTGGCTGATGTTTTGTAAGTCAGTTGATTATAGTGCTAGAAGAAAGTAAATAACAGCTTTCTGTTGTATGTTTGGTTCTATACTTTAAAACACATTAGAAGAAGCTAAATTTGTTCAGTAAGGGTTTATAAATGAGTAGAGAGGGGATTATGTAAATTCATAATTTCATCAGCTGTTTTAGGGATTAACATGCTTAAGTTATTAGATGGAAATACACAGTCATAATTTATAAAGGGAAAGATTTTTCCCTAAAAATTTTATTTACATGAATTCCTAAAGCCATAGTATTTCTTTAAGAAGTCAAAAATTACTGTTTGGTTAGGAGAGCACTATATTTTCTTTGTTGTTTATCTGTCAAATTCTTCTTGTGTTTAAATCTTGAATGAAATAATTTTTAAATTGTATGTAGAGCAAATGTAGATAAGGGGTTTACTTGAAAAAATACTGTCTTAGTTTTTCTTTTTAGCATTTTTAAAAATTTGGATTGCTAAATAATTACAATCATACACTGCTTAGGAAAGATTTTTTGTATATTTATGCATATATGAACTGGGGTGCGGACCAGAGGTGTAGGGAGTGAGAGAATTTATCAGAGACAGTAGGAAACAGAACAAAGAGATTCGCTGAAATGTACTGCTGAGGGGAGCAGAGACCCGGGACCCGACAGGAGAGATCATACTCTGTAGCTTTCTTCTCCCTTGGTTCTCTCTACCCAGGCCTTCTCAACTAGTTAGCCACTTTCTGTTATATGGATTTGTCTAGTTTATACATGTTATATAAATGAAATCATCTAAAGTACAGTCTTTTATCATTGGCTTTTTTTACTTAGCATATTTTCAAAGTTTACTTGTAGTGTGTTATTTATTACTAGTTCATTTATTTTTAAGATGATTATTCCACTGTATGAATATATTGCTGAATTTATTCAGTGATCAGTTGATGGGCTTTGGATTTCTTCTTTTGAGTATTATGAATAAAGCTTCTTCTACATTTGTGTAGAAGTTTTGTGTGTGTTTATGTTTTTATTTTTCTTATTTAAATTCCTAGGAGTGGAATTGCTGAGACATAGCAACTTTGCCAATCCATTTTTTCCTAAAGTGGTTGTACCATTTTATGTCCTAACAATGATAATTCAGCATTTCTTCACATCCATGCCAACCCTTGTTGTTGTCTGTTTTTTACTATAACCAGAAGGTGTGAAGTGCTATCACATAGTTTTTGACTTATATTTCCCCAATGACTCATAACAATGAGCATCCTTTTCCTTTTTTTTTGTTTTTTGTGAACTCTTTGCATATCTTCTTTTGAGAAATGTCTTTTCATCTTTTTCCAGGTCTAAATTGGATTTTTGTTGCTGTAGAGTTATAAAAGTTCTCTATGCAGTATGAATATTAAATCTTCATCAGATGTGTGATGCACAAATATTTTCTTCTATTTTGTAGATCGTCATTTCATTTGGTTTTAATTTTGATAAAGTCCAATTTATATAGTTTTCTTTGTGGCTTGAAATTTTGGTGTGTCACATGTAATAAACCATGGCCTCCTCTGAGACAGAGATTTGTTCTTAAATTTCTTCCAAGAAATTTATAGCTTTAGCTCTTTGATTTATATTTTTGTTCCATTTTGAGCTAAAATTTGTATATAGAATGAGATGGAATCTAACTACATTCTTTTTCCTGTGGGTATTCACTTGTCTTACCACCGTTAGTTGAAAAGTCTTTCTTCACTGGATTTTGATACTCTTGTACTCACATTCATTCCATTGATCTGTATGTCTGACTTTATGTTAATACCACACTGTCTTGACAACAGTAACTTTCTAGTAAGTTTTGAAAATGGGAAGTATGAGCCCTCCATCTTTGTTCTTTTGCAAAGCTATCTTGATGATTCTTGACCCCTTTACATTTCCATATGAAATTTTGAATCAGCTTGTCATTTTATCTGCAAATATCTGGAATTCTAATATTGAATTGAGGCAATTGTATAGATCATTTGATGAATATTGCTATCCTCACACTATTAGGTCTTCTATTTTATGAAAGACATATCTTTCCATTTAATGTAAATTGTGTTTCAACAATGTTTTGTAATTATTGTTGTGCAAACCTTACATTTTTTATGTCTTTTTTAAAAATTTTATAACAGTTTATTTTTACATCATTTTGTACATTTTTTTTCCCATCTCAATTGTAATCCCCGCGGGTTTCCCATCACCAAGTCACCCGTGTGCCATCACCATAATCCCATGTACTTCCCTCCCCATCTCCCTCCCCCCCCCCGTTTTTGATCCCATTCCCCACTCCACCCCTGCAAAATGTCTCTGGTATATGGTTGTTCATTATTTTTGGCAAACCTTATATTTTTTAAGATAAATTTATTCCAAAGTATTTTACTTTTTGTGATGTTACTATAAATGTTTTTTTTGATTTACGTTATGGTTTATTGCCTGTTGATGGATGTATAGTTGAATCTTATACTTTATATTGTGCAAATCACTGGATTTGTCTATTCTATAGTTCTTTAGTGGATTCCTTAGAATTCTTCGTATACAAGATCAGATTATCTGTGACAACAGATGGTTTCATTTTTTCGTCTATAATCTGATACTTAGATACTTTTGTTTACTTTATTGTCTGAGCTTTCCAGTATAGTGACATATGAACATGATGAAAATGGACATCCTTTTTTCCCTGAGCATAGCAAGAGGCCTTTCAGTTGCAGCATTAAGAATGATGTTTGTGGGAGTGTTTCTTTTATGCCCCTATTGGGTTGAGGGTGTTCCCTTTTCTTTGTTTTATCATGAAAGGGTGTTGAATTTTGTGAAGGATCTTTTCTGTTTCCATTGATATGATTGTGGAGTTTTTCTCTTTTAGTCTTCAAATACAGTATTTGATTGAGCTATTTGAAGATATTACTTAAATATATATTATTATGTGGAACAGACCTCACAGTGTTAAAGATATATACATCTTTGAAGGTATTATTTTAATATCTTTAACATTGTGAGGTCTGTTCCACATAGATTATCTCTAAAATAATTTGGTTGATCATCTTATTTATGGGGACATTTTTAAGAAAGCTTTCTGAAAATTTCATTTAGAATTAGGATATGCTAGTGTTTTTGCTTGTTCTGCTGAGCCATAGCTCTTCATTCTTAATAGTATTGATTGTTATGAGCTAACTTGAAAAATGAATCTAGAAAAATTATTTTAGATTAGCATATTGCTTATGCCTAACTTTTTTGTGATGTTACCTGCTACTGAGAGTTGTTTTCTGTCTAGTTTTGTAGCATTAGACCAGTCTGACATCACACACCTCATAAGTAAAATATTAATTGTAAATGCTTCCCCTATGTTTATTCTCCAATTTTAAAATGACTTAGAGTAGGTAGAAAGTGACATTTTTCTCTCTGGGGAAAAATGGTCTGTGTACATGTGTGTGTGTGTTTGTGTGTATGTGAGAGAGAGAAGGAGAAATACAGGGCCTCCGTGGTAGCCTATAGATTAAGTCTCAGCCATATCACCACTATGAGTTCAATCCCCCACCAGGGAGCAGACCAGCAGGGTATTTCAGTCAGTTTGCCTGTTCTGCTCCCCACTCTTCCTCTCTGAATCCTCTTGTTCCTCCCTCCTACCCCAGAACCGCTACCCACTTCTGGCATACACTCCAGATCATCTAGGCAAAAAAAAAAAAGACTTGATGATATTAGTGTTACAGACTTAGACTGATTTCAAGCCTCAGTTTTTCTTAACCATGTAGCTGTATGGCTTTAGGTAAGTTATTTGAGCTAGTACCTGAGTTCCTCATTTGTAAAATCAGAGCTTATAGTAGAAGTACTATTTATAGTATAATAATAAATTTATAATTAATATAAATATTTATATAGTACTTGGCACATAATAATCAGTAAATCTGAACTGCTATGATAAACTTCAAGACCTTCTTTCCAAACAGAAATGAAAAAAAAAATGCCATTTAATCTGTTGGATGTAAAACAAAACTTATTTTGAATTTGATTGTACAGTATTTTACTTTGTTTATGCTTATCTGCCTTGTATACTTCTTCCTGCTTATTCTTCCTTGATTGCTAATTTCATTATGTTAAGTTTTTCCTTAAATATCTCTTTCCTCCATTGCTTACTTGTCAGATCATGCCTAAATGTAAACACTTGGATTCAGAGGCTTCCTTCCAAATTCTTCTATTTACCTCCTGTAGCTCTGCATCAGGATTTGATAGCATATTTCTGTACAAGAACCACAAGTCTGGCTGTATAAGGAATAATTGGCATGTGTATGGGTCAGATAAATCAATTGGTTTAGTCCAGAGACAAAGACTATAGGGTTAGGTAGACATCATAATTCTTCATAGGCAAGCAGTGGAAAATAGAAAATAAAAGGTATCTAAGATGGAAAGATTGCATCACTTTTAAAAGAATACACCATTGTTCTGAGTTAGAAGGTATATGTTTTGAAGCCAGGAAATAGTGCAGCCTTATTTAACTTCGCTTTATAATTGATTCATGTATATATAAAATGATAGATAGAATTATTATTTCTGCATTTAACAAGTGTCTTTGCAGAACTGCTTGAGACATACTCTTTCCTTAGGGTTTTCTAAATTTTAATTTCAGGTGTTTTGTGTCCTCACTTTTTTGTGAACATAGCAACAATAAGTGGGAATAAATTAAGCAGATCTTTGTTACAGTGTTTGATCATTTTCTGATGAAACTTAGCTCTTAGTACTGTCAATATTAGGGAGAACCATTTATGCAAGAAGCAATAGTTAGCGTAGAAATGAATGAATAAGAATAGTTGTATCTATGACATGCTATTTTGTCATCTCCTGTATTAAAGTTGGTATTTCCTTACATTATGATTTTATGTCCATTGTAAGGTAACTTTAGTTCTTATTCAAGTAATGAACACATTCTGTGAAATGATAATGACTGCTTTTTAGTGTGTATCCTCTGTAGTTGTGATCATCACTACAGTTTTGTAAGCTAGACAGTAAGTGCATTTTATAGAGAAGATACTTGAGAGCTGTAATAATTCTTCCACAGGTCACAGCAAGTAATGTCAAGGCTGGTTTATGGCCTGGCTTAAAGGTCTTAATCTCACTCTGCCTCAGATATTTCAGTGGCACCTAAATAACTACAGAACAAGAAAAGGTCTCTGTGCAGGCCTCTTCTCAGTCAGTGTGGGCTTCATAACCTGCAGTAGAGCTGGAATTCTGGCACTGCCAGGATTAGAACTCCTTGCTCTGAAATGTTTGCTTTTTCCATACTATATCTTAATTATTTATAAAAAATATTTGTTTAAAATTTAATTTTATTCTTATATTTATTATGAAAGTAATGATTTATGATTTTGTCCCAATTCATAGGTTTGTGGGATTTTTTTAAAGTGCAGGACTGGTTGCAGTTGCACAGTACTACTGTCACCAAAGAAGAAGAAAGAAATCAGCAGTAACACTGAGAAAAATCACTTCTCTGAAATTCCTCCTTAACCACGGATAATAACTACCTTTCAGATGACTGTAAAGATTAAATACAATTATGTGTTTAAGAGTAGTGTCTGAAACTCAGTAGATACTCAGTAAATGGCTCTTACTGTTATATAAAGATAATACATTTATCAGCTTAACTAAAAATAAAGCGACTGTGTTACTATTAACATCATAGAAAAATGTGTTTTTTTCTAGAATAGTGAGTACATAGAGTAAGGCTAAAACTATAAAACTATACCTGACTTCCATGTAACTGACTCTACCATTTACGAAGACTTTTTATTCTTTATGAATAAAAAATTGGTTGGTGCCGATAGTTTCAGGACCAGTGGCCTACCTCCCAGGAGGACCAAATTAGCAGAGCTGTTTTCTTATATTTATTTACCAAGAATAGGTCTTACGTATTTTGAAATCTATTTGTGCATGTCACATATGATATTATAATCAACTAATTCATTTTAGTAATATGTAAGCTGATGAAATATAAATTCAAAAAGAGGTCTTTTTAAAAGTGTACAGTAATCTAAAGTGAATACTGTGGAAATACAACATAAAGGAAATACTTCATAAAAATCTCTTAAAATTCCTGCCTGAATTCTATGTGGATAAGATAAAGGCAGATGATTGGAAGAGATTTTGTGTGAATGCTGCATTTAATTTGGACTGCCAGTGTGCTTGACGTTACATTTGAAAAAGTAAACTGGAAATCTTATAGCATTTGAATAGTATAAAATGAGTAGTATAACGTGACATATTTTATTCATGAGAATACTCTAAACTTCAGTTAATAGAGCCATCCTTTGACTAATGGCAAAAGAGTAATAACATTGTGTATTTTATACTAAAATGATAAGGTAAATGGATTTTTTTCAATTCTCCACTATAGTTCTCTATTTTTTTTTTAAATAATAGTCTATTTTTACATTACTTTGTGCCGTTTTCATTTCAATTGTAATTCCCATGGGCTTCCCACTACCAGTTCACCTGTATGCCATCTCCATAGTCCAGTGCTCTCCCTGTCCCTATTTTTGATCCCATTCCCTACTCCACCCCCGTAAAATGTCTCTGGTATATAGTTGTTCATTATTATTATTTTCTCCTCTGGTCCTTTGTACTTCTGCTATGAGTGACACCATCTGGCATTTTTCCTTTTCTTTCTGGTTTACTTCACTAAGCATGCTCCCTTCCAGCTCCAGCCATGTTGCTGCAAAAAGCATATGTTGATCTTTTTTGATTGCTGAGTAATATTCCATTGTGCATAGGCACCACATCTTTTTAATCCAATCATCTACTTGGGATTTGGGTTGATTCCATGTCTTTCCTATTGTAAATAAAGCAGCAATAAACATGGAGGTGCAGGTATCTTTTTGAATCAGTGTTTTTGTGTCTTTTGGGTAGATACCTTGGAGTGGGGTTGCTGGGTCACATGGACCCAGTTTGAGAAACCTCCAAATAGCTTTCCATAGTGGTTGTACTAGTTTGCATTCCCACCAGCATTGCAGTTGAGCTTTTTCTTCACATCCTCGCCAACATTTGTTGTTGCCAGTTGTTTGAAGATGTGCCATCCTCACTGGGGTGAGGTGGTATCTCATTGTGGTTTTAGTTTTCATCTCCCATATTACAAGTGATGCTGAACATTTTTTCATATGTTTATTGGCCATCTGCATTTCCTCTTTGGAGAAGTTTCTTTTTAGCTCTTCTACTCATTTTTTGATAGGGTTGTTTATTTTTGTAGTAGCTCACTATTTTTTTAATCAACTTAATTACCAGTCCTGTTTTGATCAGATAAAAAAAGCTTTATCCTATGTAAAATGCTAACTGTAAAATATGCTAATGGGGTTGGAAAGATTATAGTTAGACTCTTTACTGGATAAAAGGGATGTGTGTGTGTGTGTATGCATGCTTTTATCTGATAAAATAAATGAATGAACAGGAGTATAGACATTTCTTTGGTCTACCAGAGTGTGACAGTTTGAAATCCAGTTCTCTGTAATCTCATTTGAGTAATTGGTATAGCAAAATTACTTCTGCAACCAATGGTATTAGTAATAGTAACTATTTTATATATATTCTAGTTATTTAAAGAGTCTAGGGTAGTATGGGCTAAACATGCTCAATTAGAAAATCAGTTTATAAAGTAATGAAATAGTTAATTGCTAAAATTAAAAGAGTTCCATTGAAAATAAGTGTCACCTAAAATTTTTGTATTATTAAAAGGGAAAAAATACATAGAAATGCAAATTTTACCTATAGGGCACAGGTTTTTTTTTTTATGTATAATAGTTTATTTTTTACATCATTTTGTACAATTTTTTTTTTTCATCTCAATTGTAATCCCCATGGGTTTCCCATCACCAAGTCACCCGGGCACAGTCATTTTTAATTGAAAGTAACCCTGTGGCATATATTAATAAAGTGTAGAAATAGTTTATACCTAAATGTAAATTTGTAGGAAGAGAGCTATAATTTTATTAAATGTAATCAAATTTTATTTCTAGATTTTTTTTCATTTTCTATTAATATGTATTGACTAGCAAAAAGATTAATATAGCAGTAAATTTAGAATGCAAACTTTCTTATTTCAAGCTTTGAAGGTGAAATACATGTAACAGAGCCTAGCACATAGTCAGTTTTATAGATGTTTAGTTTTTGGTGTACGTTTTTTTTTCCCTATAATCTGCATACCTTGTTAATGAAGAGTATAGGTTTGGGGGCCAGAATACTCAAGTACCACCTACTACTATTGTGTGTTTCAGTTTCCTTACTTGTTAAAATGGAGGTAAATAATAGATTCTTTATGGTTTCTGAAAATTCAGTCAGTTAATATATGACATTTAATATAATGGCTGACATCAAAATGCTATGGATTTGTTGTTATATGCAGTTCAGAGAAAAGTTTTTTCATCTTTACAATTTTAAATGAAAGAAAGTGAGAAAGTATTATACTGGGCCAAGCATTTGAAACATATTTTATCTTTGTCTGGTAGATTGTTCTTAAAATACATACATTCCCTTTTTCCAACCCTTGAAGGAACAGTTTGTCTTATTTCTTTTAGACCTATAATTTCTTGTGACCGCTGATTATATGCTGAAGCTATCTAATCAAATTGATGTGCAATGAACCTAACTAATTCTTGATCTTAGTAAGCAACCTATATTAAATGTCAGGTTATCAGAACATTTATTAGTCTATTTTTTAATTTACTAATTGCTATAAAATGCTCACATTTACACTAAACCCCTTAATGGAGCTAATAACAGATTCGGTCGTCCTGGAGTGGAATGTTATTGCCAGCATGACAGTGGGGCTGCAGTGATCCAGCTCCAGTTCCTGATTAACGAGGTGAGTAAGTTGCTTTCATCTTTCCTGCCAACGTGTGAAATAGGGCCACTTCTCATATATTTTGTCCAGATTTCTTGTATTGAAATAGTTGAATGAAAGTATTTCATAGAGATCAGACATTGTAGTTACTTTAAGATGATACCATGGGCAGCTACATAAATAATATTTCTCAGAACAGTGTTGCAAATAGGTAAGCCTTTCTCTTTTTTGATACAAGGTGCTGCATTTTTATTTTATTTCAAAATTTTGAAAATTGTACTTAAAAACATGACATTTAGCATCTATATTAATTTTTTTTCAAGATTGAGCTTACAAATAGCAAAATGTAGTATAGTGTTTTCCAAAATAACCATGAAACCAGAATCCATTAGAAAATTGGTACTGTCCAGAGTTTCTTCGTGTCACTATTGGTTATAGTATTTGAAAAGTATACAGTATGGAAGGAGCTAGAGAAAGTACCATTTTATCAGCAGAGGAAGTAATGCTTTTTTAAAAAACTTAGCAGCTCTGAGAATGGATGTTTACTGAAAGTTGTGACAGGCAGGAAAAACTGATTATAGAATGAAGAAAGAAAAGTCACTACAGAAAATTACCCTCTTTAAATCTGAGGAGTTGGTGGACATTCTCATTGCCCCTAAGAATTTGGGATCCATGAAATAAATTCCTAAATGTGTATGTAAGGAAAGTGTCAATATCTTCGACTTTTGATAAATGTTTTGTTTGTTGCTGTAAACTGAACTGGTTGTACACAGTTAAAGATGATAATATAAAAAATCCTGTGAAACCTCAAACAATGTGTGAAGGTCAAAGCAAATGTTTCTCAAAAATGTCATTATTCAGTACAGAATATATATTAGGCACTGTAAATGCTAAAAACAAAAACAAAAACAAAATCCCAGTATGAAATTGAGAACTTGATTATTTTTCCTATCTGATTTTTTTTCATGATTAGATAATTAGATGCATAGTAAATTTCTAAATAAAGAGGTCTGTTGTACTCTTCTCAGCTTCTTCCTATACACACACACACACAGCTTCCCTTTATGTATGGTAGTACATTATCAAGCCAGGAGAATGATGTCAATGCATTACTACTAACTAGATTACAGACTTAGATTTCACCAGGTTCTTCATGCATTCTTATGTGTGTATGTAGTTTTTGCAGTTTCATCACACGATTAAATTATACTACCAAGAACAATATACAAATCGGTAGATCATCTGGATAAAAGAATTCCCTATCCCTAAGTCCTGGCAATGTTAACATAAACTTCATCTTAAGACTTGTGTTAATCTGTTAAGATTACTATTTAAAGTAATAAACTAGTCAATGTAAATAACACTGCAAATTGATTGCCTAAATTTTAGAAACCTTTACATATGCTCTCATTAATCATAACAGATTTTGTTCTCTTTAGTAGGATTTATTATAGAGTTCTTTGAAATAACTTTTATTTTACAAGGTTTTAAATACTACATTTAAAGTACTTTTAAGTGATGTTGGTTTTTAACAAAATAAAAGGGATGACTGGAAATTTGACAGATGGGAGTAGCATTTGATTTCCATTCTGAAAAACTTTGGATAGGTAAGGGGGCCCACCTTAGAAGGAGGTCAGCTGTTACTTCTGAGTCTTCTTCCTTGAAATTTTAAGATGAGAAGATAACAGAGTCTGAAACTGCAGTGTAAACTAGAATGAAAGATAAACTGGATCTTTCGAGTTCCGTTACTTTGAAATGGTAAAAAGACGCTTTGTAGTACAAAGGAGAATAGGTGAGCTTCATAAAGTTCTGCTTTACAATAGTGATATTGTATGTACCAACATGAGTTACACGGCAAAACAGTCCACACAGCATTTTGAAGATGCAGTATACTTGGAGAGATCATTTAATGTAAATTTTATCTTCAGAGTTGTTTTAATCCTCTCGTATAAGTGAGAAGCTCTCATGTTTAGAAGGGGGAGATTTAAAGATGTCTCATAATAGTCTCTAAAGCAATCTTTTTAAAAATTAATATGTATCTTTGTGTTATATCTAGGGCCTTATTCTCTTAGTGTACATGAACTGTCTAATTCCTTTAAGGTAAAACATATTTATAAGTTTTAATAAATCTTCCTTAGTCTAGAGATTCTGAATCTGTTCTCATATCCGAATCACCTCTGACACCTACACTGGTTCTTATTCAGAAAGTTCTTATTTATCAGCACTGTGGTGACACTGAATGCCTGTGTGATTTTCTACTCCACACTTGATGATATTTAGTTATTTTTATTTAATATTTAGTTACTGTTGTCCGATGTTTTAGCTTTTTAGAGTTTTTCAAACATTTGGATATTTTGAAGTTATAGTGGCTAAATGATGTCTTTTTAACTGTATCATTCCAGTACTAGAATTATCATCAGATCATAATACATGCATAAGGATTTGCTTTTAAACTAGATAAAGTGGGAATTTTTTCCCCCATATCATATTTTACTTTGTTAAGGAAATATACACTATAGTTACCAAGTAACTTACCATCTCACCTATAACTTTACATATCTAGATATCAATCATAATATCCAGTTGGATTCTGGTGTACAATTAGTTTTAGATATTAAATATGCCTTTAAATGTGAAGATATTAAAGTAATTTTTACCTACACAGACACAGATATGTATATGCACTGTGCTGTTTAGAATTTGGGTGAAGTCTGTATTTCCCTAAATCTATTGACAGGAAGTTTTAAATTTGCGAAGGAGACTTTTGACAGCCCTTTAGTGATTTATAATTGTAAAAATGTATTTTGTGTGAAATACACTTTATTTTCAGGGAGCTCTTGTGAGTGCCTTGGCTGATGACACCTTACATTTATGGAATTTACGTCAAAAGAGACCTGCCATATTACATTCACTTAAATTTTGCAGAGAAAGGTAAGAATTCTCTCATTTACCCTATATGTAGGATATTTGCTATTCTTTTCTGAAACATTTTCTTTGAATTTTATTACTTTAAATACTTTTTTTGTGTGACTTTATTCAGTCTAAATTTCAAAAACCTGGAAGGATATATAATGAAAAAACAAGTTACCTTTCTTTTCAGACCTAATTTCTCTCCAAGGGCAACCATATAAATGTCTTGTGTCCTTTTACAAATAGCTGCGGTTTGTATGCATAGCATATAGAGGTATATAGAAAATTCTTAAAGACACTCTGTCTTAAAGTGATAATTTTGTAATTTATGATCTATATTAACTAAACCAGAGATTTTACTTAGCTAGTCTTTCTTTACAAAAGCAAGTGATAGAAAAGGAAAATTGTTATAGCCAATGCTATTACCATACAAAATTATTTAAATTATGGATAACTCTGAGCTAGATATTAGTACTAGATACCTTCTCTCACTTTAAACATTATATGTTTTAAGACTTTATATGTAGAAGTCATTTTTAAGAAATGATACAGGGCCCTCCCTGGTGGCGCAGCGGGTTAAAGCATGGCACTGAGAGACTAAAGCCACTTCCACATGACTTCGATTCCCGCCTGCCCCAGAGGTGACCAGATGGCGCGGCAGACCTCTCCTGACCCGCCCCCTGCTCCCCTCATCAGTGTACTTCGTTGATCTGCCTGTTCTGCTCCCCACTCTGTCTCTGGTGAAGCCTCTCACTGCCCCTGAGCCTCTGGCCTGTACCCCAGTTCTGTATGCATAAATAAATAAATCTTAAAAAAAAAAAAAGAAATGATACAATCTAAAAATGTTTTGTAATTCTTAGCTAAAGGAATTGTATTGGGTTGTTGCCATACCATATCACACAGTAGGTGACTTAAACAACAGAAATTTATTTCCTCTTAGTTTTGTATGTTAGAAATTTAAGATCAAGATGTTATTTGGTTGTTCTTGTGTTTTGTTTTGTTTTTTAATGACCTACACTTTGGCCATCATCTTATCTCTCTCCCCTCTGTGATATCTGTCCTGATTTTCTCTTATAAGGGCATCAGACGTAAAATTAACTATACTTCCTTTAAAGCTACTTGTTTTTCTTTGAGTACTTTATAGTTTTTTTCCAGGAATCTGATTTGTAGCTCTTTCACTTGTGACAGATGTGTTGATTAGATTTAGAGAAAAAAATAAGCCTGCATTCTAAACCAGTGTTTGTAAAACACAGTGTGATATGAATACATAGTAATAAGTATTTCATCCTAACCTTTGTTAAAGAAGAATTAATATCCAAAAGTCTTCTTAGAAAAAAGAAAACTGTTTGACAGGTGGTGTAATTCTTCAGCAGCAAGTGGGAGATTTGCAACTATAAGGTGCTGTTGAGCTGACTGCTACCAAGCGCCAGGTTTCCTCAGTATAAATAAATGCTCATAGAAACAAACACTAATTTATCCTTTTATTATGATTGTATAATAGTATGATTTTTATCTAAACACTGCGTTGCATATTTACGAAGTATCTAATTTGCCCAATATGCACATGAACTGGGCACAACTGTAAAAAGAATATTTGGGTAGATAGGTAGCAATCCTCAAAAAACCTATATAGGTCTTGCAAAGGTTTGAATCAGTAACTACCCTATTTAACAAGAAAATGAAATCACAATATTGAAGCAAATTAAAGACCTAGAATTATAGTAGTAATTCATCATACTGGCAAAATATTTTTCTTTGAAAACTGTGTAATGAAAAACATACAAGCATTAGAAATGATAGTGGCTTGGCAAGATGAAATTCAGAACTAGTACACAGGAACTAAGTGTTACCCAGATCTGTTAGAAAAGCAGACAAGAATGTGCAACTGTGGATACCTAATTGTGATCCACCAGGAAAAATGATTGGTGATAAGGAAAAGGTATGTCAACTAGGCAATTCTCAGTGTAGAGAACCATACCCTGAGTCAGGTTATAAAGGAGAATTCTCTAGAAATGGAAAAGAATCACTATTTATGGATCTTGAGACTATAAAAGAAAGATGGTCAGAAAGTGTTGGATAACTTAGAACAAATTAATCCATAATAATTAAGAAATTCTGATGACAAATTTGAAGAGATATTCAGTGATACTGTTGATCTAGTTGGTCTACAAGATCTAGGGCCTCAATATGGTTAGGTGCAAAAAGAATGGGATGTTTGACCAAAATTGAATGTCAGAGTAATTTATCTCTACTGATCATGTGAAAGCACAGTGATCTAAGCCTTGTGAAAAATAATAAAGACACAATAATGAATGAAAGTTCATTTTTTATATTTAGGGCAAGAAAATTAAATAGATTAATGGTAGAATTAGGGTATCTGTAATTGCTCTTACTGCATTAATGCAATACAAGCTCAGGCAAATAGTGTCTCGGACAGCTGAAAAATTGACTTCTGTGCAATTACTGGTTGCCCTAGGAGTAACAGTGGAAATAGTGCTTCATGTTTGGAAGTGAAAAAGAATACATTTTAAAAGATATGTTTAAAATAATACTAACAGAATTCAGGTGAACATTGGTGCCTTCTCTGTGCCAGAGATTACACTAGGTGTTGTGATAGCAAAGGTGAATAAAGTGTGTGAACAGCTTGTGTTAGAGCAGAAGCCCAGACATTTAATAACTGTTACAGATATGGGTGTCATTTTAGACATTTGTTAAAAACTCATGACAGAATAATTAATTCAGTCTTTTTCAATTTGATTTTTTTTAAATATAGTAACTTCTTTTACAAAAGAATTCACACTAAAACTACAACCATGCATGTGAAACTATTAAAACTTCTGAGCACCTATATTGTTGGGATTTTAAGAGTTATGACCGCTTTGGGAAATGTTTTTTGCAGTGTCCACCTACTTCATGATCTAACCATGTTTGTGGTTAGGCATACTCTGATATTGGTCCTGAGACTTTTGCTCCCTGGTGTATACTTAATCCTCCACATTCAAACCAAACTCAACTAGAGGAAGGCATTTTGTAGAGGTAACTGGGCTCCTAGGTATTTGACCATAGCATATGGAGATTTTCCTCAGTAGGCGTGACTGAATCAATTGGACATTTAAATGGGACTGGACTTTTCCTGGAAAAAGGGTCCAGATCTGAGAGGCTTTTAGTGTAGGGGGACTTGGTCTGACAGCCCTAAGAAGCTGAATTGCATTAGTAGCCTGAGATGCCTTGAGAGATGACTCTCTCCAGTGGCCTGGCAGATACCTGGGCTTAATCCTCCCAAGGCCAAGTGGAGATCCCAGTAATGCTGTGTCTGGACTTCTACCTACAGAAACTGAGCAAACAGATGGAGTCTTGCTGTAAGCCATTACATTTGTTGTGATTTTTATACAGTAACAAATAAATAAATAAAGATATTGGCACCTGAAAGCATGTTTAAAAAACATCCAAATGAATTTGAAGATAGACTTTACTCAGTGATTCATGAATTGGGCAGTATCCCATTTATTTAGCAAGGAGAAAGGCACTAGGAGGAGTTGTACAAAATAGAAGGATTTTAGAATCCAAAAAATTGTGGGACAAGGTTATTAACCAAATAAAAAGTAATTCAGGCAAAGCCACTTTTCCTGTAGTGGACAAGAAGTCTTACGTAGATTACCTGTTAGTGCTGGCTAGGAAATGCCAGATAAATTCATTTAAAATTCCTCTGAGGGGGAGACTGTAACACCATGAGGTCCGGTGTTACATGTTGGTGGGACTTGACATAACTGATTCTACTTTGAATCTATTGTTTTACTCTGTGCAGTAACAATGACCCCCCCCCCACCACCACCAAAAATGTGAAATTGCTTTGAAACCTGGTAGAAGAATTTTGAACAGCATAATGGAAAAGCTTAAATTGCTGGACTCTGGACTTGGCTACAGCAATGAAAGCTGAGAAGGGAGAGACAACCATGTTGGTGGAAACTGGTGGTTTCTTCTTCTGTATCAGAAAACTTGACAGAAGTTCTTTTGTGCAGTGTCTTGAGTGATAATCGCATGCATATTTAGCTATACTACCTGTAAGTGATTGATACAGACATTTAGTTGAGGAGATTTTCAAGGACAGGAGTGATCTGACCTTTTCTTGCTGTTCCATTTACTGTAAAAAGCAAGAGGAGGGACCTTCCTGGTGGTGCAGCGGGTTAAAGTACAGCACTAAGAAGCTAAAGCCACTTCAGCATGAGTTCGATCACCACTCCTGAGGTGATCCACATGGCGGCAGACTTCTCCTGACTCGCCTGCTGCTCCCCTCAGCAGTGCACTTCGTCATTCGGCTTGTTTGCTCTCCACTCTGCCTCTCGTGAATCCTCTGACCACCCCTGCACCTCTGGACTGTACCCCAGCTCTGTATGCATAAATTAATAAATCTTTAAAAAAAAAAAGGGGGGGGGCTGAGAACTGAGATCCACAGAGGCTCACTGTCAGACCCTGAAACCTAAGTACAAGTGATCCAGTCCCCAACTTGATTTCAAAATCATATGGGCCAACTAAACTCCTTTATACCTCCTACTTTTCCCTACTTTGAAGAGGAATTTCCTGGTGGTGTTGAGAACAGACATTTGTCTCTTTAATTTTGTATATCCACAGTTGGGTGGCATTGTGCCCACAAGTCTTATTTAATAGGCTACATTCAAGACTCTGGTCTTCAACAAATTTAAATAATGACATTTTAGTAAGATTATGGACTTGCATTAATATTTTAATTGGTCAAGACTGGGAAATTTTGGAAAGTTGAGAAGACGAGACTGTTAAAGGCATAATTCTAAGTCCCCAAGATTTATGTCTCTTGGTATACATACACCTCCTAATTATTTAGTCAGTTCTAATTGCAGATGTAATTGAGATTTCAAATCATTTGACCTTCATGCACAGAGTTTTATTTCTTTGGTTTTAGGTTTTTTATCACTTAATTCACAGTGGCAGCAAATGAAGTCACTCTGGTCAGCTTGACTTGATTTTGGAATACAGTGTGGTTTGTGTTTCTCTCAAAAATATGCTATGAGCACTTTGGTGAACATCTCACTGATGTTGAAAAAGAGTAGATTGAGGATTGGATGGTAAATTGATACCAGCCAATACCTACTGTAATTTTGACTGCTTTCAAAATGAGTTTGAAACTTTAAAGTTACTTCCTAAAAGGTCTTACACAACATATGACTACTTATTATCACCAAAATTCATTTTATCTTTATTTTCTTCTTTCTGCATTATAATCCAGTCTCCTTGAATTTTTAGGTTTTTGAGGAATTACCTTGTACTCAGGGTAATTCTTATGAGCTGTTCATATGAGCTAACCTCCCTGCTCGTAAGGTACTTAATGATTCTCTTTGCATGACACCCTCTTACTTATCTTTAAAGCCTCACTGTGACTCCTTTTATAGATTTTTATGTAAACTCCCCAATCTAGGTTTGTGCCTATTTCATACTCTCCCTTATTTCATCCTCTTTTCCACAAAAAGTACTTACTATGCTTATTGTAGTTTCCTTGCTTCATTGCACTCACCATCAGAATATAAACTATTTTCTTTTATCATTTTATTTGTATAGCAGTCTCAGTGACTAGCATCTAAAAGATGTTTATTGACTGATTGGCTGGTACTTCATGGATACTCTACAGAAACTAGAGGGACATGGTCCCATATAGGCAGCACTGGTTACCCTGCAGAGACATTCTAAGAGGGAGAGTCTTAAAACAAACAAACAAACAAACAAAAAAAATGTAAAAATATTCACCCCAAGCTAATACTGTATATAATCTTTGTTCCTCCCATTAATAGATCCAAAGTCCATTAATAGTATTATCCTTGGAGCATTATTTGGTCCCCAGCCCATTGCAAGGCTTTTAAATTCTTTATATTTTTGCAAAAAGAGCAAGTGGGGAGAATTAAGAGCTTGTGTTAGATTTCCTTTTCCACAGCCTGCATCCTTGGGAGGCATAGCACACTTCCATTGTAGTAACTTGGCAGTAATATCAAGATGGTTTTGGTTTTTACTTTTCTTGACTTACTGTATTAGCAAGAATTTCCAGAACAGTGTTCGGTGATACTATTGATAGCAGGTATCTTTTTATTAAATATAATTTTGAGAATACAGTTTCTAGGGCATTACTGCTAAGTATAAATAGGGTGCTGGGTTGACAAATTCATTTTTTCCCCTGAGAGTTGCTTGTCAATTATGGAAATTAAATTTTTCTTGGCTCCAATTTTAGATTAAAATGTGGCTTTTCACCTCCATTACATGGTCAAGATGTGTTTAAACAGAAAACTAAAAAACAAATCTATATAGAAAAAGATTAAAAATTCTACACAACACACAATAATTAAGAGGAAAAAACCATCCATTGGTTGGTAGACAAGAAGCCAACATTTAGAATAATTTGTACAATATTCCTAAAAAATTCCCATCTAAAATTCCTCATGTTTTATTTGTGTATCTTACAAACATAAAAAAAAAAAAAAGGGAAGTATATGTTGAATTCAGGCTATTAGTATGATTTACTAAGAGTAAATTTTAGAGGAGAGATACACATACTAAAAATCTAATAATATCATTTGAAAGACATTTGCATAAGTGTACAAATAGTCATAATGTATGTGTGATATAGAAACAGATCAGGAGAAAACAAGAAACTTATTTAATAAAAGCGACATAAGCTTTAGACTGGAGGATAGAGTATACCTATGTAATATAAGGATGTCCTGTTTAAAAAAAATGGAAAAAGGGCCCTCCCTGGTGGCATAATGGGTTTAGGGCACAGCACCACAGGCCATCAGCAACCACTTCACCACTTCAGTGTGAGTTCGATCCCGCCTGGGAAGTGACCCACATGGCTCAGTAGACCCCTCCTGTCTCACCTGCTGCTCCTCTCATCAGTGTTGATTTGCCTATTCTGTTCCCCACTCTGCCTCTGGTGAATCCTCTCACCACCCCTGCAACTCTGGCTTGTATCCGAGTTCTGTATGCATAAATAAATAAATATATCGTTTAAAAAAAAAAAGTGTGGTAACTGAAGTTGGGAAGTACGATGTTACTTTTATCATAGCATTCTTAGACAGAAGCACTAGTGTCCTCATTCCTCAAGGTAATATCACTAATTCAGAACTTTAGGAAACCCGGTACAACAGGGAACAGTTTTTCAGATGGTATTATTACTTCTATACTTGACATGTCATTTTCCTATTTGATATTTATTTTTATTGTTTCATTTATGATAGTCACTTGAAATTTTTTTTTTTTTGGTGGTCACTGAAAATGTTATATTAAGGTTTCACCCCATAAAAAAGGGTAATGTCATGACTTACTTGGGCATAATTCCAAAAGATTTTAAATGTTTATGAAACATTGATATTTAATTAATAGAGTACACTAAATCAATACAAATGTAAATTAACCTTCAGAGATCTCTGAAGAGTACTTTTCTAAACATTTATTAGATTGCTGAGTTATACACCGATGAAATTTTTACTACAGTAGCTATGACAGTTATCAGAAAATATATATGGGATTACAAATAGAAAGGAAATCTTTCAAATGGATTTATACGTTGCTTTCAGCCAGCACTGCATTTTTTAAAAAAAATTCCTTCCATGCTGATTAGTGCGAACTTAACTAGATGCACGAGGGCCTGGTGGCAACTGTCAGTTTCAACTTTCTAGCATTGACACTACAGAAAGGCATAGAGGAGGGTTAGAGGAGGACTCCAGGTAGCAGGTGACTAGGTCCAGCACACTTTCTCCCTCTGCCCACTGAAGCATATGGGAGAGGAGAGGAAGACCATGAGTCTTTTAAGTAAGAGAATAATAAGATCTGACTTGGCTTTGAACAGATAAGTGTTGCAATAGTTCGCAGTTGATGGTCACAAGTGATAATGGCTTAAATTAGTCCCAGGCCAACTGGAAAAGATCATGCTTAGTGAAATAAGCCAGAAAGAAAAGGAAAAATACCGGATGGTTTCTCTCATAGCAGGAATATCACGGAACAGGCGAGAAAATAATGATAATGATGAACAGCTACATACCAGAGACATTTTATGGGGGTGGAGTGGGGAATGGGATCAGAAACAGTGGGGGGAGGGAAATGCACTGGACTATGGTGATGGTAATATGGGTGATTTGGTGATGGGAAACCCAAGGGGATTGCAACTGAGATGGGAAAATGCACAAAATGATGTAAAAATAAACTATTGTATTATAAAAAAAAGAAAAAAAATAGTCCCAAGCCAGGACACTGGCAAGGGAATAAGTCAGGAATATCTGAATGATATGTCAACTAACATAATAAATCATCACCTTTTATATCATCATTTGCTTAACAGACTTTTATTGAATACTTACCAGGTGCGCGGCAGTGTGATATTTACTGGAAATATAAAAGTGATGACGTATTTCCTGTTTTTTTTTTTTGGCTGATTTAATAGCAAGATAGGCATATAGATAAAGTTATTTTTCTATATTTATGTTTAAGGATTAAATTTCAAAGTTACAGTCATCCATGTTATTTTTATGCCCTTGTTTATGGATGGTCTGACTTAACATTATTTAGGAGGCTATGCATGTTCTTCTTTCTTTTCTCTCAAAGAAAATGGATAACTATAAAACCTTGGGAATTTGGTGCTTGTTGATGATTTTAAATATTATAATATTGTTTGATAGATTGCTGCTAAGACTAAATTGTGAATAGGATATATATGTATCAGTCCCTAACATTTAATAGTTATTTTATTCAAGTCCCCTTAGCAAATACAAAAATTGTTGTGTTCACAGTAGCGCTTTGTGTATAGAAGTGGGTTTAAGTCCAGTGGAGTATATATATATAGTAAGATACGAGAAAATTCACCTTGATAAATCTGTTGGAATGAGACTCTTTTACTTTGATTCAGTGTTTCTATTTTAAGATACCTTTTCAGGCTCAGTCTTAAAGTATTGCAGTATATAACCTTACTAGTGTTTACTAAGTGTTAATGTTCTTCTTTGATTCTCGTGTATATGTGAAAATTATTTTCATTATAGCCTCATGCTTTAATAATGTCAACATATTAACTTAATTTGGCCTCTTGGTATCTGTATAAACTGAGTCACTTTTGTCTATTATCTCTAATGATCTGTAGCACCTAAAAATGAGGTAATGTTTATAATAAAAGTATTTGAAAAGCAATAGTCATGAATTTGATTTCAGTCCAAGTAGTGTTTTAACTTCTTGACATATATACATGCCGTTTCTACTTCAAAAAGCCAATTTAGGTGTTTTTAACAGCTCTAGAAGTGTAAGAATTTGTTTTCGTACAAGTTTTTATAGTTTTTTCCCCCCACTTTTAACTATGAAGATTTTAGTTGAGTGGATTATATTATAAGCAGATCGATTTGCTATGGCTACATGTCATGCCATCCTGAAACTTAGAGGCCACGATCACCACTGTTTTGTTTGCTGCTGTTTCCGGGGGTCAGCAGTTCGGGCTGCTCAGCAGAATGTTCTCGCTCATGCAGTTGCAGTTACATAGCTGCTCACCTGGGTTGTGCTCCCTAGCTTGACTTATATGTTTCTCTGGGGGTTGGAGCTTGCACTGGGCTGGGCGAGTGTCTTGAACACGTTAGTCTGGACTCATCACAAAGCATCTGGGATCCAAAAGCATAAGTAGGCAAGTGAAATGTGCAAGTACTTTTCAGACTTCTGCTGTGACCCAATTGCTGAAGTTCCACTAGTTGATAGAACCCACATGAGCAGTGCTCCGTTCCATGTATGGGAGACCAAGGAGGGTTGATACCAGGATGGAGATGAGGCCACTAGGCTCCTGACTATGTACTAAGTCAAATTACTGTGGTAATTGTACATATGATAGTTCTTAAAACTATTTTCAGATTTGTTGATCAGAATTCTTTAAAATTGATTTGTCCCAGGGCTATTCAGTGTCATTTGTTTCGTGACACTTTTACTGAAAAATAATAGTTTTCTGTCATGAATCACTTCCCTTGTCATTAAGTCATAACAGTCAATCTCCCTTCTGCGTGTATATACATAGATACACACATATACACAGGCACACACACCTCACTCACACATACATGTATGTATATGTATAATTTTATGTGCTTGAACATGTTATTGCTTACAAGTAATTGATATAATTACCCATCAAATTATTATGTAAAAACTTGGATACTTTATCCTTTAAATTTTCATGACTCTTATTTTGTACATGATGAAATAAGATGATGTTTATATAACAAAAAACACAAATACAGAGTTCTGTTTACTCAGTTACCAATTTTATATGTTTTCACTGAATAACTGATTAAGAATCTTGAGATTCTTAGTAAGGAATGTTGATTTTCTCTTCTAGTATGTCTTGGGAACCACATTTTTGTTGGCCTTTCCTAGTTTATCAGTTTTGTATTAGGTTGAAACATTTTCTCACTTCTCACTTCGCAGATTTTCACATATTCAGAGCAGTTTGTTTGCTAGTTAAGAAATTTTCAAGTCAATTGTGATAAAAGCCATTTGACTTTCTCTCAATATACTCAAATAATGAAGGTAGTTACAGAGCAGAGTGATTTTTTAATTTGGTGGTCCTTTGTACAAATGCACTCTTATGATTTGAATTTCTTTAAACAATTGTACAAGACACATTTTAGGGACCATATTAAAGTCTTGTGCCAAGATAATTAAGTGAATATTTTACACTTTTCATTTCTAACAAGTATAAAGATGTTTAAAATTCTTAGCAATGTAATGCGAGTTTATTTATAGTTAATAATGGGGAAAAAAACCCACTGTGGTAGGTGATATTCAGAAAGTGAGTATATATATATTTCTGTTTTTATTATTCATTTTCTCAAACATTTAAGAAACAGCTACAGAATATTGTTGCTATGCTAGAAACTGAAAATACTGGATGATATAACCAAAATCTCTGTCCTTGAGGCTTAAACCTTATAAACATGTTTTTAAAAAAAATTTTGCAAATGCTAAAATCAAATATGTCTAATATAACTATGAAAGTAGCTATTAATTTGTAAATAATGGAGAAATGCAAAAATAGTGGTTAAATATTTCTGATTGTTTTTCTGCTTTCTGTTAACCTGTCATTAATTTGGCTTATTTACTGTGAAATATTCTGGAAATTTCAAAGTAGGTAGCCCTATTTTGTTTCAGTCTAAGGCACTCTTCAAATGAAATTATTGTTCTTTTTTTTAATGTTTTATTACTTTGTTCATTTTCTATCTGGCATAAAAGTGTTACTCTACATACAACTGCTGCCCTAGTTGATAGAGTGTAACTTAGTTTTAATACTAATTAGCTGACACTTATTGAACACTTTCCTATGTCATATCCCATTTTAAGCATTACCGTGCTTTTTGTTTTATTTGCTCCCCAGCTTAACATTGTAAGGTAGATGTGCTTTACTGCCTAGAAACTGAGACTCTGAAAGAGTGAGAGGTTTACTGAAGGTCATGTGCTACATACAGCCATGGAGCTGGGAATGAACCCCACCTAGGCTGTCTAGCTCCAGAGCTCTGATCTATTTATTCATCAAAATAACAATCTGTTTTCATAATCTCCAAATCCACTAATCTCTGAAAGTAGAAACTTGTAGAACAGCATTATCAAGCATCATTGACCTAGACTAAACTGCACATATTTAAAGTGTACAATTTCTAAGTTGTGATGCATTTGTATAACCATGAAACCATCGCCTCAATCAAGATAATGAACCTACCCATCACTGCAGATGTTTCCTTCTGGTAATCCCCTTTCTGTTACTGACCTGCACTCCACAGTCTCCAGGCAACTATTGACCTGTCTCTGTTGCAGTAGATAAGTTTGCCTTTCTATTGCATATAAGTTGTAATTGAACAGATTCATTCAAGATGTATTTTTTGGTCTAGCTTCTTTCAGTTATAAATATGTTGAGATTCATCAGTGCTTTTTATCTATTCCTTTTATCCACTGCATATTTTTTTTAGATATATACCACCATTTGTTTATTGATTTATCTGTTGGTAGACACTGGATTGGTTCCACCGTGGGGGGTTTTACAAAGGTGCTCTGACCATTTGTATACAAGTTTTGTATAGATGTGTATTTTCTTTTACTTGGGTAAATACTTAGGAATGTAATAGAGAAATAACTGAAAATAATAACTAGATAAAATTGTATATTTGAAAGTTGTTACAAGGGTAAACTTTAAAATTCTCATTAGAAGAAAAACTTATGACTATGAAGTGATGGATGATGATTAGACATACTGGTGTGATTGTTTTGCAGTATAAGCACATATTGAATCTGGTTGTATACCTGAAACTAATGTGATGTAAAATGACAGTTACATTGTAATTAAAAAAATAAACTGCCATACCATAAATTGTAGACGGAAACATTCCGAGCATTCACGGTCATACTAGGTAATATCCAAAATATGTGTGAAAATAATATCCAATAATATATTACTTTCAAAAATGGAAAATTCTGAATTCAGGGCCTTTATGACCCTAAACTTTTCAGAAAGGTATCATAGGCTTAGAGCTTTGTGAAAGTAATAAGTACTGTGAAATGCTTTTTGCTTCAGTAAACATTTCTATGCTTTGTTAAAGTTAGACTAAACCTTTTAGAAAGACAATGCTGTCATATAAAACTCAATAGAAATTACAGAATATTACCTCTAGGCAATAGTGAGACCCTGAGTTATATGTATAGATGTTTTCATCTTGAAAATTTTCTAATTAAACTCTGTTTTAATGGGGATAGCAAATGTTCAATATGCTGTATCTTGCCTGTTATCAGTATTGAGAGCTCAGAGTAATAATTATCATTGTGTATTGTTTGAAGCTATCCTTTTGAAGTTTTAAATACTTTATTCTTTGAAAGACATAATAGGTAGTAAGTGGGAAAATGAGCACTGTATGATTCCTGTATGCTGTAAAAAGGACAGTATAGGTTCTGATCTTTAATAAAATGAACTAATACAGAAATGATCTGAAATTGTTGGAATGATAGTAAAATTTAATACATGTATGTAAATTACTATAATTTGTTAGTGATACCGTCTCATATAATCCACAAATAGAAGGAGATACATATTTCAATAATGGTCACTGCTTGCCTAGGCTTACAGATTAATGAGGAAGGCCAGGCCCCAACACTTTTGCAATGTTGGCCTGATGGAGGTACAGAGTATTGGGGTGTCAGTATCAGTGAGTTAGCAACTCTACTGAATCTTGAACTGAAGAAAAATGATTTGGGAGGAGGGTTTGCCTGAAAGAAGTAAAGAGCAGAGTAACTTAATTTAGTTATGTTGAATAACTCCTGAGAAATAAGGGTTAGAACCAAGGGATAATGTGGATATTGACTGATAAGAAATCTGTAATGTATTCAAAGTCATAGCAGATGTCATAACCAGATTTGAAACACATACTAATTTCGGAACTCACTGTCATTCTGTCTTCCATTCTATTTACTGTAAGCCCTATATCTGATGTAAGTTGAATTAGCATAATTGAATATTGATCACAATAGATAAATCTGATGGTTGTAATCATTTTTTTAATTTCCTAAGTTATATATGTCATGATTTAACCACTGATATGATTAATAAAATTTACTAGACTTTTTTCCAGTTTTCTTATTGGTGTGTTTCTCTTACAGGGTTACTTTTTGCCATCTGCCTTTCCAGAGTAAGTGGCTGTATGTGGGCACTGAACGCGGCAATATCCATATTGTCAATGTGGAGTCCTTTACACTCTCAGGCTACGTCATTATGTGGAATAAAGCCATTGAACTGTGAGTTTGAGCAAATATTCCGTATCTGAATTATAAGTGCTCTAGGTCATGATATTACATAACTAATCAGTAAATCTCTAATTAAAGTTATGTCATACATTTTCCTGCTGTTAAATACACATTAACCATTGAAGGCTTGCCATATTTGCAGTTTGTAAATCTAAGTGTATTATATATAGTATACATATAGATAGATAGACATGTATACATAGGAACATGTATAAGTTAAAATAACTGTAATGAAACAATTCTTATAGATGAAAAACTCCATTTTTTTTCTTTTATGTTCTAATTATTTTCTTTTAAATTCTGGTCATGCCTCACTAAATAGATTTTGTGAGCCATTTGTGGGTTGCCAGCCATGCTTGGAAAACACTGATCCAAGTCACTATTTGATTTCATAATCAGTGTAAATAAATGCTCATGAAGTCAACGGATCCTGTGTGAAAGCTAGCACTGAAGAATAAATTGGCAGTTAATTGTCCTTATTTATGATCTTTAACAACAACACTTGGTTGAGCCAAAAGGCCCTAAGCATTTTCAGCGCTAAATTGTCACTCTTGGAATATTATATTTGAGGGCCCTCCCTGTTGGCACAACGGGTTAGGATGCAGCACTGCAAGCTGACCTCAGCCACTGCGGTGCGTGTTCAATCCTCAGCTCTGGATGTGACCCACTTGGTGCAGCAACCTCACCTGACCCGCCCGCTGATCCCCTCAGCTGTGCACTTTATTTATCTGCCTGTTCTGCTCCCCACTCTGTCTCTGGTGAAGCCTCTCACAGCCCCTGAATCTCTGGCCTGGACCCCAGTTCTGGTGCATTAAAAATAAATAAATTTTTATGTTTGTATTTTTTCTTTTTATCTGTTTCTTTAGTTATACTATTTAGGCTTAAATATTTTAAGAGTACTAGTAGTATTCATTTTCAATGTTCCTTTTTGCTTTTATTTTCAAATAGTTCTGTATTGCACTCAAGAACTTAGACATCTCTGACACAGGATAAATTTGCGACATCTCCTCTGTTCCCCCCAAATTCTGTTATTCTTTTTTTTTTTTTATTCATATGAGGAGCTGCATCATTTGGAGAGTTAGCTTCACAGTCCTGCATATGCACATGGTCCCTGTACCCTCCACCAAAGCCCAGTGGAGACCTACTGTCCTGGTGGCACAATCATGTGTGGTGTTTGTGTACAGCTTCGGCAGCTAGTGAGCCTGACTCGTCTTCTTCAGCCAGTGCATTGTCATTACATCTCAGTGCCTTGGCACAGGATGTGGGTTTCTGCTTTCTGTTCCTTGAGTCGTTCTCAGTAGCTACTAGGCGGCTAGATCTGGTGCAGGCATCTTGTGATTCACAAGTTACTTATGAGGTGAACTTGTCTCTCAAGCCTCAGGGAGATGCTCATTCCTATTGTATTAGGTATCAATTTGGTCTACATTCCAATCTGAATGGAATTTTTTTCTAAGCAAGAACAGGTGGCATTATTTCATTAACTATTTTGAAACAGTTTTTCCTGTTTTGGTGTGACCAATGGAACTTGATGAGATGCACACTAGAATTGAGAAAAATAGGACTGCAGTAATTTAGATACTGCTTTATTAAATAATATTACCTGAGAGTTTTACCTTGGGAATGTATTTTCTCTCCTAAAATACTAATTGAAGATTTTTCGTATACAGAAATTTCACGTATAAATTTTGCTGGCTAATATCAGCACTAGAGCCACTTATTAGTCTTTTTCTCTTATTCCTGCTTTGATCCATGTTAACAACTGTTCGTCTACTATTAATCACTTAGTGGATTATATTCATCCTTTACAAATGTGTCTTTATTTTCTGTTAATATAACTATAGATAATTTTACTGAAATTGTAATTGAGTAAAAATAAATCTTACTTTTTGTTTTTAGATCATCTAAATCTCACCCAGGACCTGTTGTCCACATAAGTGATAATCCCATGGACGAGGGAAAGGTAGAATTTTTCCTAAAATGTTTATTTTACTTTGTCTTTGGTATTTTTAAATATGCAAACTAGTCCAGGATACACTTACTTAGCAAAGCTGTAACTCCTAACAACGTTTTAATTCATGTGTACCTACTGAAGCACATACACATTATAAAGAAGAAGTGAAAGGAATTTCATAATTTATAAATTTAAGGAACAAAAACCCTAAAACAAGTAAAATTTGATAAATACGGTTACAGTTTATTTAGTTTTTGCTTATTCATAATGTTTTCTCTCATTTTCTGATAAACCTGACAAAAAAATTTCCTTTTCGTTTTTAATTCCTTTTAACACTTCATTTATACAAATTTACAACACATATTACATAATAGTTTATTTTAATTTTGTCTCTGTATATATAACATAAGCTCAGAATTTTCTTTAATAGATTATAATGTGCAAATTCTTTTAATATTAATATTTTTACATTCTGAAACAGTTTTATACAGCTATTGCCTAGCTTTTATAAATTTTAGGTTTATCACTATATTTAAAAATAACAAAACTTCGTTTCCACTGATGTTCTATTTCCTAATGTAACCAATTTTTCACATAGTGCTATTTAAAAATAGCTTTTTAATGTATATAATTTTGTGGTATTCACCTAATACGAAGATGTTCATCACAGAAATGAATGAAATGAGATGTCTGGATTATGTGAAAAAGTTTACTTAGGTCTTTTCTTTCCTTGTTTTGTGAGGTTGATTAAGACTACATGTTGTTTCAATTGCTCTACAGAAAAACAAAATAGTAAATTCACTGTTTGCATTTAACTTATCATCACACAATTGTATGTATTTAGAGATTTTATGTGAAACAAGTTACAATAACCTAGAACTCCACTTTTTTTTTTTTATATAAATTAAGCATTTGTGCAGATGGCACAGTGGGAGAATTGGAAATTTCCCTACCTATTCCTCGAGTCAGTCACTAAGATATTTCAGTCCTTCCTTTACAGTGTCTCTTTTCTATTTAATCTTGTTATGACCACTGTAGTTCTAGTCTTTTCAGCCCATTCTAGAATAATTTCCATAGGAATCTATCTAGAGTACCCTTTTAAGTTTACTGTGCTCCTGCTCAGAAGCTGTCAGTATTCTGTAGTATCTAACAAATAAAATACTTTTACATAAAATGCAGCCCTAGATTCCAATGTCTCAGACCATCTTTATCTAACTGCTCTGTCAAAGCAAATACTATTTCCCAAATGTGAGCTCTTCTTCACTACTGTCAGGTCTTGGTTATGTGAGTCCCTCTGGTTGGGATTCTTTGTCACTGCTCCCTGTGCTGAATTCCTACCAACATTCTAAGGCTCAGATTTTTTAAATATATATTTTATTTCATTAATCTTCCCTACTATCTGTGACAGAATGCTGCTTGCTACTTCCAAATTCATTAGCACTTTAGTTGTACACTTTTACGCTATTTGTCATGCATTGCCTTGTGTTAGATGTTAGAAATGTGTGTTTCTTACCTGCCAAATCTGTGTCCAAGCACAGAAGTAATATTGATGCAGTTTGTAATTCCCATAGCATACAACATACAGTAAAATAATCATTATGTATTATACAATTTATTACATTCTAGTGAATATAGTAGAATATATACAAATAGCAACTCCTCAATATATACTTGATTTGTTTAATAAGTAAATCATAACTGCTTAGATAACTCCATTTTTTGAAACCTGGTATTATTAAGGTTAGTCTCCTTAAGTAAAGTGAAGATTAACCTGAGTTAAGGTTAGTCTACTTAATTTCCAATTAGTCTCATTCAAAATATTTTGAGATTTTAGGGTACTAGAATAGATTATATTGTTTAGCCTTTGAACTACATCAATGATTTTATTTCCAAATAGCTCTGTGACATTGTGTCACAAAAGAACGATACAGATAATAAGCCAAATTTTTTTGTGGGAGGATGCCATCACAGTAAGCAAAGGTCTTAGCTAAGGAAGCTTGGGCATTAGTGTAAAATTATTTATGGTAATTGATACTATGATGTCATAATATCATAACCACTGCTTATTGAATTCCACTTTGTATCAGACCCAGCTGGTCAGTTTGTATGCAGTATTTTATTTGATTTTCCAAGCAAATTTTAAGTTAGATATTTTCCCTGTTTTATAGCTGATGAGATGCAGAGATTCAATGAGATTATGTGTTTTAGAAGTAAAAGGATATTGGTGGAGCTGGAATTTTGAACACTGATTTCTCTGATTTCAGTCCCAGGGTGCTCACTCTTATTATCTAATATTTCCATCTAGTATGTAGATTAGTGATTAATGCAGAGCTATAAATCCACTCTTGCTTTTAGAAAAAAAAGGAAGCTACTAAACAATATATTAACTTTCCTGAGTTATAAAAGATTCTAATAGGAATAAGTATTGATAAAATTTTCTAAAGTGAAGTTAACTCTAGGTTAACTCTTGTAGGCACAGATTTCTAACACTTTTAGGATATTAGATCTGGTTAAAGGATTATAGTTCACTATAATAGTCTACGTTTATTTCAATCTGTTTAAGTAAAATTATGTCCTGCAAGTTATATGATAATTCAGCTAAGCAGCAAATCTAAGAGTAATGTGTCAGTTATCTTCATCCTAAGCACTAGTGTTGTTTTTACTAAATCATTACTATATCTTGTCTTTTCTATCTCTTATTGCTGAAGTTCCTCTTTTACTTTGCCCATCTAAAAATGCCATTTCATGTGTTTAAAATATTTGAAAGGACAGAGAAAAGGAAAAGGAAGTGAATTTTTCTCAGGAATATATATCCCAGATTGGAAAGGAGGAGTTGAGTTCCTGTTATCAAATGCTTACAGATATGTAATTATATCTTTATACTTATGCAGATTAATGGTAATAGTTGTCAATACATAAACATTTCATATAGTATTTCTAGATAATGTGTCATTTTCTTTTATTACAGCTTTTGATTGGCTTTGAATCTGGAACAGTGGTATTATGGGACCTCAAATCAAAGAAAGCTGACTATAGATACACTTACGATGAGGTAATGTTACCACTTTCACTAATTAAGACTGTTGTTTTTTTCTTTATTTCAGGGTGCCTTCTCTAATAAGTTGACTGGTGATTTTAGTTTAGGCAGCTATTTTAAATGCACTATCCAAAAATTTTCAAAAGCAATAGTATTTTCACATAGTTAAAGAGATACCAAATCTCTTGATATACCTCTGTCATTTTGCCATCTAATTCCTTAACCCAAGCAAGATATCAGTGTTGTCATTTTCTCACTTATTTCTCTTGGAATAGTCTTGTACTTATAAGCAAGTTAATAAATTCTATAGGTAGGATTTTTCTGGATGCTTTTCTGTTATTCATGGCTCTTTTTCCCTCAAATTTCCGATAAAATGAATAGTTTAGTGAGGCCTGATGAAATACGTATTTGTTTCAAATTTTAGCAAGACTACTTCATGTATGATGCTGTTGATCAGGTAGAAAGTTAAGTTTCTTTTTGTGACATTAACAGGTCACTGATATTCAAGACCTGTGTCTGTTAATGCATAATAGTTGTTTTAATCCTATAATTCTTTTTCTGTTACTTTGGACATTTCAGTTGAAAAAGTCTCATTTTCTACTTGATGATATAGTAAAACAATTCTAGTAGAATAAATCTTTGACTCACTTCAGTATTTGATCTAAATGGTTGTTCTCTAGTAATCTAACTGGTGACCAATTAGTGTTAGTTTTTATTTCACTATGTACTTACAGATTTAAACATTTGATGTAATTCAATCCCTTGATCTTATTAGTCATACTGCTTTTTCAGTCTTAAGTAGTGAACATCTTCTAAATTGTTAATTGAGTCTGTTGGTGATAACAGTCTTGAATAATGTTCTTGCTGTTTGCTCTAACAAAGCATATTTCTCATTTGCATATGTCTGTCTCAAACTTAGGTTAAGACCATTTTCCATGAATCTGTGGGGTTGTCTGTTTTTTTCCTTTTCTTTTTAGTGTGAAATGGTATCTGATAATGTCAATTTGAATACTACTGGTGTTTGCTGTTCATGAATTCAGTAAATAGAGCTAGAGCTAAGACATCTGTAAGTGATGTTTGTTTTTACAGGTAAAATATGTTGTATCTTCAAAATCATGATTTTGGTTACTTAAACAGCAATAATTTTTTCCTGTGTTCTCTTTTCTAATCTTAAGTGTTCAAGATTTTTGAATATATAAATTAAGTATTAAATGCCCTACATAGTGTGATGCTACATTATATATAAAACTATGTGCATATATTAAAATTCATCTCTTGAAAAAAGTAGGTAAAATTACAACAGTATGTCACATCTCATTTGCTTTGAACTAGACCTAGTCATAGAAAAAATAGTAAAAGCAACCTTAGGGCAAAAGATGAGAACACATTAAATGCAAAGGAACAAAGATTTAAATTATAGCACCTAGTTTCCTTAAAAACAGTGCAAGTCAGAACACAACAGAACAGTACAGTTATTGTACCAAAAGAATAAAATTGTCAACCTTTAGTTTTATATTCATCAGAAATATCTTTATCAGAAACAAATGCAAGTACTTTTATACACACACACATAAGTCAAAGAATAGGTAGATATAGGTTGATAGAAAAGCCTTTTTTTTTTTAATTTTCTTTAAGAGATAATTTTTCAAACCAAAAATTCTTAAAATGCATCATTGGCTATATGATGCATGTATAATTAAAGCACAAGCAATACTATTACTAATGTTAACTGCTAGTATATTGTCACATCTGAAGTCAGAATATTACTTGAAGGTTATACTGATATGATAATACAATAAGAGAAAATACATATTGTAAATGCTAAAGGAACAATAGTAACCCACCCACATAGTTAAAAGCAACAATACTAACCCACATGTAAAAACAAAGAATTATAGTTGTGTAAACCAGTGGCAATGAAACATAAAAAAGAGAAATGTAAAAAAAATAGCCAGTCCAAAAGAGGAAAAATGGGCTAAGGAATATGTAATTGAAGTAGAAAATAAGTAGCAAGATGGCCAATTTTAACCCACAAATGTTAATAATCATATAAAGTATAAATGGTTTCAAATTTTCAATTAAAAGGCAGAGGTGTTAAAAATGGGTTAAAAAGCAAGATCCATGTTATCTATAATAACCCATTTTAAATACATGCATAGATATTTTAGAAAAAATGATAGTAATTAGTTAAGACAACTGAAATGATTATATCATTATGAGCATAATCGATAGCAGAACACTCCACTCTACAACTGAAAACAATCTTTTTAATCAGACATAGAACATTCACCAAGATGGACCATATTTTGTACTATAACATCGTTCTAAATTTTAAAAGATTGAGATAATGGAAAAAAGTTTCTCTACAATGGAATAAAAATACAAATCAGCAATGAGAAGATTAAAAAATCTGAGTACTTGATTTTGAAATAACATACCTTTTAAATAACTCATGCATCAAACAAGAAATACAAGGTAATGAAATAGTTTAAGCTGAAAAAGGAAAAGTTATTGAAATCTGTGGGATGTTGCTAAAACATCTGCCACAGCATTAAATGCTTATATTTGAATGCAAGAAAAATCTCATGGCTTTAGCTTCTGCCATGAGGAATAGGAAGATCCTATTCCAGGTAAGATGAAATTGAAGAACAGAGATCAGTGAAAAAGATCACTGAAAAACAATATGAGAAAATTGGTAAAATAAAAGCTTCATTTTGCAAAGATCAATAAATTGCTAAACAGTAGTTTCTACATAAATACAGAAAGGCAAGTAAAAATATATGTACCACTGATGCCAGTAGATTGAGCAATTTAGGTGAAATGAATAAATTCCTTGAAAGTGCAAAAGCTCATTTCAGAAACCATAGTTAAACCTAAGTAGCTCTGCATTTTGCAAAGAAATTGAATTTTTAATGAAAACTTTTTTTTTTATTATTTATTCATGCACACAAGAACTGGGTACAGGCCAGAGGTGTGGGGAGTGAGAGCATTGATTAGAAACAGAGTGGGGAGCAGAACAGGCAGATTATTTGAAATACACTACTGAGGGGAGCATCAGGAGGGTCACCTCAGGTGAGACCTGCCACGACATGTGGGTCACCTCCCTGACCGGGAATTGAACTAGTGCTGCAGTGGCTGCAGATTGCTTCATAGTGCTGCTTTAACACATTGTGCCACCAGGCAGGGACACAATGAAAATATTTGACACAAAGAAAACTTTAGTATGAGAGATCTCTCTCGTGAACTTTATGAAGCAAAATAAAATTTATCAAAACAGTTACATTATTTAATGACCTGCCCTACAAAAGAAAGAAAATTGATAGTATTTTAAAATATTTTTGACATTTCCATGTAGGTTTTACTTTTTAATTTTTGTGATTTATTTATGATACAAGAACTGGGATACATTATGGACAGATGTGCGGGAGGTGAGAGGATTCATCAGAGACAGAACAGCACAGGCAGGTTGACCGAAATACACTGCTGAGGGGAGTAGAGGCAGGACAGGAGAGGTCTGCCACACATAGGTTTACATTTTAAAGGAAATGAGGGTACTGTCAATTTAAGCCCATTTGGGGGAAAAATGTGGATCCATTTGAAATCTTAACTACATAAAGAGAAATTGCAGTCAATTTAATATCTAAGGTATAATAATTTTATCAAGTTACAAAATGTATTATTCACTAACTATCTTGTTCAGTTACAAAGATTTGATGCTTCCATTCTATAGAGGAATTAATAATGGAATACGTGTTGAAATGCTCAGGCCAGAGCTATATAATTTAGTGTATATATACAAGAAATAATTCATTCAGTGCCCTGAGCCTTCTTTTGTTATTTGATTACTTGAAAATAATAAAAACAAAAATAGAGTATTTCCAACATTTGCTTTTTATGTATTTATAGGAATTATAATTTAAATTTAAATCTTTGTTAAATGATTTTGTTTTGTATTGTTGACTCTAAGGGCTTTAGCAAAGGTATATAATCACATTAGGGTTCAATATTGATCTTGAGTATAACATAAAGATGAATCTTACTTCTTACTATACAATTTTTTGTATAAGTGCTGAAAGATGTTTATTTGTATATATGAAATGGGAGAGCAGCTGAACTAAGCTTTTGTATACAACTTTTACTGTGAAGTGATTCTAATAATGATGGTTTGCAAAAAACAGTTGGCAGAGAATGTAATTTCCCTGCTATTCTAGTTAGTATAAAATTTGATAGGTAAATCACTAGCCTCTTTTCTTTCTAGAAAATTATTCTTTAAGATGCCTCTTATTTAATAAGAATAGCACAAAGCATTGTATATACTACTTTGCCAAAACCTAGTAATTAGGTACTACGCTTTGCTTTAAATGTTTCAGAGTAGGCAGTTCTTTATTTTTGTTTGTTTTTTTTTGTTGTTTTTTTTTTTTCCATCAAGACAAAAATACTAATGCCAGCCTCTTAATCCATTAACTGCCTCATCAAGTTTATTATAGTTATGGTTTCTTGTCAGACACAGACACTGTTTTTTAAAGAAATTGTGGAGTTGTGTGTTCTCTTTGTGGCTTTTGCCAATAATTCTATCACCCCCTGCCCCCAGACCCGCCACTTTACATTTTCTATTTTTTCTACCCTGACTTCGTCTTGTCTCTTTAACTTTTGTATATCTCTTATATATCCTTATGTTAATTTGTTCTGCTTGATGCTTCTTTGTATTCTCTTATTCATCTGTATCTGTTAATTTTTCACTTTATAAAGATCAAGGAGCCTCTTAAGAATATCCTAGAAATTTTATATCTTCTTGGTAAAGTAATACCAACTTACTTACAAAATTCATCATCCTCACCTTATCCCTCCTACTTCTTATCTCTTATTTTCTCCCATAAATTTTTCACATTTGCATCTTACCCACCTCTGATTATGAGCATGTGACAGGTATGGTGAGTGAAATTTGATCTTCCCACTTTTTTAACAGACATTTCTACTTTATTTTCCCAGGAAGACTAAAGAAGTTATATAATTATATGTATATTACTTATATGTATCATACATATGTATTTTTATATGCATAATACTACATATCCACCACTTAAACCTATATGTCAATATTTACACATGTGCGTATAAGCTTGTGTAGCCTGTGCATACTACTGCGTATAACAACATTAAAACAGGGACATATGACAAATGCAAGTTGTATTTGTATTTAGAAAGTTGCAGAAGTAATAGAAAAAAATGTATGTTGTTGCATGTAAAATTCCTATTTGTTTATTCCTTTTGTGGATTTTATATAACTTCTTTGTCTTTGTTATTAAGAATAATTGCAAGTGATTGGTTTTGTAACTTGTACTCTGAAATGCTTACTAGTTTAATATTCTCTTAAAACATGTCTTTAAACAGAGGTGTATGCTGTATTCTTCAAGAAAAGTTGAAGTATTAGTTCTCTGTATAAATTTTTTATGTATCTGATACACACTTAGGTGTGATAAGATTAGGATGTTTTATTTTAAGATTGTAGATAACAGTATAGACTTCTCTTATATTTCTCTTCTTAAATTATTTAAATAGCTTTCTATATAGTTTCTTAGCACTATTCATATTTCCCAAAAATAGCTTATTCATCTGTTATGGCTACTAAAGGATTGCTCTTTATAAGATTGAGTTTCTGCATTGTCATGTGTATATTTTGGAATAAGTTTGTCACTGTTTCAAGATGTTACCTAGATTTGTTAGAGATATTTTGAACATGTGTTAAATATGTTAAATATGTGTGTTAAATAGTAGCACATAGAAATACAGTTGATTTTCTTTATCCTTCATCACCTAAAGTTTTTTAATTTGATTCATAATACTATTTTATTGAACTTCAGTTTGTAAACATATGAAGAAATCAAATAATGGATGTTGCGTGCGATGTTAGCAAATGTTTCTGTGCATAAGCAAAATTCTTAACATGATTGCGTGTTTTTGATGTTGCCCCTTGCAGTTCTGATATTCCAGTAGGGAATGTCAATAGACCGTAAGAACTAGAAGGGTGTCAATTTCAGTTAAAAAGTATTTAAATGGTAGTAAAGTAACTTAAAGGAGAGTGATTTTTTAAAAAAAATATATAGACAAAATAATTGCTATTAGGACAAATAATTTTAAAAAGTAATTTTACTTTGATCATATAAAATGTTCCCATATTATTTTTAAGTGGCTTGAAAGTACAAGATAAGGTTTTGGTCAACTGAGGGTCCCTTCAAATCTAAAGCATTACCTCAGTAATTATTGTGAGAACCAGCGATGTTTTGAAGCTTAACCAGAGGTAGTTTTCATTCATCTTAATTCCAAGTCAACATTTTTATTTTCTTAGAATTTTAGCTACTTTTGAAAATTTTTTTCTAATATTCCAAAGCAGCTAGTTTAACTATTTGATTGTAATGTAATTTAAGTATGATTTATGATTCATTCTTTAAAAAACTCAAAGATTAATTTTTTTTTCTAAATTTGTACGTAAAGCTTTTATCACTACATATTTTCCTTATGTTGGTTTAAGGAGTAAATAGAAGAATTAAATGTGCTTATATCAAATTAAATTTCATTTGTATTGCCAGATTATTATTATGGAATTATAAGGTTAATACATTGACTTTAGCTTGGGAAATATTAAAAAGTTTAAAATGAAAATTAATTACAATATTAGTTATAAGTAGCTCAGTACCTAAATCAACTGTATTTAAGGTGGAATTCTTCACACCTCTTCTGTAGGCTATCCACTCTGTTGCTTGGCATCATGAAGGGAAACAGTTTATCTGCAGTCATTCAGATGGCACCTTGACGATATGGAATGTGAGGTCTCCTGCCAAGCCTGTACAGACAATCACTCCACATGGTAAGAATGTATCAGCTTTGGACACTAAATTTTGATAAACAGAAGACATTTTGAGTTTGTATTTGAATTTCTGTGTTTTTGAGTTGAAATATTTTGTTTTTTCATTTTGAGGAAATTAAAAATAATTACATAATATAGCAATGATATATAATAGCCATGTAATAAAATCTGTAATTATATTTACAGTTGACATTACATATTTGAACTTTGAGAAAAGGAATGCTAGGCTATCTTCTAAATGTTGTCTAGTAGTTGGAAAAGTAATAATTTTGTGACTTATCTGTGACTTAAAGTTTCTGCCATCTTGAAGTTGCTCATGTATTTATAAGTGTATTGAAGCACTTGGAACTCTGTAGCAGTTAGTTTTGTACATTAAATTGTTGTTCTGAGTATCCCCAACATTATCCTGGGTGTAATGATTCACTAGGAAGCCTAAGAGAATGCAGCAAAGGATGCAGAGCAAATCAATGAAGGGAAAAGGCATGTGGGTTGAAGACTGGATGGAAGGAGCCTCAAACTTCTGAGTCCCAGGGGAGTCCTCCCAAAAGGACATGTTAATTCTTGGAGAGATGAGTGAAATTTGTCTACCAGGAGCACCCCTGAGTCTAGGAGTTTATTTTTTTACTGGAGTCACTCTGTACACAGGTGTCATCTGCATTATCACATGCCAAAATTACAGACTCTCAGAAGGAAAGCACGGTTTGTCATAAATTGCCTTGCTTGTAGGTACAACTAGGGCCCAACGTGCTACCTTTATTGGTCTCAGAATGGTGGGACTATCTTGAAAGCCAAGTAATCAGATGCCCACCGGGAACCAATGCTTCTATGCCACCCTTTCTAAGAATAGCAGTCTGAGACCTGGTTCTTTCTTTCTTTTTTTCTGTAAGTAGTATTTATAAAACTTGCAAGGTTTTATTAATATATTTATTAACAGGTTATGAAAACCTTTGAATTTTGCATTGAACCTAGGAATTTATACTTCCTCATTAATGTGCACTTTTCAAACTTGCCCTAATAGATCTTTACCAACAAATTTAGATAAATAAAAGGCACGGTTCTTTCAGTTAGCAAGTACCCCTTGTAAGTATTGTCACTGCTTACTTTAAACATAAACGCTCCCATTTTTAAGAAAAATGATACATTCTGAATTACTACACTATAGGAATTAAAACAAAATAAAAATCTTAATATTGTGAGTTTGTACATGTATATACAAGTTTAGTCATAAAAATAATATTGAAGCTGCATATTTCAGTATGTTGCACTACTGCTTTGTGGTGGTGGTCATCTCCTGGAAAAGTACTGATTTTGAATTTATTACTGATATATTTATGCATCCATAAGATAGTCTTTGTAAGAGTAGATAGCAGGTTTCCTTAATGTATTTCTTTCTTTTATTAGTACCTGAGATCATAATGTTGGAAATATTCCTGAGAATCCCCATAAATATTAGATTTCCCAAACATACTGAAACATTTGAATCCTGAAAACAAACACCCCCCCCCCAAAAATTAAAAACCTTTAATTTCAGGCCCCTCCCTAGTGGTGTATCAGGTTAAAGCACAGCACTACGAAGCTATCCCAAGCCACTGCAGCATGAGTTTAATCTCCTGGGCAGGGAGGTGACCCCACATGGCACAGCAGACCTCTCCTGTCCTGCCCACTGCTTCCCTCAGCAGTGTATTTCACTCCATCTGCCTGCTGTGCTTCCCACTCTGTCCCTGGTCAATCCTCTCACCACCCTGCATCTCTGGCATATACCACAGTTCTTGTAAGCATAAGTAAACAAATCTTTCAAAACTAAATAAATGAAAATAATTTTAATTTCAAATCTAGAACACAGTGAAATTATTATTGAAGAATGTAAATATATACAAGTATTTGTTTTGAAATTTTAGGATCGTCTAAATTTTTCTTGTAATTTTTTTTTCTTTTGAACTATTTGAAAGTGAGTTGTTTGTATACTACCTACTCACCCACAGATACCCCAATCTTTTTCTTTTTTTTTTTCTTTTTGAATAATATAATAGTTTATTTTTACCCCATTTTGTGTTTTTTTCCATCTCAGTTGAAATCCCCTTGGGCATCCCATCACCAAATCACCTGTGTGTCATCACCATAGCCCAATCTCTGTTTCTTACAAACTAGAAATTTGCTTTTTGTCAGAAGGGGTCTATAGGTAGATTAGATTTGGTTGTAATATTCTTCAGTCTTCTTCAAACTGGAACAGTGCTTGACTCTTCTTACCAGTACATTTTGAAGATTATAGAAGATGCCGCAATTTGGCTTTTCTGATGTTTCTTCATGATCTGTCAGTTTGCAGGACTGTCCAAAAGGCATAGTGTGTTCTGTTTGCACTCTTTCAGTGAACCTGTGTTGATTGGTCCTGCATCCATGATGCCTTGTACTTCTATTCCTTGATTTAGTCTGCCTGCTGGGTTTCCCTTATAATGCTGTTCTTTCCCCCTTTGAAATTATAAGTTTGTATTTTTAGTCAAGAAGTATTATGAGTTGGAGGATATACTTTGATAATCTATAAACATACTATTTCTCATTGCATTTTAATATTCTGATGTTACCATTTATTGATTGATGTTTTTTAGCTGACTTAATTATTACTGTGATGATTGCCAAATGGAAATTTTTCTGTTTAGTCTTAATCACTTTTTCATATACAAAATTTAGGTCCTTGAGAGCAGGCTTTTAGAAGTGGCAAAAATAAATTTCTATAATTTGCAATATCTTAACTAGTGAGGTTCCTTAAATAAAATTATTCTTAAACAAACCAATGAATATTTTATTTAACTTGGTTTTTCAAAATTAGAACTCAAATAAATATAATTTGAAAAGATTTTTCCAATGACAAGTATTAACAAGTAGAATGACATAACGTAATATAGCAATCTAAAAATATAGATAATTAGAAGTACCCTTTATGTATAAAATATGAATTATTTTTCAACAGCAGTAATGTTCACTCCTGTTGACACTAGCTGTTCACTTACCAAAGTTACATGTATGTTGTAGCTGAGTTTAGTAAGAAAACTAAGTACCTTTTAATATATTAAAGTTCAAAAATGCCGTAACAGGATATTTTATATTCTCTATATGCCATATTTGTCATGTATGATTTTTCATGCTAAATATCTGCCATGATAGATTGAAATTTAGGATTTTTTTACTTATTACTGTCTTCTCTTTTTATTACTGTGGTCTCTTGATCTTTGTAGCAAACAATTATGCTAAATTTATTGTACTAGATTTAAAATACTCTCAGTCTAGTTTAGTTTTGTTTTGTTTTGTAATATGTAAAGCCATTTAATAGATCACTCTTATTCTGAAAAGACACTCATTAGCATTAACTTCCTGGCCAGGGGACCTACTGTACTTCAACTCCTCTAGTCCTTTGTTATGATGTTTAGTGTTGTGATTTTTAGTATTAATAACAGCTTAGGATGTCCTTGAAGGATCTTTTCAAAAGTTACAGTATTGCTGCAGCTTAGCAGAGGCACTTGAAGTGGAATGCTTAATGGTCAAACAGTCTGGCTCAGTAGTTTCTAGCTGTGTGATCTTTGGGAAGTCAGCTAACACTTCTCAACCTCAGCATTCACATTTACAGATTCATGACTAGATTTACTACTATTTTCTAATTGTTATTGTGGGGACTGTTTTTATTTATTCATTCTACAGTTGTTAGGGCCACCATGTGATATGCACTGTTTTACATTCTGGACCAATAAGCCACATGTCAGCAAAAGTAACTCAAAATCTGTGTGCTGTATATGTGATTATAGTAATTATGAGCCTGGATATGTTTTTTTATTAGTAATGTAGAGCCATAACATTTTTAGATTAGTGTTCCCTAAAGTATATTTCACAAATACTAATTTTTCTTATGGTAAGCAGTTGTTTGATTTATGATAAAATTACTATTTTTAGTTTCATCATATGTAAAGTAGAATTGAACATAGTGATTTTTTGTTTTTAGTGTGTACTTTTACTTTCCCCTTCTTTACACAAAAGTTTGCTTATGGACAATTTTTCACAGCATGCTCTGTTAATTAACCCAGTAATTTTTGAAGATATAAAGTTATGTGATAGTATGTGAAATAAACTAGTTTGGGTTCAAACTACTGACTCTAGTTATTTTACCTTGACAAGCCAAAAATGTTATGCATCTATATTGAGTATATAAAAGATGAGTTCTGCATTTTTCTTTTCGTCCTCTTCCTCTCTTTTGGCAGAGAGACTTTATTATTTAGTCAGCAAGAACTTTGGTAGACCCGGCATGACTCACATATTTATCCTGAAGCACAGCCATCCGGATGAGCAGCTTGATAGCCCCATACCCAGACTCACCTTTGTGACTCTGTGTGCATGGAAGAGAGCCAGAGGGAAGGGAGCTGTGTTATGGAGTGAGCTGTTCATGGCTGTTACTTTCACAGAATAAAGTGATTCTCAGTGAACATGAAGATGTTAAGTGGCCAAGATGAATAGGTGTCTGTAATAGGAAATGACATTTAAAAATGAGCTCTGGAGCATGTTTGTCAGCACAGTTCATCCACCTATCAATAAAGCAGCCAAGACGGGGGATTTTTATTCTGTTGAGGGTTACTGAAAGTAAAATAATATCAATAATCCATAAAAGCAATATATATATATAATATTTTATGGATATAACATACAGAAAATTCTACTTCTGAAATGCACTGAAACAGAAGTATTCAATAAATAATAAATTCATTCCTCAATTTTTCTTATAGTTCATGGCACAGTTTTTCCATTCTATATACTTGAAAGACCAGTATATACAGAGTGTACTCAAATAAAGCTTTTATGTAAAGATAAAGAATACACTACAGCAGGAGAAAGCAAACAGGGCAGGCATTCTGAAAGATGCCCCATTTGCAAACTCTCATGGACACTCTGTACACAAGGACTATGTTGAGTCTCCACCTACTTCAGAATTGAGTTGTGAGGAAGTGAGAGAAAAACTCTCAGGAAGGCCCTTAAAATAGTCAAGTCAGTCTTGCCAAGTCAATTGAATTGGACAAGTTTGCCAACCATCAGTTAAGCAACTGCCCAGATGTTTGGGAGTTATTAGAGCTTGAACAAGCACATCATCATAAATCCTACTGACTGGTCCAAGAGTTAAAGACTAAATACCTAGAGGTCTCCAAACTGAGCAGTAAATTTGATGTGTCTCCACACACAAGTGAAAGAACAACCAACCTCCCCCAACTGCAGACTCAGTATTCATGTGATTTTTAAGTTTTAATTATTTTTATCTTTCTGGAATATCACTTTTCAGTAGAAATATAATATGGATAAATGTATGATTTTAAATTTACAAGTAACATAAATATAACCATAAAAAGAACAAGTAAACTTTTAATTCTAAATTTTATTAACCCTAATACATATAAAATTTTGTCATTTCTACAGGTCATCAACATAATTGAGATGTTTCACATGCTTTTTTTTTTTTGTCTGTGTTCTCAAATCGAGTATGTGTTTCATACTTGACAGCACATTCTACTGTGGACTGAGCTCATTTCCCACACTCAGGATTTCACGCATGGCTGTCTTGATGGATAGTCAGCTATAAGCTTAAGAATATACCTGCTATGCAACTGTGTTCCAGTGTGTGTTCTGTATTCTAAATGGCAAAACTTAAATCTTACAGAGAATTTTGTTGGTGGTGGTAGTGATTCTCAGTCATTTTTTTAAAAATGCGTCTTTACTCATTTGTTCACTTGACTTATATTAAGCACCACCTATGTTCTAGAGATGAAGTAATGGAACTAAATTGCCTTGAAATTATAGTCAAGTAATGAAAATGAGCTATAAATGCATCATTAAAGTTCTTTATAAATATTGAAAAATGTGTGCATTGTATGATGTGAAAAACAGAGAGTCTTTAAATGAAGAGTGTTGGAAAATTGTACAAATTCAGGTTATATGAGCTTGGGCTAAAATTGATTAGTAGAGAGTCACGAGACAAAGAAACCATCATAATCAGATGCAGAATGAACCACTGTTTTTGTAATTAGCAGTTTATAATCAGAAGACATAACCAAAAGCATTTAAAAAGCTGGCAGTAGCTTAATGACCAGAGTTTAAAGTCCCTTTGGGTCAGTAGTAAGAAACAAAAACAGAACCACATGTCACACGTGGAGGCAGAAAAATACATCCTATTTCACTAAAGCGTTTTCAGTTCATGTTGGAGGACTAATGAGTGATGTTATGAGAAACAAGAACTTTGTATTTTGGAAATACTACTTTGATGGTAGACATAACATGAGCTAAGAGCAGGAGAGGTAGGTCAGGTAGGAAGCTGTTATATCAGTAAGCAATAAATAATGGAGATTGCAGTTTAAGGGGAGAAAGTAAATACACATGAATAACACTGGAATTAGAATCAGCAAGACTTAGAACAATTCATTGTGGCTGGGGGATTTATGGGAATGGAAGGGCGAGTAAAAGTAAACGAATCAGCTGTGACATGGAAGCTTATATATTTTATTAATAAGACCTGTTGTCTTCTCAACAACTTCACAGTTTTTCTGTTCTTTCATGAATTAGTGAAATCACCTGGTGTTTATTTCACTTATATACCTGAAGTCTTTTTAGTGTTATACACCAACATTATATCAATATATTGATAGATTTTTTTTTTTAATTTAGGGAAATCTATACAATACTGTGTATGTATGATAAGAGATATAGAATAAGCATAGTTTTGCTACTTGGTTGGCACAGCACTTAAAAAAAAAAATGACACCTAGTGGTGAAATTCAGTGGTTCTCCATCATCCTTTAGTTTATATGTGCTTCATGATATCATAGCTAGTTCTTTACTACTTAGAGAAAATGGTATTGTAGAACTATAGTTTAATAAATCTAACTTTCTGGAACACAAATAATAACTAGTGATATCATTTTTAAAAAACTGAGTTTTGAAAAATCAGTATATGGATCAAAAGTTAATTTCTAAACAAAATTAAAAAAGGTACTCTAAAAACTGCAATATTTTTTATTTACATGGATAATGAAACTACTATGTCATTATTCTTGGAGGAGGTGAAAGAAAATTTATGAGGGGGTAAAAATCACATTGGCTTTGAACTTTATTATAAATTTAAATTTAACTCCTATAAAGCAATGTTGAAAGACTATTGAATAAGACAAAAGTAAAGAATCGTGTCCCTAGCCAGGTTTTATGCAAGATTGATAAACTGACTACTGTAAAGCTTCAGTAAACATGCTACCCATTTTGCATTTAAGATTGTCCCAGACAATGAAGCATTGGGGATGAATATTGAAATAAGTTAAATTGCTAAGTAATTGTTTTGTTCATGAAATAAAATGCATATGACAAAGTTTTTCACATCAAATATAAAATTTGAGTCTCTAAGCCCAATCTCTATGGGCCTGGAATTCCCCTTTGGATCTTTGGGTGGTAGAAGCATAAAGATCTGATGTTGCCCTTCTTCAGAGCAAATATTTGTTCTTTTCTGCAAAGTTGTATAACTGAACAGATTGAAATTTTTAATTTCTTGTATAGCACAAAGGGCTAGGTTTTAGATTTGAACCTCCTTTTTTCCATATCTAACTTATTTTCTCAATTCCCTCTCCTACCTCTATGACCCATTCCCTTAGTCTGGTATTCTGTTTATCTGTCACTAGACGTTTCCTGATTCTGACACACAGGAAGGCTAGAAGATCAAGATGGTTCTGCTTCATCATTTCTTTATAAAGGGAAAAAGAGATGGCCCCCTAAGATCTCAAGCTAAGACTAAATTCAGTGTTGCAGCTCTAGTTGATATGTGTATAATCGTAAAACTTAATGAATGAAGGTGACATTTCCTATCAGTGGAGAAACTATGATGGCTTGATAAATAGTGCTGGCAGGTCCAGACCTATATTACAGTTCAGCAGCTTGTACACTTTACGTGGGTACATTTTATTGTCTGGCACTATAGAAATTTTGCTGAGATGACTGATAATTTATTAGAGAAAAAATACCTCCCCTGCACCAAAATTTATTCCTGAGGATATAAAATTCAATCTAATAAATGAAACTACAAAGCAGTTATGAGAAATTGCAAAATATGCAAAAATATTTGCATGATTTTGGTGTAGGAAGAACCTCCTAAATTTGAAACCAAAAAAGGAAAACACCAAAAGTAGACAGGATTTTTCATAGGCATGCATAGATCATTGTCCATAAGTGGGATATGATACCTGGCTCTTCTCCCTCAACCTACCTCCACACCCAGTCCCCTTTCCTGCCACACCAGAGAAGCTGTGTCAGAAATCTTGCAGAATCTTCCAAAGTACATATATTTCTAAAACCATATAAATTAACACATGCAAATGTAAATATATAAGAGTTTCTTTTTTTGGTCAGTATTTTACATAATAAAAATATTTTTTGTCTTCTGCATCTTGTTTTACCTCTATACATTGGAAACTTTCCCATATCATCTGGCATAGCTTTAATTCCTTTGTTTTAATGGATGTGTAATAACCAGTGCTTCACTTTTTTTTTTTTTGCAGTTTATTCTGCTATTCTAAATAAATGATGATTCCCTTTGTTTCCAGTTCTTGATCACTATGAATTATGTTGCTTTACCATTCTGTACATTTTCCTTACCAATTGACCATTTGCTTCCTGTGGAATAAATGCTTAGGATTAGGGTTGCTGGTCCTCAGATTTGAAGAGTTTTATGTATTTCAATTTATAATAAAGGTTCTCTACCCTTTAATTCATTTTTGCCATTACTGTTTGAGTTATCAGCATTCGTGATAATAGTAAGTAATACAGCTCATTTTACCTTCTGCATTTTCCTTTTTATTTTTTTAACTTACTTTGTTCAGGGTATCAAAGTTAGCCATAGGTGAGTGACAAGGGCCTTTTCCTTTTCTTGTTTCTTCCTAAGAAAGATTTAGACTGCCAAGCACACTATTAGGGATATGTGTGAGCCAAACACCTCAGGAATATGTATAGTCCTTCCAAGTTTTCCTCTAAATTACTGTCCAGCCTCTTAGTTGATAGAACTAAAATCATCGCCTTACCCAGCTACCATATTTCCAGGATGTCAGTATCCTAGTGATGCCCTGGAGAACAGGGCTTTTGTCTCCCTGAGCTGGTGTCTATGTCAAAAGAAATCAATGAAGTGTCTTGGAAAGTTTTTCAGGAAACTGCATGTTGGGACAAAAGAGTGACTGCTCAGGGGGAAGCTGGATTTTAGTCTTCTCTTTTGACAGATATTACTGTCTTTCTACTCAAATACCCCTTTTCTAGGTATTAACACCAAGGAAAATCATTCATTAGTTACTGTGTATCCACTATTTGCCAAATAATGCTTGTCATCAAGGATGCAGCAATAGAAAATATATAAATACTTTAAAAAGCCTTTGTTTTCATGGAATTTACATTCTTGTTGGTGAGGCAAACAACAAAAATAAAAAGTATATTAGAATGAAATAGATACTGGGCCCTTCCTGATGGCTCAAGAGGTTAAGGTGTAGCACTATGAATCTATCACAGCCACTGCAACAGAGTTCAATCCCCAGCCAAGGAGGTGGCCTGCTTCTTTGATCTGCCTGTTCTATACCCCGCTCTGTCTCTGTTGAATTCTCTCACCACCCCTGCACCTCTGGCCTGTACCCCAATTCTGTATGCATAAATCTTTAAAAAACAAAAGAATATGATATTAAGGGGGGAATAAAAGCTGGGAAAATGTAAATGTTGTCAGGGTGAATGTTTAGGCCACTAAGAAGATAATACTTTGCTTAAGTGCCATTAAGAACTTTGAAAAGTCTATCAATTTCTAATACTAGAATTCTGTTGTATAAATGTCATTACCAAGTTACTCATTTACTTTTCAGCACTGATGTTCAAATCATTTTATCATTTTATAGATCTTATTTTATATTAAGTACTTATATTCAAATTACTTTTAAATGTCTTGTGGTAGGTTTCATTATATCTCATCTTTGTTTTATAAATTGTAAATGTAAAAATTTAGAGTCACTTACAATTTTAGAATTTAATACAGAAAATATATTTTAGGAAAACAGTTGAAGGATGGGAAGAAGCCAGAACCATGCAAACCTATTCTCAAGGTGGAATTCAAAACGACTAGATCTGGGTAAGAGGTTCCTTCTTTGGCAGTATTTATTGTGTCTAATCACTCAACTAGTACGAAGGCTGCTTTATCATTATTGTTGAAGGCTTACTTTGGAATGGTATAGTTCAGACTTAAGTTTTGTGCTTCTGTATTTATTGAAATAACTAAATCTAGTAATCAGGATAAAATGCTGATGTTCTCTGTCTATGGGAGTTTTGTTACATATTTTGAAAAGTTTGAATTATTTTTATCAAGTTTCAGACTTTCTCTTAGTCTTTAGTAATGAATGTATTTATTCACTAGTGAACAAAAAGTAATTAAAACAAGGTTTTCATTTAATCTGTATGTGCTAATAAAGTATGTATGTTCTTCAAAAGTAAAATTTTCACTATTTAGCCATTTCAAAAATAGAGGTAGTTTAATATTAACAGAAGTCTGTCAGTTGTATTTGGAGACTTTGATTACCACTACATGGATTTGGTGGGAAATTATATTGTTTTTACCATTCTTACATCTTTTATATATTTTATATGTATAACATGTTATATTAAAAATATAATGAAAAAATTTTAATGTTTCTTTGAAAGCTGTACATATCTTTAACTTTGAAAGGAGCCCTTTGATTAATGCTGTAATTCCCTAAGTGGTATGCATAGTCCTAGATCAGCAGTATTAACTCAGAACATGTTAGAAGTGAGAGCTCTCAGATTTTACTCCAGACTCTGACTCAGAATCTCTGTGAATAGAACTCACCAATAATACATATATATATATAGAACTCACCAATAATATATATATATATATATAAAATTATTATAAGTTTATTTTTACATCATTTTGTGCCTTTTCTCATCTCAGTTGTAATCCCCGTGCACTTTGCATCACCAAATCACCCATGTACCATCACCATAGTCCTATGCGCTCCCCTCCCCCCATTTTTGAGCCCATTTCCTACTTCACCCCCATAAAATGTCTCTGGTATAATAGCTGTCCATTGTTTCCCCCACCTTTCCCCCCCGTCCTTTATGCTATTGCTGTTGGTGAAACCATCCAGTATTTTTCTTTTTCTTTCTGCCTTATTTCACTAAGTATGCTCCCTTCCAGCTCCACCCATGTTGCTGTAAAAGGCATGAGCTTTTCTTTTTTGATTGCTGAGTAATGCTCCATTGTGTATATGTCCCACATCTTTTTAATCCAGTCATCTACTTGGGATTTGGGTTGATTCCATGTCTTTCCTATTGTAAATAAAGGGGCAGTATACGTGGGGATGCAGGTGTCTTTTTGAATCAGTGTTTTTGTGTCTTTTGGGTAGATACCTAGGAGTGGGATTGCTGGGTTGTAGGGAAGCTCCATGTTTAGCAGTTTGAGGAACCTCCAAACAGTTTTCCATAGTGGTTGTACTCATTTGCATTCCCACCAGCAGTGCAGGAGAGTTCCTTTTTCTCCACATCCTCACCAACATTTGTTGTTGCTAGTTGTTTGAAGATGTGCCATTCTCACTGGGGTGAGGTGATACCTCATTGTGGTTTTAATTTGCATCTTCCTTATTACAAGTGATATTGAACATCTTTTTCATATGCTTGCTGGCTGTCTTCATTTCCTCTTTGGAAAATGTCTTTTTAGCTCTTCTACCCATTTTTTGATGGGGTTGTTTACTTTTATTGAGTTTCATCAGCTCTTTGTATATATTTTTGTGATCAATCCTTTATTGTTAGTATTGTGTGAGAATTTTTTTTTCCCAATCAGTGGGATGTCTGTTTGTTTTTTTGTAATATCTCTTTTGCTGTACCAGAAGCTCTTTAAGATGATGTAGTCTCATCTGTTTATCCTTGCCTTCACTATCATTGTGTTGGGTGCTGTTATCTTTAAAGATGTTACTGAGCTGTACACCATTTTGTGTTCTAACAGTAATATTGATGTACGCTAAAGTTTAGAAACAGTAAACTTTGCTTATATATCAGTTTATAACCACCGGTAACTGACCTACTTCCCCTTTAAATCTACTCTTCTCCCAGTTCTAATTCAAGTCTACCATTATTCTGTTTGCAAAAAAAAAGACAGCTAGGCTGAAGATAAGATTGATGTTATTTATCCTTGATTCTCTTTTGCCTTCCTCTGGGATCTAGCAGATACAATGTTTTCACACAGTAGGTTGAGTATACTTAAAGAGCAGTAGCATCCGTTTAATTTACTTTAGCATCCCTTACTCTGCATCACACCTTTTAACTTCTCTATGCTTTGTTTCTTCATTTATGACATAGATGTAGTATCAGTAATACGTCAAAAGATTGTTGTGAGTAATTATTCAAAACTCTTTACACAGTATAGCTTGTATAATAAATGTTCTAAAAATGGTTACTATTGTTTGTATTTGGATACATCATACCACCAATTGATTTTTATTTACTATATTTGTCCTACGGCAAAGAGTGTGAATAGGAAAAGCATGTAGCTAAGTAAAAAAGAGAGAGAGAGAGAGAGAGAGAGAGAGAGAGAGAAGAGATGAGGTGGGAATGAAGCCAGAGAAAAACTAATTTGTAAGAGAACATTATTAGCATCAACCCAAATATAAGCCACAAAGTTGGGACACATACAAAAGGAAAGTCAGTGAATTCACAATAGAAAACATTGGTTTGGAAAGAGACACTGATAACAAAAAGAGTGATTTCCAAGGATTAAGTCAGAGTACACATAGAGAAGATAAGTTTCTTTTCCAAATAGGAAAGGTATTACCACGTGAATATATGATCCAGATTTTTTCTTCTGGGAATGTTTTTGGACCACAGAACCAAAGAGCTGAGGATTAAGTTAGATTTGAGCCCCTAAAATGGAACACCAAAATTGTGGAGTAAATGACAAGAACATCAAGTGTGGTGTAGAGGACAGGCTGCTGGCAAAGGGACAGTGAGTAGGAAGAATTAAGTAATGGAAAATGAGACTTCTTGAACTTGACAGTGATAACCCGAACACCATAAGCACTTAGTGGGTGTTTGCTGAATGGATGAATCATAACACTAATCCTGCTTTATTTGCATAGTTCCTGTTTAGTGACCCAGGAGGAGACCATTTTTCAGCAGAAGCCTCATTTATACCTTGAGAGCATGTAGTGACAAATATGAAGTGACCTTAAAAATTGGCAGACTTCATACACACACACACACAAATAGGCACACTTTTCCCATAGGAAAAATACATTCTTTTTAAGAAAGTTTAATAAGTCACAATTATTATTATATTAATCTCATTTTGATACTAGTATTCTGTGAAGTGGTTTTAGAAATATCTAGGTTTCTGCAAAATCTACAACATCAAATGAAATAATTATATGAGAAGCATATTACCTGTAATTCCAACATCTAAAATACTTTTCCTAGTTCTTGTTTTTCTCAGCCATATATCCATTTTCACTTAATTATATTCTTAGAGCCATATTTAACTGTATATTTTTTTCCCTATTTTTAATATGCCTAAAATATTACTGGTCTCTTTGATTATTTTTCAGTTGTTTTTAAGGATTGCATAGTTTATTCAGATACCCCCTCCCTATTGTTGATATTATAGACAATAAGGTTTTGAATACTGCAGGAAAAAATAATTATAAATGGTTTCATTTACTATAATATTAGTATACTACAATAGTAAAAATCTTCTTTTGAATTCTTTACAGTAAATTTCCAGTGGTGAAATTTTGAAGATAAAATTTTTATGGATCTTGACAAATTGACAAGATGCTTTTTGAAATTACATGCGTGTACTCTAAAGAACTAAATAAGCTTCATCACTGTGGGATAACTTTAATTAGTTCACAACTTCCAAGTCAGCATTAATGCTTTAGGATGATCTTATATTCTGTAATGACAACATAACCTCCTGAGTGACTGCTGTTACTGGAGAGACAACCTGCTGAGGTAATAGGGGATCGCAGTTCCACTTGTTTGTATCTGCATGTAAAGTGGCAGCGATTTGTAGAAACTTCCCAGTTTAATTTTTTGTAAGCAGTCTTCCAACTAAGCATTGATGCTTTGACAGGGACCAGAATTTATTCATTTGCTTTTCTGTGCCCTAAAAATTTTCTGACGAGCTTAACAAAATAAGCTTGTTAGATGTAGATATTCAATGGGTAACAATTCTTCCCCATTTCAGAAACTCTAAAATAGAATTAAAGCTTTTGTAGATTTTGAACATGTTATTATTGATAAAAAGATATTTATTTCAAACCTAATTGTTTACAACATTATTACTTGTGAAAAGCTGCTTAGATAGCCACTTCTTACAGGCTTCTCCTTTTCCACTTTCTACTATTTTCCCTACAAGTGAATTTCATTCTGAGCTTTACACCATGTCTTCATTTAAAGCCAGGCCTTCTTTATCATCTAAAATGGTTCTGTGACACATTATTAAAGCTTTGTGAGTTTTGGTCCTTGTATACAGTGAATATTTTATCTTAATTTTGTTTCACTGATTGTTCTAGTGCCTTTACTTGGCTGCCTATAGCATGTATTGGGAACAGCTTGTGTGATTATGTGTTTCAAGAGAACATGGGTCAAATCCATGCAAGGCTTTGTCTGCAGTGAATCATTTTGAAAACTCTGTGGTGTTCTCTTATAGGCAAGGTTTGAAAGCACATTTGTAGCACTGTGAACCTCACAGACAGACCATTCAATCAATATAAATTAATTCTACTTGGAAAAGACTACCTTCAAGATTTTAGATTTCTTTTTGATACAGTGCCTATTTGTTACATAAAGTCTCTTATTTGTGTTGACAATAGAAAGAATTCAAAGTAATGGGCTAATATGAATTGCAGTTTTGCCTTTATAATCTTCATGCATCTTAAACCCACCTGTACTTTAAAGCTGAGATATACTGTAATACATCTATTTGTCAGATTTCTGTGGTTGGGATATGTTTACCAAACTCAGTATGCTTGCTTCTTGATTTATTTTTTTGATGCTTAATATTTGTTTTGCTTTCTAGTTTAACTTTAGCATTACAGTAGATGTTTTGACCTCCAAAGCCCAGGTAGAGAAAGGTTGAGTTGCTATTGATGTTACAGCTTCACCGTAGTGGCTTTTGTTTGAACTACCAGACTTTACCAGCTGCAATAAAATACTATCTTTTCAGTTTATGAAGTAGTTAAACAAATTTCTGTCTCTGAAGCAGGGAATAAGTTTTGAGATCTTTTTCCCCTTTTATTATTTAGGGCTCTACAATGCATGGATTCTTCTTTTGTCCTATTTGTCAAATTGTGAATTGTTATCTAGTCACTTTAGTGGTAATTTCAAGTGTTGGAGACCTAAGGTGAAATAAATTTTAAATTCTCAAGTTATTAAGAAAGACTTTAAAATTTGACTAATATGAAGGGGAATTCCAAGGTACCTCCAGATCTTTCACTACAGTTATGGTCAAAAGATCATAACTTAGTTTCTGGAGAAAAAACTATTTCTTTTAATGGTACTAATGGAATCCCTTGTAATAAACTTGAGCCTGTCATTTTTCCTTTGCTAATTAAAATGCCTTTTATGTAATCTATTATGTCATAATTTTTATTAAAATAAAAGCTTGATTTTTAGATTTACACTAAAAGCCCACATCAGCTACCACTCTGTACATGACTGATTTCTAAGATTCCCTTAATAAAAAGAAATTTTTTATATGTGGGTATTGTCTGTTGATACTAACCATATATATCAATAAATCAAGAAATAAAGATTAGAACTTTAAAAATATTTACATATTAAAAAATAATACCCCTTGCATATTAACAACATTTTCCACTATTTTTGAAAAAATAGAGAGGAAGAATTGCTTTATTTTACAGATTTTTTAGTGGTAAGCATTATATAGCACTATTCTCACATCTGCTTCTCCAGACTGTTCTGTCATTCTTTGAGTATATGGAATAAAAATCCAGCTTTACAGAGCTATGTGGTTGAATTTAAAAATGATAAACATTCTTTGATACTATGCCAAAACTTAGTAAGTGTTAGTTTTTTAAAGACAATTTGTTGTATGGATTCTTAATCCATATCAATAAAGTTTTTGTTCTGTTTCTTAAAAATCTGTGTGCCTGCATTCTTGGTAACTCTTCCCATGTATACTTTCATAGCATCAAGACTGGTCAGTCAGAAAATACTGATTTAATATTTAGGTCAGTCAGTCTCCTAGCACTTAACCATTTCACTGGTAATATGCTTAGATGTTGTTAATATCACTACTGATCTCATCAGTCTCTTAAGTATGGAGAAGCTATGAAACTCACTATAGTGGATAAAAGCTTTCTAAACTGATTTTTTTCTTGAAAGTGTAGATTTTATAATTGTAAACAATATGGATGTTTTAAAAATAATATACTTAAAAGTTTGTCAGTCATCCTTTCAGCAACAAATTAGCAAATAGTTTAGTTTATAACTTAATTACTCAAGTGCTTTTCTAGAAATAACTGCTGAAGCCAGTTTTCAGAACTGTTTGGTATGTACTTCCCAGTTGTGCAGCATAACATTAAAAAATCTTATCTGGGCCCTCCCTGGTGGCGCAGCGGGTTAAAGCACAGCACTAAGAAGCTTAAGCCACTTCAGCATGAGTTCGATCCCCTCCTGCCCTGGAGGAGATCCGCATGGCATTGCAGACCTCTCCTAACCCGCCCGCTGCTCCCCTCAGCAGTATACTGTCGATCTGTCTGTTCTGCTTCCCGCTCTGTCTCTGGTGAATCCTCTCACCCTCCTCATCTCTGGCCTGTACCCCAGTTCTGTATGAATAAATAAATAAATCTTTAAAAAAAAATCTTAATCTTCCATCAAATTTCAAAATCATCATTTTTCTGCCTCATCAAGGACATCTTAAAGTGGAAGAGAAAAAAACCTCTAACACCTGGCAGTGAAGACTAATAATTATTAGTTTGATGCTACTGCTTTGGCTTAATACTAACTGCCAGCAGCTTTTATTAACCCACTATTACTTTTGTGCCATCACTGCAAAATCAGCATGTGGAAAAGAAAGATACTGTGTTCATATGTAATGAAAATGGTTTTGATCTCAGTGGTCTTTTGCAAGGGTCTGGATACCCCAGTCACCTCCCTCTCATCATCACTGTCCATACCACGTGACAATGTAGAGGAGCTCTGCAAAGCTGCACTTGAAATTTGTACATTTTGGTACATAAAAGGCTGTGTAAGTCCAGTTACCAAACAATTAAACAAAGCAGTAATCACACAAATAAAACATTTAATATTGAATTACATAGGATTTTAACATTTTGTGCAAATACTGTAATACATCCACTCTACCAACTGTATATCACTATTAAATTTGTCATTAAAGGAACAGGGACATGTCTGAACATGTTTCTTTATTCTTCTCCTCCCATCTCCCCCAAATAATATCTGTCATTACAAGAGGGAATTAGGGAAACATGGTCTGGCAATGGCTCCCCTAGGTCCAGAAGGTTCTCATAAAACTGAAAAAGATATAGATGTGATCCAGAAAGCTATCGCAGCATGTCATCATCATCATTGTAGAAAAATAAAAGTCACTTTTCGAGAATGTGCTGTATACAGAGCACTTAATAAGCATTTTATATAGTTTGTCATTTAATCTTTACACCAACTCTAAGAGGTGTATATAATTGAAGAGAAAATTGAGGCTTAAATAATTAAAATTAAAGGAAATTTCCCAATTCTGCTAGATCAAACAAATAGAGCCAGACTTTGAGCACAGATGTCTGCTTCCAAAACCCTTGTGCTGTTTTTATTCTCAACTCACTACTTCATTTTAGTGGTTTATCCTTAAAGCTACCCTGTTATTTCCCTGTTAACTTAAAAAGAAATTAAATTTGTCATTACTAAGCATTAGTTCTCTTTTTGTCAAAGAGGGTCTTTCTATCTGCAGTTTCTGATTGAACACCGTAGGACATGAGGGCCTTGCGAAATCCTCAGTGACATTTGCCTTCACCCTCCCTTCCCCCAGCATGATAAAATGAAGTCATGGTATTCAAAACCTTGACTTTTTGTTTCTCCACTAGAGCTACTCGAAGTGTGGTGCATATTTCCAGTGTGCTAACTGTCTTGAAACAAAATAAGTACTGACATCAAGAAGAGTATAGAAGATCTGATGTCATGTGACATTGCACAAAATCTCTCTCCCCCCAAAGCAACTGTTTTTTTTAAAAATAGGTCTTAACCACAGGTAGTTTGAGGAGCACTGTTCAAAACTATAACATAACATGTATGATTAGATTGATTAACAGGTATGACTATAACATGTATACTATAACATGTATGATTAGAAGAGAGAGTGCTTTTGATTTTAGTTTTAGTTTTACTTCCAGGCCCTTGTGCATTCAGATTTTTGAAGCCTTCATTTTCATTATTATATTTTGACTTAATAACTGGAAAAACTTCAGCAGTAGGAATTCATGATTACTTTTTGAGTATGCTTCACAGTTTGCTTTCCATTCTCACCATGCATGCAGGTGAATCCTTTACAATAATTGACACACAATGTACAAAATCTAAACTTTTAAGTTTTATGTGAGAAAAAGGACATTCGACATTATGAGATTTTGGTTGTGTAGATTGTTAGATTATTCATATCAAGTAATATGAATTAAGACAGGAATTGTAGTATCAATTTATACTAATAAAAATCATTATTTAAATATGTGTGCTATTGGGATGCAATCTGAGAATGCTAAATAAACTTTGTTACTGGATAGTTTTTAGGAGATAAGGCACAATTGTACTCACCAAATATATAGTAATGAGGTATGTCATGTGAAGTAGAATGATGTCTCTCTGTACCTAGCTGAGACCTGTGAGTACAGGCCTAGATAAATGATTAACTTACCAATGGTGAATAGGTACAGAGTTAGAGAGTTGGCTATGTGGGGAGGTAAGCTGCCTGCTGGTGCATGTGCTTGGGAGCTATAGATTGAAAGCACACCAGCCAGGGCTCCGGGAGAGACTAAAGCCTCCAAAAATTATTTAAGTGGTGATTTTTCAAGGGCAGTTGGTAGTGGTTTGGTTCCAGATACATCAGTGAGAAGTTATTTCATTACACACACTGGTCCTTAGGGCATTGATACACCTTGGAACTTCCACTGAGAAGGTCTAGCTCTTAGGATTGGAAATAAAAACCTTGTGTTCAAGAGACTTATCAGCAGAAACCCAGAGAGAAATTTTGAAAAATTGTGTAAATGGGATAAAGGAAGAAGATTTAGGGACCAGAGTACAGTATGAAAATCAGATGTGATCAGTGTTCATTTTTATTATAGGTTAACTTTCAGTAATTCTCTGGGGTTTTCCTAATGCGGTTTAAATATCTATATGCAGATGTTAAGTGATGCATAAAAATGTAAGCATTTAAAAATTTATCTCATTATATAAAAGAATCTATGATATAAAATCATAGAAAATCTTGCTTTTTATAATCCTAAGTATATATATTTTACTTTCAGGGAACCTTTTATTATTTTATCAGGAGGTTTGTCATATGATACTGTAGGAAGAAGACCTTGCTTAACAGTTATGCATGGGAAAAGTACTGCTGTGCTAGAAATGGACTATTCAATTGTTGATTTCCTAACACTGTGTGAAACACCATACCCAAATGGTAAGCACTGCAGCTTTAAAACTTATTCTTTACAGGTAACTATTACTCTATATAAAGACCTATTTTATCTTAAGGACTTTCCTTATCCTATTGTGTCAGATCTTCTGGAGAAGACAATCATCTTCATAACTTTGCAGACTTTATTTCAAAAGCTAATTTTGTTTAATAAGCTGTATCTGTGTTCTATTACATATTAGTAGTAAATACCTTTGAAACATTTTCAAGTTCTGTAAAATAGTTGCTATGCAGTAGCCTTCTCCAGAGAAAGGAGATGGGGGCATTTATTTTAAGGAAATGGCTCACTCAGTTTGGAGGCTGATAACTTTAAAATGTATAGATCAGACCTGAAGGCAGAATATTCTGGAAAGATTTGATGTTGTAGTCTTGAGTGTGGATTCTACAGTCTGGCAATTCACAAGTGTCTGCACTTCAGGCTTGAAGCAGAATTGCCTCTTTTTCAGGGAAACTGGGGCTTTGCTCTTCAGGCCTATAACTGACTGGATGAAGTCCATAAAATTATGCAGGACAGTCTACTTCACCCCGACTCATTTATTATTCACATCTAAAAATGTATCTTCACAGCAGCATCTAAGCTGATGTTTAACCAAATAACTGGATACCAATAGCAAAGAAAAGCTGACACATAAAATTAACAACTATCAGGTATTACTTTGAGGAATTTGAATCCAGATCTTTTTCCCTTCTTTTGAAGCCCATTCAGAAATAAAGATATAATGCATTTTATACTTAAAATGAACATATAAAATAACTGAAAAAGAGATTATAGTAATACAGTAAGGTTCTTATGAGAGCCAATAATGAGAGTTGTGTTAACTCTCATTCAGATTTAAATGTTTTTGTTGCATGTTTTGCATTGGAATCTGTAATGCTGTCGATGTTACTATGAACTTTTTCTTGTTCATCAATACAAAAGTGAAATAATTTTATTTGGGTTATTATATACACTTATCTCATTTGAAACATACTAACTGTAAGTTATGTGAGGCTCAAAATGTTAAACACATGATGGTAGGAGCAATAGTCAATAAAGGCCATACAAGAAATGTTATTATTTGCTATTCATTCCATATTTAGACCTACTGTTCATGCATTGTTTTGCTCTTTCAGATTTTCAGGAACCATATGCAGTGGTGGTTCTTCTAGAAAAGGATTTAGTACTTATAGACCTTGCACAAAATGGGTAAGAAATGAAATTTGGTGAGCGACCGTATCAGTGTGTGATAAAAAGTTACCTTTTACTTTGTCTGGCTGTTTCTTTTCTTTGAAAATGCTTTTATTCATATCCATAACCTGCATCTCTTTTAAGAGCTCCAGAAACAGATTTCTAATTACCTGCCAGATTTCTCTATTATGTAGTGGATTACCTAGGTCAACATCTTTTTAACTTAAAACTTACTGGATTTCTGAAATTTCTGATTCAACCAAACACTTGGATATGTTGGAGGCACAAAAAGCCATGTCCGAAATAGATCACATCACAGTCACCTCCAGATGAGCACTGTCTGTCTCCCACCCTGCCAGTCATTAGTGGTGTTCTGAGTAGTTTGCCTGCACCAATCTTCTTACTTTCTTCTGTAAGCTGCTATGATTCTTCTTGTATCTTGTTTGAAAGCACTTTCTCAGTTGGCTACTTTGAACAGTAGGAAGCTGGGGTACCTTACCAACCTGATTTCTCACTCTCTTCCTGCAGAGGAAAATCTCAACTGTATGTCAAACAAATATGACACCTCCAGGGTGCTCTTACATGGCTTCCAACAAGGGGAACAATCCACTGCCATCAGTCATCCACATAACTTGAAGAGATAATCTTTTCCTCTCTAAGTGCTTCCTGTTCTCTCTTAACCAGCCATCCGATTTGTCTGTTCCTACCAGCACCTCTGCAGGGTGGCGCACACATGCACACATACATACACACACCGTTGTGCATACACACGCATGTACACATGTACACACACCGTTCCCTGGGAGTTACCTGGCACTGCCTGTGGAGTTGTGTTTTTTAATGAGGGAAGGCTGCTGCTGGCATCTAGTGGCAGAGGACAGGGACACTGCTAAGCACCCTCAGTACATAGAATTTCCAGCAAAGAATGGTCTGATCTAAAATGAGAACAGTACTGAGGATGGGGAACCCTGAAGTATTAGGTGAAAAGTACTAGTTGCCTTATTTTAAGCTGCTCGTAAACTCATATAAACTTAGTATATGTTGCCTGTCACAATAGTTTTTAGAACAATATGGCCGTTATGAAAGAAGATATTTTAAAATGTTACTGCTATCTGTATGCAAGTCCAAGAAAAAATTATTTTTAATATTATTTTCTAATTTTTTCCTTTGGTAAATTTTTAAATAGTGAAACTTTTCATACATGGTCTGTACTGAGATCTATTAGGGCAGAGAAAATATTTTACAAGTTGCCTTTGACTTAGCATTTTGTATAGCAAATGTATCACTTAAATATGTAGTAATAATGGACTTAAGTGAGCTAAGGAAATAACTGTTTTAAAGAGCAGAAGTTTGCCTATCTTTTTGTAAAGCACATTTCATTTGTGTTTTGCTTCTTGGCTTTTTTATGTGCTTGAAATTGCTTTGCTGACAACTGGGTTCAGTCTGAATTCTGGAAAGTGCTTTTGTAAAAGTATGCTCTGATTTACAGTTATTGCATTACTAGGCTCATCTATGCATCTAATATTTGCATAGTTGATACTTTGATCTATTCAGATGTTTTTAGTCACTTTCTGCTTTTCTAGACTTATTTTTTAATATTTATGCACACAAGAACTGAGGTATAGGCCATGGTGCAGGGGGTAAGAGAGCTCCCCAGAGACAGAGTGGGGAACAGAATAGGCAGATTGACTGAAATACACTGCTTAGGGGAGCAGGGGGCGAGACAGGAGACGTCTGCTGTGCCATGTGGGTAGCTCCCTGGCTGGGGATTAAACTGGAGCTGCCATGGCTGACAATAGTTTGATAATGCTGTGTCTTTAACCCCTGTGCCACAGGGAGTCTCCTACAGACATTTTGAAATAACTATTCCCAATTCTGAAGACTTTAAGCCAGAAAAGAAATACCATTGCATACTTAGTGAAGATTTTATTTTATGGATTTGAGTAGTCTTGTGTTTTATTTAATAAAATAATTTTATAGGTAGAAAATGTGAGAATTTTGTGTAGCTAAACACGAAAATAAGCATTTCTAGATTAATATAACTAGGCATTATTTCATGGAGAAGAAAGGAAAAATTTTGGTAATGATTCATAGGTCTAAGTATGAAGTAGTCATTAATTTAAGAACTTTATAGTTTAATGTTTAAAACTTGCTGTGTCTACTTATTAGCTGCCATACTTTCACCTTTATTCTTTACTAAAATGTTTACATCATAAGTTGATACAATAAGTAAATGAGATATATATATATATTTAATATTCTCAGTGGTTCATGGTATGTAGCTTTAATTGTAGCTTTTCTACTTACTATTCTAATTGGACAACATTTATTACAAAACATACCATTTAGACATATTTGCATAAACTAACATGTGGTTTAATATGTATAATTTCTAAAATTCTGTAATGAAGAATATACTGTCCTTAAAGCTCATATTGGCCTAGAATAAATATTTCAGTAAAATATCCCATAGACTTTTACAGAATATTTATTAACTTTGTATTATTCAGAAATTAAAATTTTCTCATTCCAAAGTTGTAAATTGTTTTGTTCTCATTGTTATTTTTAATCATAATTCATTCAATTTTTTTTTCCTTTTGTTAAAGCTATCCCATATTTGAAAATCCCTACCCTTTGAGTATACATGAATCCCCTGTTACATGTTGTGAATATTTTGCTGACTGTCCTGTGGACCTCATTCCTGCACTTTATTCTGTTGGAGCAAGACAGAAACGTCAAGGTTACAGCAAAAAGGTATTGAGTATGAGTTTTAGTTTTTAATGTTGTATTCTAGAATTTTATTTTGATTACTTTGGAGTGTTTGATTATGATACCTTTTCTAAGGTACATTTTTTTAATAAAAATCCTATTTTGAAGCAAATATTAATATTTGTGCATACATATATACATATATACATATACATATATATGTGCATACATATATACACATATGTATGTAGACACACACAGAATATGACTGCAATTTGTATACAATTAAACAAATTGTATTCATCTTTTTTATAGGAATGGCCCATCAATGGAGGTAATTGGGGCTTGGGCGCACAGAGTTATCCAGAAATAATAATTACAGGGTAAGTAAAAGTAATTTCATAAAATACATAAATTAGCAAGAACTTTAGTAAATTGGGTAGCTAGTGCTTTCCTTTATGTTATTGCATAATGAAAAGTAAATCACTGGAAGAACCTGTCAGTTTACTGTAACTTTTCCCTTTTTTCTTCATTTTCTGTCTCTCTTAAAACATCAATATACATCAATAAGAGGAAGAAAATCTTTAATGTTTCCTTTTTTCCCCTTCTTAATATTCTCAACTTGTTGGCTTTTCATAGGCATGCTGATGGGTCTGTTAAGTTCTGGGATGCTTCTGCAAGTAAGTATTTTGAATATTGTTTTATATTAGAAAACCATTATTCTTGTGCAACCAACATTTAATCTGAAATTTGGAGATTATAAACATACTTTATCAATTATTTGAATTTATTTTTAATAGACTAAAGATACTCTTAAGGATACTAAGTAGTAAATCAAGTATAATTTTCAACAAAAGTACACAAATCCTTTTTTCAAAATTACTTCAAACCTTCACCTTTTAATTCAGATAGAATCAGGAATATGTTTCAAATCAACAGAAAGTTCTCAATTTAATATCCGATACTTTACTGATATCACATAAGTTGTTTTGTCTTTGTGAAATACATATAGTGGTTACATAAAAGCAGAAAAGGAAAGAATGCTTTGGATAACTAATAATTTTAAAAATGCATAGCAAGCTTTCAGGGAAAAATTCAGTTATTATTTTATATATCAGTATTATATTGTTTCACCATGTAAAAATATCACTAGTTCTTGTGCCTTTTTAGGAAAAATATGTAGAAAATAATTTTAGAAAGCAAAATGTTATTTCTTAAGTTACATTTTTACATTTTCCCCACAATTTTGTGGCTCATTTTTTTTTCAAGTTCTCTAAATTCATCATGATAGTAATTTTTTAATAGCTATAATCAGTACATCTTCTTTAATAAAACATTGGATCTATTGTCTAAAAGTATAATAGAGAAATGTAGCTGTAGTAATGAACTATAATTCAGAATACTGATATTTTCCTCTCAGCATGACTGATTAAATATTTCCTTACATTTGATCTTTTTGTATTGAAACATCTGTCATTTCTTCTAGTAACTCTGCAAGTATTATATAAACTAAAAACATCTAAAGTTTTTGAAAAATCAAGGAATAAAGATGACAGGCCAAACACAGACATTGTGGATGAGGATCCATATGCCATTCAAATCATCTCCTGGTGTCCAGAAAGCAGAATGTTGTGCATTGCCGGTGTTTCAGCTCACGTCATTATCTACAGATTCAGCAAGCAGGAAGTCGTCACAGAAGTCATTCCGGTAGTAACCTCTCAGTTTTGTTCAGTGTCAGAGATGAACAGAGACCTCTGCTGTCAGCTCTGTCTAGAGTTTTGAAAAGTTCAGAATGTATTGCCATTTATCTTTTGTGAAAATAATTTATTATGGATATCTTTGTGCTGAACAATGACATCATTAAATATATTGTATCTTTCATTTAGAGAGAGCTAAATTGAGTGTACTCTAATTTTTTTTTTAATTTGTTTTTTTTTTTTTTTTTT
>NW_004567102.1:78317144-78318209 GCF_000260355.1 Condylura cristata
GTCACCTCCAGGGCAGGCGGGAATCGAACTCATGCGGAAGCGGCTTTAGATTCTCAGTGCAGTGCTTTAACCCGCTGCGCCACCAGGGAGGGCCTGTACTCTAATTTTTTAATAGATATTCTAAAACCATAATGCACTTGCTTTTCCAAATTGAGTGGGACACATTTTTGTTTGCTAAATACATTAGAAATTTTGCTCAATTTTTATCTTAAAAATGTCCTTTCCATTGAAATATATGTATGTCTGTAAACTATAGTAAAATGAGTGATAATTACAAGGAGCAAGTAAACTGTCTGTCTTTTACAACAGTTGCTTGAAGTTCGATTGTTGTATGAGATCAATGATGTGGAGTCCCCAGAGGGTGAACTGGCACCACCTTTGCCCACGCCTGTAGGGGGCGCCAGTCCTCAGCCGGTTCCTCCTCAGTCTCATCCGTCTACCAGTAGCAGTTCATCTGATGGACTTCGTGATAATGTCCCTTGTTTAAAGTAAGCTATTAAATTACATATGTTTTGGATGTTATCTTTCAATTTAGTTAAAATCATATTGGTAAAACTACAATAATAGTTTCCATTTTGATCGATTGAAATGGCATAAGAACATTTCTTTCTGTATGCTGCTGTGGTTACCCATCTCGTTTCCTTTGGCATCATGGGGAGAGAGAGTAAGAGTGCATTCCAAGGTGTTATCCTTAAAATAGTAAGGTTTGATCTCTCGATGTCTTCGTAGTCCATGGCTGATTTTTTTAGCTAATTCTAACAGTATTTTTAGACTTGATTTATATTTGTATCATTTGTTTTTAGACTGCTTTCTATGACTATTCAGTTTTTTTCTATCTTTAGAGAATATCGTTTTATGTGTATGAAGTGTATGAATCTTCTCCAGCATCACAATATCATCATTTAAGTAACTTTTTTGTGGCATCCTAATTTTTTTTTTAAAGATTTATTTATTTGTTTATACAGAACTAGGATACAGGCCAGAGGCTCAGGGGTGGTGAGAGGTTTCACCAGAGACAGAGTGGGGAGCAGAACAGGCAGATCTATGAAGTACACTGCTGAGGGG
>NW_004567102.1:78319469-78421182 GCF_000260355.1 Condylura cristata
TTTAATCCACTTCGAGTTGATTTTTGTGACTGGAGTGAGGCAATGATCCAGTTTCATTTTTTTGCATGTAGCTACCCAGTTTTCCCAGCACCACTGCCAGCATCCTAATTTTAATACATCTTGCTTTTATATAGAATAAGGTTTATTTTTCCTTTTTAATGTCCATTTTGTTTTATCAAATAGTAAGGTTATAAACTTTATTTATGGCAGAGAAATAAAATATCTGTGAATAAAGACTTAAACTTGCTAAAACTTTTCATAAAGACTAGTTAAAGGTAAACGATTTATAGCGATGTCAGCTGAAAAGCTGTTGCTGAAAATGTCAGAGTTTGAGAAGAACATTGGAGGGCAAATGTCAGACCATAGTAGGTACAATAGGAAGGGAGGAAAGTGGTAAGAGAACTTCCACTTGTTACAGCAGTAGAGTTCTAATACTCTCTTGCTTTAGGTCAACTAAAAAATCACTTCTAATGGTAAATAGCTTAACAATTGCTATGGAAAATGTTTGTCTAGTCAAAAATGCATTTACTTCAAAGATAAAACAGACCTTTTTTGCATACAGAACTGGGGTACCGGCCAGAGGTGCAGGGGTGGTGAGAAGCTTCATCAGAGACCGAGTGGGGAGCTGGACAGGCCAACTGAGAAAGTCCACTGCTGAGGGGAGCAGCGGGCGGGTCAGGAGAGGTCTGCCACGCCATGTGGGTCAGCTCCAGAGCTGGGCATCAAACTTATGTTGCGGCGGCTGCAGCTAGCCTTGTAGTGCTGCTCTTTAGCCTGTTGTGCCACCAGGGAGGGCCAGCAGGCCATTTTTTTTTTTTTTAAGATTTATTTATTTATTCATATGAAACTGGGGTACAGGCCAGAGATGCGGAGGGTGAGAGGATTCACCGGAGACAGAGTGGGGAGCAGAACAGGCAGATCGACGAAGTACACTGCTGAGGGGAGCAGCGGGCGGGTCAGGAGAGGTCTGCCACACCATGTGGTCACCTCCGGGGCAGGCGGGGATCGAACTCATGTGGAAGTGACTTTAGCTTCTTAGTGCCGTGCTTTAACCCGCTGCGCCACCAGGGAGGACCCAGCCGGCCATTTTTTAATATCACAATCATTTAAGACATTGCATGATAAAAATCATCTTTATATTTTTGTGTAAATTTAAAATTGTGAGATTTTTAAAATTTCAGTGTCTGTAGACATTTTACACTAGTGTCCCATCTGGGCTTCTGGCGTGTGGGCCAGGGAGGGGTTAGAGGTCTGGCACTGCTCAGGGCAGCATTCCGCAGCAGAGCCCTTAATGTCTATGGCGCTAAGGGCAAGAAACTGTGATTTGATCTAAGGAAACACCGCCCTTGAGTTTAAACAGTTGCATTGCTCGGAAGGCCTTGAGCCCTGCCCACTCCCACCTGTCTGCCTCTGCCTCTCTGCTTTGTACATACAGCTCCGCCACACTCTGCTCCTCCGATTCCGCACACATCTAGCAAGACTGCGGCTTCGAAATAAAAATGTTACATGTCTCACTGTTGTCACTTATTCAGTACTACTTTAGAGAAAGTTGCAGAATATCCAATGCTTTTTCTCCTGATTTTCATGTGTATTTGTCAGATTTTTGTGAAATGTAAGTTTATATGTGTTTAAAGTACAGTTTGTCACTGAAGTTTATTTTGGTAACAGGTCTTTCAGATTTTTGTCTAAAATCCACACATTCCTAGTCACTTTTTAAAAATCACAGACCGTGTGAATTACACCTCACTTTTTCCCCCCTCTGAATAGTGTTCAGGTAAATGCAGTTATTTATTACCTTCACAGTGTTTTAATTCACAGCCCCAAAACCCAGTTTTTTTAAAAGTCAGGAATAAGCCGAATTGATGTTAAGACAAATAATACTGACATTTTATCTTTCCTACAAAATCCCTTTATACATAATTATTTCAAAGACATTTTTTAAGCTGCTGTTGTATTACTCCTTTTACAAGTAACATGTTTTTAATTATTTTAATTGTACTTTTGCAAAGTATTTGTCTAAACACCTATACACATTTTTGAAACCATGAAGTCACCAAATATTTTGTCATTCAAAATACACTAATACAAATTACAGAGATTTCCATAAAGGTTTGTTAACTCCTTAGCTTAAAAAAAGTACAAATTAATTTACATATGTTAAAAATATTAAAATAACGTGTATGTAACCATTGTAGACATAAAATATAACACCCACCATTCCCCATGTTTTATTTTTAAAAAATAACATAGTCTTTTTTTTTTTTTTAATCTGATTTCTATATTTTTTAACCAACTGGGTATTGTAGCAGATTTAGCTGACTTATTTTTGCTTAAGAATTTTTTTTTTCACAATGACAAAAATAAGAATAGCATAAGTTTTGTGTTCTTTGTCACTTAAGCTTTCAGAATGCTCATAAATGACCTTCTGCAGTTATCCCTAAATACCTATTTCTCCTTTTGAGAGGCAAATCGTAAATGTACATTAAATATGCCAGAGGGAGGGTGACGCAAAGCGGCACAGCCTTCCGCCTTAGCCAACACGGGCTGTCTCCGAGTGAAGAGGAAATGTTGCTTTGTCTTTATTTGTGCCTCTAGATGGAGGGCTGCCCCTGAGGAGCAGGCACTTCCTTGAGAAAATACTGTCAGCTCTTGTCCAAGCAGAGCACACTGCTGAGTGTGTCGCCCTGCAGGCGCCGCACAGGCAGACGTGGCCGGACCTCCGCTCGCATGGAAACACCCTCTGACTCACGGTCGCCCTGCACGCGGACGGCATGCTGACTCTCTCCCTGCCGGCAATTAGTCTAGCAAATGTGTCAGCCAAGGCTCAGGTGTTAGGCCCTCACCAGCGGTACCAACAAAATGATGGTTTGGGTTCGTACCACAAGCTTGACATTGAGGAGTCTCCTGCTGGCCTCCCTCAGACCGTCACCCTAGGGCAGACGCCTCAAGAATTGATGGAGTAACCAGGCTTCATATATGGTTTAGACGTGCCAGTTTTTGGAGAGTCTGTGTAATCAAAAAGTTTCTCACCTACAAGACACAGTGGCTTACTTGTTAATAGTAAAAGTAGTCTCACACACCCATACACAAATTGCTCACTCTTAAAAACTAAGTAGTATTTCAGATCCTCTTGACGTTTACTGATAGTAGTGTTGCAAGTATTGTACTGAAGTGATGATGCCTTAGAAAGTCTCTCATGAAACCCTCCCTCACTCCCCTAACATGCTTAGAACTTGTTTAAGTTTTGCTCAGTTTAAGTGAGGTGTGAGAATACATTTAACAGTTCATGAGTAGTTCATTTGAAGACACACCAGTCACCCTAAATTTTAGTCTGTCCGTGTGGGTTTCTTCGTACTTTGTTTGCATGTTTTACAAAAGCAGTATTTTTTTTAGCACTGTTCAGCAATTATGGAGGAAAGATTCTTTGCAAAAAAAAAAAAATTACTATTATCCACTCAAAGTCACTTTTTTATGGTAAAAGTGGTTAACATATAAAATGAAACTCATTTTTTTAGAGCAATATTAACTTGATCACCATATTCTTAAGTTTTAAGTCTACTTCTCTAACTTGATTTTTTTTCCCTCTTCTTCATTCTTTGGCTGCCACTTCTCTTCATTCTTTTTCTCATCACGCTTTCTAGTCTTCTTAAAAACTAAGTTGACTAAGTGTCTTTCCAGTCACTTCTTTCTCTGTTCCCCTGCTATTCCCCCATTCTCTGTGGAACTCATATATTACTTCTTACTTCTGCTATTTATGTATATACTTTATCTCCCAGCTAGGTTAAATGCTTATAGGAGATAGGTCTCTGGTTTTTACAGTTTGTATTTCTAGCTTAATTATATATGTATATAAATTTATTTTCATATAGTTATGCATGACTTTATATAGGTTAATAAGGCAATTGACAAGGTTAAGTGATAACATGTTTTCCTTTATTACAGAGTTAAAAATTCTCCACTTAAGCAGTCTCCAGGTTATCAGACAGAGCTAGTTATTCAATTGGTATGGGTAGGCGGAGAGCCACCACAACAGATAACTAGCCTGGCAGTCAATTCTTCCTATGGATTGTAAGTATAATTTATGTGTTACTCATAGTATTCCATATATTTGTTTCATTTTTTTTAAATAGAAAGGGTAATCCTTATAGTATTACTTAAAAAGCTATGTATAACTTTAATTTCAGACCAAATTCAGATTTTGTTTGGAACAGTTGTGTTGAGAATAATTTACTCTGGATAAGTATATATACTGTTTGTTGATGTATAGTTAAATGTCTTAAGAGTCAATTAATTGTTTAATAATAAGATAGAGATAAAGGTTTAAAGTCAGTATATTCTCTCTTGGCTATACAGTCAGTAATAAATTCCTTATTAATAGTTAGTATGATACAGGGTTAATAGTATCAACCCAGAAGACTGTTATAAGCTGACTCTCTAAATGCTGTGCTTCAGTTATATAGTTGTTCTTTTCCTCTGTCCTAAGCTCAATTGCATAAATTATAAAGACACAGTAATAGTTAATAAAGTAAAAGGTAATAAAAATCTGTATTACAGATTTATTTATCAGTTTAGGCCTTTAAGTATATCATTATTAACAGAACATAATTTTTATTATAAATTATAGTTTCTAACACATTTAATTTTTTGTTTCAATTCTAAAGCATTTAACTTTTATTTCTTTTACATATTTATGTAATCCCTCTAAACCTTTAGTTTTTCAATCCTTGACTTTAAATCTTTAAAGAATAACATTTCATTTTTCATAGTTGCTTGGTTTGTTGTTCTTGATCCATTGTTGAGTACGCAAAAGTGAGTCCTCCAAGACTTAAGCTTTCTACTTTTGTTCCTAACTGAGGGACTACTAAAACTTCCCTCAAGGTATAACCCCCTACTTCCTTAGGAGAAAGGAATGTCTTCCCCTGGGAGACTCGAAATCTCTCACTGCAGAGAACTAGACTTCACATCACTATTGTGAGGGACCTTTATCATTGGTAGTTTCAGCTCCGAAATAATGATGATTTATTGTCTTTACCTATAAATACTATACCAGAATATCTACTCTGCCATGAAAAGATATGTGCAATGTGTATTTCTACATCACGGATGATCTTTTGTTTCAAAGGCTCATCATGCTTCAGCTTTAGCCTTTCAGACAACAGTAAATTTTCATTTCACTATTCATTTGTACTGAAATACTTGCTTTCCTCTTACTCCCAGGGTAGTTTTTGGCAACTGTAATGGCATTGCTTTGGTAGATTACCTTCAGAAGGCTGTCCTCCTCAACCTGGGCACTGTTGAGTTATATGGCTCCAATGACCCTTACCGGAGAGAGCCCCGGTCTCCACGTAAATCTCGACAACCTTCAGGAGGTAAAAGAAAGGTTACTCTGAGTATCAGGATCTCTATAACTGCTTAATTTCTTCTGTAACTATAACTACAGGTGTTAAATTGCTTGTCTGATTTCCTTGTGTGGACTAAAAAGCATGAGACTGAGTTTTTGTCTTGTATTACTAGTGTTTTATTTTGCTTTTAATATTGTAGGATTTTATGTAATGGTGGCAAGGAATCACAATATCAAACTTTAGTGAAGTTATAACAGGAAAATTGTGACATGATTACAAAATGAAAGTTAATGTCCAAGTTTTCTCTCTTTATTATTTAATAGTATGAGAACAGTATTTCATTGTTGCAGTTATTTAATTCAAAGGACTCATTTCCTTTGTGGAAAAAAAAATAGGTACAAATGTGAATTTGAATTCTATGAAAATACAGTGTCCTCAGGATAGCATTTATTCAGTGCCAGCAGGCTATACCGTTCTCTGTGTTTGTCAGGTAACTCATCTTCATTTTAAGTTTTAACACTAATAGCCTACAGAGCACATGCATAGTTGACTATTGATACAAGTATTCCTCATTTAAAAAGAAAATGAATAAAAAGTAATAATAATGAAAAAAGAAAAAAAAAAAAAAACCTTCCTGGCACAGATGGCAAATGCACTGGCTCTGGCCCTGAGCATGGTGACGAGTGCTCCCCCACTGATGCGGGCAGGCGGAACCGCTTACAGAATGCCAGCGTGCAGGGGGCACTGGATGTGCCGGCCTTCGCCTCCTGCAGTTCTCCCAGGTTCACTTTCCACTGGTTCCGAGGATGTGATTAGCTCATCTTACTTGCATCATAACTCATGAGAGAGGAGGAGAAAGTGAGGGGCTCGTACTGTCACCTGGGCTTGCTGGTCAAGTTTGTTTCCATTTCTTATTGTGTGTGATCGTTCTGTCATGTAATAGGTATCTTCAGAAACTGTTGCCCCAGTCAAGCCATTCTAGCATCTTTGTTTCCTTTTCTGTCTTTGGTTTTCACTGCTTCACTAAGGTCTACTGATTGTGACTTCTTGCATGTGCGGCCTTTCTAGTTTTTATTCAGAATTTGTGGGAAAATGTCATTCATCTTTTTTAAGTAAGTTATTTATTACATGTCAATAAAGCCATAACATGTTTAATTTTATCTATAAACAGCACTTTTTTTCTCATTTATTTTGAAAAGATCTGAAATATTAGGGTGTGGGTGTGTGTTGTATGTAGCCACAGTTGGCCTTCCCTGGGGCACAGCGGGTTAGGATGCAGCGGCTGTGGCCGCTTTGTATGAGTTTGATGCCCCCTGCCCGGGAAGTGACCCACAGGGCACAGCAGACCTCTCCTGGCCTGCCTCCTGCTCCCCTTTTCATTGATCTGCCTGTTCTGCTCCCCACTCTGTCTCCGATGAATCCTCTCACTGCCCTTGCACCTCTGGCCTGTACCCCAGTTCTGTATGCTTAAATAAATAAATCTTTAAAAAGAAAAGAACTTTGCACTTTGTTAAATTAAGGCTAGTTTCCAAAAAATGGGAAGTATAGCAAAATGTTTACATACATTGAATATGTACTGATAGTTATGTAAGGATTGAGATCACATTTTGGGAATAACTTAAAATGTGGTTAAAAAAAAAAAGAATGTAGAACTAAGTAGCTTTGTGTTTCAACTTTCCAATAAGAATATATTTCTCTTTGGAAAGTGTGAAAATTAATAGAGAAAGGTTAACAGTTAGAATCTAAGCCATTAAGTTAGTAAGTTAAAACAAGCAAAAATTAAGACATAAAGAGTACCCAGGTTATGAAGTTCAGAGATCTTACAAATTGGTGAAGTTGACATGCAAATTCTAGAATGATTTGCTAGGTAACTGATATGTCCTAAATGTTTCCTTCTTTCTAGGCTATTTTAAGGATGGGAATTATATTACATAGTACATTTTTATAGTGTTTATTAGCAGATGACAAAATTCCAATGGCTTAAAATTTCAGTATTAGCTATTTTCATTCAGTACTAGCCTCATTGTAATACTGGAGTACATTAGCATTACTCCTTAAAGATTGGCTATTTTAGTGTTGTCTCTAGTAAACATTGTTTTTCATATAAACAAGTATTTTCCCTGAGGTTACCCTCAAACCTCTTATTTTATCAGTCATCTTTAAAATGATAATAACTAGGTTTTGGGTGTTTTTTTTTTTTTAAGAACCTTTGATGCAAGTTTTCCAAAAAGTAATAATAAACATAATTGGTTTTCACTCCACTTCCCACCCATTGAGATGACAAATAATATATAATTCAAATTAGAAAATTTCTTAGAAGCCTAGTTAAATATTCAGTGGCCTCTGGAAATGCCCCTGTGGAGACACGGCCCTGGAGAAGCAGATACCAGTCGCCTGCACACCTCTGCTAGTGCGGCGCCTTGTTCTCAGGCAGAGAGGCGTGGTCCCTCGTCTGCTACCAGGCAGCCCAAAGTATCAAGGAGTTTTTTATTTTTAATTTTTAGAGAATTAATAGTAATTTTTTTCATGTGTCATAACTTTCAGTTCTTGTCTACAGTCTTGCTATAGTTTGTCTTAAGAAATTATGCCATCCTATAAAATAGATTCAATTTATATATAGTGTATGAGTGTGAGAGAGAAGAGTATTTCTTTAGAGCTCTTTTACAAAGTGGAATGGTAATGTGTATGAGAAATATAACCCTACAAGATAAATCGTCCACTAAAGACTGCAAATTTGGAGAAACAAAATGTTTTCTTAATTATTCAAAATTTAAGGTAGATATTTGAGACATACTTTGGGTAAATCACTTTCAGTTTGAGTTTTGGGGTCCTTTGAAGTAAAAATCACCAAATTATTGACAGCTACTCTCTCTCAAGAGAAGATCTAATAATTAATTGAATAAGAAGTCTACCACACTCCCTCAAGCTTTTAACAAAGTCCTTCATTCTTCCTAATATTCTTGAAGGATAGCAAATTACCTGCCTTGGAATTTTTTTTTTTTAAGTAGTAAATGTTGCATTAGTTTGAGATATTTTAATATAAAAACATTCTGATGTTCTTATCTTAAAACTAATAAGCAGAGTATTCATGTTATAGCAAGTGTTGAATTTATCTGCTGGGTTTTTTTTTTTTTTTGGTTTTTTTTTTATTACAAAGTTTATTTTTACATCATTTTGCACATTTTTTTTTGTTTTTTTTTTTTTAAATGGACACCAGTTAAATGTGTACTCTGAGTAAAAGATAAAAACTGCACTTATATATTACTGTGTGTTTTGATTGGGTTTTGGTTTTGTTTTTTAGCAGGTTTGTGTGATATCAGTGAAGGAACTGTTGTCCCAGAAGATCGCTGCAAATCTCCTACTTCTGGTAATTTTTTATCACATTAGTAGTTACAATTTACATGCTAGTATATAGCATATAAGTATCTTTCCAGAAATAAGCATTTAAAGTACATTCATAAGAAACTTTTTTTTTTCTACAAGGACTTTTGTGTGATACATGTATTCTTATTGCATTCTCATTGAATGAAAAGAGATAAAATTTGTGCTAGATAAAAATGTCGGATTATATTGTCGTCTGTTAAAGAGCCCTAAAGTATTCACTTACCTTTCTAATATTTAAACTTTTTATGGAAAATATATTTTACTCCTTAATTTTTTTACTCCTTAATTTTAGATCATATGGTTTCATTCTCTACAATCTTATCTTCGCTCTAGACATGGTTGGCATCATCCAGAAAATAGGCTTCCAATCCTAAATAACATCTGTTTAAATGTTACAAAAGATCTTTTTTACTTATAATGGAGTGGTGATTATTGATAATGAGAATAATTATAGATTAGTTTTTCTAATCTATAATTTTCTGTTTTCTGTTTTTGATCCAAGTAACACCTGGTGTCATTTTACAACTTTATTAAAGCAGTTCTCTTTTTTGTCCAAAAATAGGTCTTTATGTGACTTATGTAAATGTTGATTGGAACAACATAAGTTTTAGGGCTTTTCAGACTCCTTTAAAGAGGATGCTGAATTTATTAGCATTTTTTATTAGCTTGAAACTTCACTAATCTTTAACAAGATTGACATCATAATCTTAGCTATTTACTAAGTCATTCTGAGGGAACTTTTCATTAGCTCTCTTCTGTAAAGATTGTTTTGGGCATGAAGTAACACTGTTCTTAGATTTTTATCATACCATAACCAGTTTTGTTACTTCAAAAACAATGAAGGATGGCTAATATTAGAGAAGTGCATTTTACTTTCATTCACTCACCTTTCAGTTTAGCATTTTATTAGATTTAGAAGCTTTTCTTATGAAAATTACATTTTTCTGATACTACAGTATTTATATTTAATCATTTCTTTAAATACATCTTCTGAGTTTTGTAAATTTCATGTATCTATGTGTATATATATATATATATTCACTCATTAAACTAGTAAAACATAGAGCCATGAGAATTAATTAACAACTTAAATCTGAGCATTTGCAGAATAAAGTGTGAATGAATAATAAGGAGCAAGTAATTATATTTTTCATCACACAGGAGTAGAGTTACTTCTGAACTAGGAATTTAGAATTACAGCATCTTTCACTTATTGCTACTGTTTATTTACAGTGTTGTGCTAATCATCTCACCCTCCCTAAGTACCATATGAATGCGCTATTCAGTATCTTAAGGCTGTGACCCAGACTGAATAATTTGAACATGTTTTATTTTAAATTAAATGACCATGAAAAACATTTTAACAAAATTCAGCCCAAATAAATTAATATTTCTTTTTTTCCTCAGCCAGACTTTCATTAAGTATATGTACTTAGATTTTTGGAATAAACTAAATGAGGTAATTGTAGATAATTGTAATTAACCCTAAATGCATAAATGTATAAAGTACATAGAAGTAAAATATTTTCGGATCAACATTTGCAAATATATTACACTCGTTGGTCCACGTGAAAAGACAGTGTACCTTAACATGCTGGAATTGATGTGACACTAGGTCTTTCTTTGTTTCTCACTGATTTTGAAATGCAAAGTAAAAATTGTGAGCTCAGAAATCTTGATAAATTACAAATTCTTATCTTCAAATATAACTCTTGATTTAGTTTTTAATAATACCCTAAAAGATATAAGAATTCTCCAAAGAATTATATCTGTTTGCAAATTATAAAAACTATTTTTATCAAAAAATAATTCATAAGCATAAAACAATTTAATAGACAGTAATAACATGAAGCATGACATGCTGAAAACTAAAAACATCACAATAGAATTAGAATAAAATTATGAAAAGCTGTCCTTAGATGTTGTGTTATTATAGCTTATTTGTACTTTTACATTTGTCCATTTAGTTAGTAGTTATTAAATAAAATTACTAATAGTTTTGTTAGCTATCTGTCAGGCCACTTGTGTTACATTTTGCACATTATGACTTTTTGACTTCAGTTCTTTTAGCTTTCTAATAAGAAAATAAAGGAATAACTTATTATTCCTCATCAACACAAGAAAATTCTACTAACTTAAGGTTAATTAAGAAAAATGGATGGGGTGAGTGCAAGGTGAATCTGAAGAGCCAGAAAGGGAGCAGATTATTTAAGCTGTAGAAAGTTAGTAATTTAATGGGTAGCTGCAGATATTTTCTGCAATGCAATGAGAAATGAATACTAACAGTATACATTAATAAAACCAATATAGCTAGTGGAAACCAATGTTTAGTATTTGAAGAAGAAGTATACTTAAGTGGGCTGGATGTTCAAATGAACCCCCTTATAAATGCTAAGAAGAGGGCCAAATAAAAGTGACCATATGCCCTTTATCTAAGTCAGTGTGTTTACTCAGTAAAACACGAAGCAGTAAATAATAAACTTTTTGAAGCTTTTAACTATTGTAATCAAGGTATGTAATCTCAACAGTATTGCTAATTAAAACTGTATTCAAAAATAATCCTTAAGAAATCCAAGTAGTTAATATACTTTGTCCTTTCCATTTGTTTATAAATAAACCAACAGTCTTTTTGAAATGGAAAATTAATATATATATATATATTCTGCCATCCTGAATCAACAACGAAATTTATTTCTGCCATTTCCTTTTGATCTTTATTTCAAAGAACTCATATTGCTTCACTGAATTGTTTAATAAATGCTGGAAATTTTTTTGTTCTAGGTCCACAAAAAGATACACCCACAAACACTATAAATGTTAAAATGACAAAAATATTTGTTAGATTATCTCAAGTTGAAAAAAGTCTAGTACCAAACAGACTGGCATATAAATATTGAGTTGAGGAATTGACATGTACTTTAGGAAAGACAGAAAACTGTATATATTATCTATACTATCTATGCTTATTTAGCCCTAATGGTTTGGTTAAATATATCCAAGTGGGATTGGTGGAAACCACTTTGGAACTTTTCAGTAAACTTTCACAGAAGTCATGACAGCAAGTGGTGGGCATTTTCCATGAAAGGAAGATAAATCTGTTGATTTTACTTATATTTACAGTTTGTATTGCTTTTTTTGTGTGTTTAAAATGCTAAGACTTTTTTTTTTATAACTTTATATTCATGTTTAGACTTATTATTATCCTGGTACCTTTAATAGGAAATATATTGAAAAAAAAATTGAGTTTTTTTTGTATGTTTGTGTCACTATTTAGCATCAGTGATGAGTGATATATTAAGATCTATATAACATAACTTTTATCTTCTTTAAATATGAATTATGATAAAAATACCTATTTCTATCACTGAAAGTATTACTGAACTCAATGTTACTTATGTGATACTTTTGATAAAGAATTTTCAAGGATGTATAGTTACTGCTTAGTAAAAATAACTTGGTGTTTAAAGCAGAAGCTTTTTAGTCTGTTATGGAAGCAATTGAAATTCTACCAGTATGAGCATGTTTGATCTGATCTGAGAGGAGACTTTAGTAGATATTTTCATCTAGTTAAAGAATGATTTTGTTGGGCAGGGGTAGGGAAGGAAAAAGCATATTTTGCCCTTACTCATTAAGTTTTCATGGGTTAAAACAAGAAAAAGAGCACATAAAGACCTTTTTATTTATTTCAGTTCCTTTTAGGTATTTGCTTCTAGCCAAAAGCTTTATATATTTAGCAAATATTTGCTTGGAGATTGCTGCTTGCAGAGCACTGCACTGAGTGCACAGGGATGAAGGATGTGTGAGATGGGGCCCAGCTCTGCTGAGCGCATTGCAAAGAACATGTGTGTGTAAGCTTAGCACATTCAGCACTGAGAGGGCAACAGCATAAAAGAGGTGTGTAGATAAGTGCTGTGGGAATTCAGAGGGGGAGTGATTTATATTTAGGGAGTGCGTGAAAAATTTAATGGATGTGTTTTAACTTCTGTATTAAGAAAAATTGATAATTTGATTAGTAAAAGTTAGCAGCTAGAATACTAAGGATGACACAATGAAAATTTTATGTTAAAATTTTTGTGTTAAAAATTAAAGGAATACTATGAAATTTTAGAAACTTTTAAATTTAAGATTTTAAACAAAATTTAATTAATAGATGTTAGATAAACTTATTAGAAGTCACAACTGAAATAAATCTAAATATTTAAGTAATCTAAAATTGTAAGTACTATTCTCTGTATTTTAAAGATCTCTATTGAACAGAATAGAATTTATGTGATTTTAAACTTTGATAGCAAGAAAGCTAACTCTAAAATAAATGTACAATATATACTTGTACAGGAATCTTGTTCTAGATAAACCATCTTTTCACTTTTCCTGGAGACAGTTAATTAAATGCTACTGGTAGTTTTATCGTTTATAATATATACACCAAGAATTTGCCAAACGGTTAGAACTTAAGGAAAAAATAGCTAATGTTTATGTATACAGATTGTTATTCTTATAAAAATTGCTTATAAGAATTGTTGTTAATGAGCTATGTGAGATTTCCTTGTGAAGAAGAGTCAAGGAACTTGTTTTAAAGGTTACCAGATTGTTGTGTTTGAACTTTTCCATGTGACAACCCAGTGTTTGTGACTGACAGTGTGTCTATTCCTTCCATTGTCTTCATTTGTGTAGGTTCTTCATCACCACACAATTCAGATGATGAACAAAAAATGAATAATTTTATAGAAAAGGGTATAGTATCTTATTTTAAAGTATTTTCTTTTATTTATATTTAATTCATTTAGTTTACTTTGAATAGATTTTTGACATTTTATATCAAAATATTATTTTCAGTGAAGACCAAAAGCAGAAAGTTTTCCAAGATGGTAGCCAGTGATATAGGTAGGAAATAGAAATTTCTGTTTTATTGCTAATTCTTGCTATATGCAATGTTAACATCAAAAAATTACCTAATCCATTGCATCTTATGTATATTAATTTATATTCCTATGCTAAATAATAATCTCTTGGGCTATGTTTCTTTCAAACTCATTGGGGCAATAATTATTAAAAAATCAGTTAAATTGTGGTTTCAGCTCTTCCTCTGACAGTGTGAATTATTCTATTTTTTTTTGCTTTATTTCAAAATAAAACAGGGTTCAATTTATGACACAAATAATACAATTTTTTACTCCTAAGTTTTTAAGTAATATTTTTCTTTATAGTTTTACTTTTTTTTTTTTAACTAATATCTCTCTTCATATTTTCAAACCTACAAATTTCAAGGAAATAGTTTCCTGTAAGACTATTTCAGTGTCTGTCCTTGACTTATGGACAGACTATTTTATACTGTCCTTGACTTATGGGACTTGTATACAGCTTTCCTCCCAATAGAAATAAGTGACAAAGAGATTTTGTATTACTCCTCTTGATTGTTTTTATGAGTATTTTTGAAATGAATTGCTCAACCCAAGGTTCTCAAAATTTTAAGACTATGAGACAAAATATATAACTGGGAATATAACTACACTAAGTGTTTTAGTCATAAACATAAGAATATTCTCTGAAGATTTTAAATACCATTTACTTAAAGGATTTTAATTTAAATCCATACTTTTTGTTATGCGGTTGTGACTTGTTTTCCAGAATCTACTGGCACATATTCCTTGACTTGTATGTATTAGGTGAACTCTAAAAAGCTTAATTTTTTTTTCTTTTTCTCACTGACAAAGTTCAATATATAGTAAAATTCAGTTTCAAAAATTCTTAGAAATAGCATCCATATTGTCTTCATGTTGTAAATTGAACCCTGTTTAGTCATATTAACATTGGCTGACTGTTATTAGCACATCTAGTCTTTTTTTTTTTTAATAAGGTGTTTTTTTTTTGTTTTTTCTTTTTTTTCTTGGGCTAGTGGGCTGTCCTCTACAGAGAATCAGTTATTTACCTCTTTGTAATTGTGGGTTTTTAAGTGATTCAGCAATAGTGGTTAAATCAACCTTAATTATGTACTAGCACTTTTGTATAATAGTTTTTCAACAAATTTCTTTTACAGTATATTTCATCTTAATAATATGTTATTACTCCTTCCATTATAGAATGTGAAACATTAGAAGGGACTTTCATACCTATAGTTTATGAAAGAACTTAAAATGTAATCAGCTTAGGATTTTTACCTTCCATGAAAAGGACTTTACATATAATTAAATTTTTTGAATTATTTCTCTGATTTTTTTATCCTGGATTTTATTGACTTAGTTAAATGTATTGACTAGCTTCCCATATTTTTCTATTTTGAATGGAATATATACAAAATATTTGAACTTGACTATTTGAAAAACTTCAGTTAACAGATTTGTGACTGAGAACATTGTTAGAAGGACAGTCCTGCTTTGTATATAATGTTGTTTGTTTTTGGTTGGTGTCTGTCAGCATGTTATTTACTATAGTTTTTAGTTTATTGCACCTATAGATAGTTAAATTTGCAGTACTGACCAGGTTTCAGGTGACCAGGGTATCACCTCAACACCTGTATAAATCACACCACACCCACTACCACATGTCCAGTCACCACTCTCCACTGATCAGTCTGTGCACTTCACCCTTTCCTGTCCTCAGGGATTCCCCCAACCCCACCCCTAGTAATGACCATTCCATTGTTTTTGTTTTGTTTACTCATTTGCTTGCTTGCTTTCTGTTCCGCAAATGAGTGCAATCATGCAGTAATTATCTTCTTCTTCTAACTTGCTGCCATGTTGTCAGTGGCACGACTCTGTCTTGTATTGTGGCTGAGTGGTATCCCAGTGTGTGTGTAAGCCATGTCTTCTTTCCCACTCATCTCTTGTCAGGTGCTTAGGTTGTTTCCATATTTGGTGATTGAAATTGAACCACACTGAACATTGGACTGCACATATCTTTTTGAAATAGTGGGTTCATAGTCTTCACTTATATACCCAGAAGTATGGTTATTGGATCATATTGAAGCTCTATTTTTAATTTTTTTGAGAACCCCTCATTCTGTTTTCCATAGTGACTGAACAAAATCACACCCACGGTAGTGTGTAAAGGCTCCTTTGTCTCCACCTCCTCTCCAGTACTTGCAGTTGAGATGAAAGCTCATTATAGTTTTACTTACAATTCTGTAATGATAATTTGTATCCCCAAATCTCTCATTATACATGCTAGGGTTACTCATGTCTTAATTTTTCTTGACTTGGGGGGAGGCAACTCTGTGTGAAACTGTAAAAATTTTGTAGTTTTAAAAAAAATACATTAATTTATCACCCTAGTTTAGTATCTAGTTTTGTAGTTAAACTTTTGTAGCATAAGGCATGCTATTGAAAAACATATAAAATGTCATTGAAACATTGGGGGAAAAAACTGTCAAAATCCTGAAGGTCTGGATAAGACTGGCATTTTCCATTAGACACATCCTATCAAATGTGCTGCGATTCCTTGAGAATTTTAAATTACTCTATTTTCTGTCATCAGTGCTAAACTTTTCTGAAGCATGCTGAACCTCATAAAAGTATCACCTCTTTCTGCTCAGTCTATCAAGATTTATAACTTCAGCTTTACATCTTTATCCAGAGGTCTAAGAAAGGAAGCATAAGAATTAAGCGAAGGGCCTCCCTGTTGGTGCTGCGGTTAAAGTTTCAGCATTATCAAGCGATCACCAGCCACTGTGGCATGAGTCCAGCCAGGGAATTGACCCACATGGCACAGCAACCCTCGCTTCTCTCCCCATAACTCCCCTCAGCAAGTGTATTTCAGTAGATCCTAGATCCACCTGTTCTGCTCCCCAGGGTGTGTCTGGTGAATTCTCTCATCACCGCCCCCACTGCCCCACCCAGTTCTTGTATGCATCAATGAACAAAATAAATCATTAAAATAAAACAGAAGTCTACATTGACTCTGGTTAAAGAACTATCTTGTATAGAAGGCCAGCTGACTAGTCAATCTTGGTTCTGAAACTTTGTTCATAAGTTTCACCTGTTGTTTCACCCGTTGGGGAGGAGAGACAGTGCAAATTGCCATTCACATTTTAATAATCTAGCCCAGATATGAAAAATCAACTCCCTCCCTTTTTTTTTTTAACTGTCCAATCGTAAGGCTAAGATATCTGAGACAAAGCATTTTTTGTTTGTTTAACATAACTAGCAATTACAATACCGTGGCTTTATATTGGTCCTTTGTAAATAGCTTTTCACATTTAGCTAATTTTGTAACTTCAGTAAACTATTTACTGTTACTTGTCTGTGTTACAGGTGAAGAAACTGAGAGTATAAGTAACGGTTATACAGCTAGCAGATAAATCACTTATGTTTACGGTCAAGTAATCTGTTTCTAGCTTGTCTTATTCAACATTGTCTTGTATTACCTCTTAAGAAAATTGACTGTTTCCTGACTGACAACTAACTCAAGTAAATGGTACTAACAATAACTTCCTTATTCTTAGTGCATAAGAACAGCCACTTTAAAAAAAAAACATAACTTAGTCTTGTGTGTTTATAAAAAAATAGCAGTCACTAAAGAAAGCTATAGGCATGTAATACCCAGTGATTTGTTTTACCTGTTCATATGATTAATTTTGTTAATAAAATCTTAATGCCCATTATTTTCAAAATCAGTAAACTTAATACTAGTGATTTTTATTAATTATTTAGAAAATAAGATTGGTTATCAGTGTTTTATTTGCTCAGTATTTCTATTTTGTAAAACTTTGGTATAAAATTCTGTAAAGCTTTTCACCATTTTAGGGTTATATAAGAAACATTACTAAGATATGTTTTCTTAACAAAATACTAATGAAATTTTTCATGATGTACTTATGAATAAGATATGGTCCATATACTAGCTAGCATTGTTCATTAGATTTTTTCAACTATAAGATTATTTTGTTTCATTTTAATTATTTTTCATGCTGAAACTTCTAGCTGATGAAGTATTTATAACCCTGATTCTGTCCTATTTTGAGTATTAATTTTTATAAAAAGAAAAGAATAATTACCCAATTGATTACATGACACTCTGGGGGAGGGAGATCGGGGTTGGGGGGGGAGGAGTGATACTACAGATTAAAGAGCAGAGCTCAAATGAGTGTTTTGCCAAGATGGAAATATCAGCTTTGTTTCAAGGGTCCCTGTTCAGTTCTACACACTATACTAAATATTTTTCATTTGACATTTGCTCACATAGGGTGTGTTATATCTGCAGGACCCTTTTAGTCTTTAAATTCTTAGTTACCAGTTACTCAGGTACAATGATTTTTTTTCTCTCTTGGCAAAAACTGAAGTACTTTTTAAAGTCAGTGTAAATTAAGATAATGTCGCTTATTAGTTCAGGCACTTTTCTCGTTAGTTCCCCCTTTACTATAGAACTACCAGTGATTTTTTTTTTTTTTATTAAAATGTTCTAGGCAAGTTTTTCTGTCATATTCTAAATCACTAGCTCATTAAATGAAATTTTAAAGCAGCTCAAGCCCTTTACTTTTCAAGTAAGGAATTGAACATCAGAAAAGTGACAGGGCACTTCCAAACTAGTATCTCATGTCTATTTCCATCACATGTGTTGGCGCTTGTGTGGGGTGATCTCTTTCTTGTACTGTATTTCCTATCCTTTTATTCTTGTAAATTGAAAAATAAATTCTCAGAGGCCCATTAGGAGTTAATATGAATGAAAAGGTAGGTGTCAAATTAATTAAAATTCTAAGTTACAAATTAATTTATTTTAAAACTAAAAATAATACTGATATTCCTCAATATTCAACCCAGAATGTAGCTGTTATATGTATCAAAGTTCACCGTTGCATTTAACACATACTAGAGAAGAATAGAAGCCTATCTTGAAAATGAAGATGAGTCAGGTGTTCAGTAATGCCATTTTTACAGGTAATTTTAGTATTCCCTATTTTGAAAATTTGTTACATACCCTTAGTTGATCAGGAAATAAATTTCATAGTTAAATGCTTTAAAACCATTGTAGAAGTCTGGTTTTCTCTCATGAAGTCTTTGTTCAGGATGCCTCAGATCTTAAGTGTACGACATGTTGTACTTCACATTTTTGTTTTGACATATGAATGTATTTTCTGTTAAGTTTCATAATAAATTCTGCTCAGCAAAGTCTTTCTGTTTGTTTCCCAGCACTTTTCTTTGTGTGCATTTACCCCTCTACAGAACTGGAACTTCTTACATTTTGAAGGATGGCAATAATCTTTCTAGAAATAAATTTTTCTTTGCCTTTCTAGCATAAAGATTCATCTAACATTAAATTACTAAAGCTTCTTAGTCAGCTGTTGTTAGAGCAGAGCTAGAAACACAGCAGTCTACATTCTGCCATCACCGTTCTCCATGGCTAAGGTTCCAGATCGTGCAACTTATACAACAGAAATTCTTGTTATCTAAATGGTTCTGGAGACCAAAGGTCCAAAATCAAGATGGTGCCAGACGCCTCCCTCCTTGGCTTACAGGGCTGAGCTCACCTGTGTGCTCACTTGATCTTTATTCTATGCATGTGGCATGCATCCGTCTATCTGTCCATCTGCCTGTCCAGATTAACTCTCTTCTAAGGCCACTCCGTTGGGACTGCTGACCTCATTTTAATTTGAATTTCTTAAAAGACCATTTCTCTAAAAAATACTAGGCTCTCTTTAAAGATTCCATTTCAAGTAATGGATATGGTTCTGTATTTCAAAAAGTTAATCATTTTCTATTAGCAGCTGTATTTAGTTTGCTCTCTTTCATTTGTGGAAGACGTTTAACGTCTTTCCATAGAAGTAAAATTCCAGTGACAGTTGTCCTTCATTTTTTCATTCATTGCTACACTTGCTGAACAGGTAGTAGACGCTAGATACAAATATAGATGCAAGATTTTGCAAGATAAATTTTTTCCCAGACTCAGGGAATTTGCATTCTAGCATGGAAGGTAAACATTGATACTAATTGCAGTGGCTGTTGTGATGTGTTATAAAGATCTCATTTCTGGACCCCATGTCTCCCCTCCCTTGCAATTGTCTATAGGGATTTTTGTCTTTTTTGCTCTTCTGATTGTTTTAATATGCATACATTTGAACTTTATCCTTATAAAGAGGGACATTGCATTTCTGCAGTTGATGAGAAAAGAAATGGTCACTTTATTCTAATTATTGAACCTCTCAATACAAACAAAAATTAGTTTACTTTTTTTGACATCATCATCCTGTCATAATCAGTCCTTTTTTTTATTATGTATATGCTGTTTTAAATCATGTTCTGAAAAGCAAAAATTGTACTTCTTTTTTCAAACAAAACTTCCTTAGGGGAAAAAATAGTTATGGACGGTGGTGGTAAAACAAGCAAACAAACAAAAAAAATGCACATCATTTCATTTCAGAGAAGCAGCAATAATCTCAATAATTAAGATGGTCTACAAAGATTTCTTTAGTTGTAAAGAATTAAAAAGCATCCACTTTTACAAAGTGTTTATAGTGTAATGGTCTGAGCTTCCTGTTACCTTGAGATTGGTTTCTCCTGAGCACTGCACATCATTCCTTGAAGCTGCTATTGCAGACATGATTGTTGTGATCAGATGCAGTAGCATCATTACTGCTACTAAGCAAATACAGCCTTGACTGTTCACTTAGCCCACTGCTGTGAAACCCTTACAGAGGTTGAGAAGAAGAAAGATTTCAGCTTGCTGAGGTGTGTCTTTGAAACCAGTTCTCCTCTGATTGAAGAATCTTCTGTACTATCATTGTCATTTCTCTGAACAGAAAAGAAAAAAAAAAGGAACAGAAAAACTAGTATGTACTCTCTTGTGACAAAGAATTTCAAAGTGAGGAAAATTCAGAAGGCAAGAGTTGAAGAGTATACAGTTGAAGAAGAGAAAGGCAGATAATTTGCCTTCTGAGAACTTATTCAAGTAACATGATTTATTTGAAATCCTCAATGGAACTGATTAACTTCAAAGCAAGAGAAGAGTCTGTGTTCAGTATAGTCAGCTGACTAAATAATGGGGTTGGAAAGTTCTTCCAATACTCAACAGAAGTGAACCTACAGGTATCAGAAAATCGCTAGGTAATGCCTGCAACTGCTTCCTTACAGACCCACTGAAACACAAAGTGTGAGCTCACAGTTTGACAAGTTAGACTCCAGGAATGGATCTGCCTCTTGGGGGCCTGCTGTAAAGAGTATTGACTGCACAGAACTTGAAAACAAGTTTGTCCCCCTGAAGTAGGCACACAAATGGATATAAATCATCTAAATTTCAATTTTTGACTGTAGGTAGGGGTCTTAGCTTCCCACAGAGTAAAACTGTAAAATTCATTGCGCTATATGAGACTTCTTTCTAGTCTTTGGGCAACTGGCAGTCCCGGGCTGCCATGTTTGAGAAAAAGGGAGAAAGTGGACACTACAACTGCTCCAGCTTTTGCTGGAGAATACTTTCCTGTTGTGTGCAGGAAGGGCAGGACCCTAGTGTTCTCATTAACCTAAGGAGGCAGAAACTGGGGCCCTAAGTGCTAGAGTGACTGGGTTTTGTGGAAGAGGGTACTGGAGAAGAGGGGAATTCCTTGAAGACTGGGGTTCAACCCAATTCTTCCATTAAGGCTGTACTGTCTGTGAACTGGACAAGATCCCACAAGACCGAGTAGCAGCCATGTACTGCGAGGCTCAGACTTGATGCTGATGCCAGCAGTTGTTGCAACCCCAGAATTTGGTGCTGGTAGATCTTGGCACACACACTGTTGACAGCCCAAAAAAGCAACTAATCAAGATTAAGGGTCACAGCTTAGAAGCCATACCTTAGTCGTAGGTTCAAACTAAATAGACCCACCCAAATGGGTCAAATCAAAGGAATCCACAGTAGTTTAACTGGCAGAACAAAACACTTCCTAAGGTTAATAATATAACTTTGATATAATACAGACCCCATTCACATATTATCCACAACACCAGAATTTAATCAGAGTGTAAAATAAATATTCAGAATTATAAGTGGACAACTGTGATGCAAAGTAAGAATAAAATTCATAGAAACAGATTTGAAGGTGACCTAGCTATTGAAATTAGCAACCAGTGACTGAAACAGCTGCTATCATGTGTTCACACACTACAGGAAAAAGCTTGTCATCATGAGTGAACAATATCAGAGAAAATTGGGAAACAGTAAGTGTTCATGTGAACAGAAGTGTAGCCATTAAAATGTAGTAGTAATTGATAGAGAAAAAGTGATAGTGGGGAAAAAGCACTGTGCAGATTTGATTATTAGTTATGCTGAACTATGTAAATATGGACTTTAAAACCGGATTAGTGGGAATTAGCAAATATATTATCTCGGTTATTTTTAGTGACATTTTTTCTCTATAGCATCCTAATTTTCTATTTCTCATAATGCAGAACTTAAAGGAAAATGCACACATATGGAAGGAGAATAAGAATATAAATCTGATAATTTCATCAGCTGTGATTCTATTTAAGAGACTTTTTCATCTAAAAATTGTTCTGTGCATTAAAAAATAAATATTTAGGGAAGAAGATTTAAAAAATAACTTTCTGAGTAAAAGGCCTAATGCAAGAGCTTATACATATGCATGAGTGTACGTATGTGAAGTACTAGAATTGGTAAAACTGGTCATTGGTGAAAAGAACACTAGAGCAGTGATTGTTCTGAGGAGATGAGCAAGACCTGATTGGGAAAGCACATATGGAATATCTTGGGGTCATGGTAAAATTTTGTATTCTCTTTAGGGTTTCAGTCACACATATGTATACAGATACATACAGCTAGAGACATAAATTTAATGAATACACATTTAAGATTTGTGCATTTATATAAACTTTACATCAAAAGAAAAATGTCAGCCAGAACACAGAACTTTTGGTTTTGTGATAATGTATAAAATCTAAAGTGCTCTTTGCTAGCTTTGTTTCTATACCTGAGTTTTAGGTAAATATTCCAGACTGAGAGAGGTACCAAACCAGTGTACCTTAATAAGTACTTTGCACTGACCTGTTAGTAGCATTTATTCCACTGCATGAGTCGTTTCTTGTAAGTTGTGAGCTCCTGGTGGCCAGGAAATGCATCTCTGCCTTCTGTACATTCCAGACATTTGCCCAACAAATATTTAATAGGTAATTAAGTGTCCCTCCTGCCCCAGTCCCTATATCTACTTGTAAGAAAAACTTTGCTATACTTATCAAAACTCTTAGTTGTATTCTTTTTTATACTGATATCTATAATTTACGCTAAATAACAAAGGTTAATCTTTTAACACTTATTTCAAGATATATATCAAGGAAATTGCTTGAAATTATACCCAAATGTAACAGTATGTGGCTTAAACATCTACCCTTTGAATATTATGATAGAGTTGGCGGCTGGGTGTAGGTTTCCAGTTACAAAGTGTTTCAGGCAGCAATAGTAGGCTTCATAATGAAATTGTGTTGTGATATTTAAATTAAGGCAACATATTTAGAAAATACAGTGTCTTGTGTGTAGTTTTAAACTTTCAATATTTGTAAAATGTCAAAATTAGACAAACTGAAAATTTACTTGAAAACCTTGTTGTAGTTAGTGTTTATATGATAAATTTAATAATAAACAAGGTATGGGAGGATTAAGTTAATTTTTTAAAATATTTGAGGAGTTATATAAAAGAATTTCTAGTAGCTATCTTAAAGCACATTAAAAGCATATTCGTGAATTTCAGAAGGAAATTACATGCAAATGAAGTTTTTGACCAAAACGTGTGTTACTGCATATATGAATGTATATGCACACACATATGTATATATACACATATACGGTCATTGAATGAAAGCTTTAGTGGATGTTTCTAGTTGATGAAATATTTTCCTTAAAATTTATTTATTTCCTGATGGATATGCTTGATGTAGCTTTTAAATGATTCAGAATAGTTCTACTTTTATGTTTAGTTATATGTTGAATTTAGTTTTGGAAATGATCTTTAAAAGGGTTTGAATTAACTGTGCATTCCATCATATAATTTTGTCCTGATGATTTTTCCCATTTTCTTGTTTTACTTACTTGGAATATGATAAATTCCATAGAACAGCAAGCTAATTATAACTATTACTAGCATTTTACAGCTTACAGTTGATAAATTTAATATTGCATTTGTTTACATTTGTTTACTATTAGTATAAATTATTAGTTAACATTTTTCAAATCCATATTTTATGTTCAGTATTAGACTCAGTGCTTTGCTTGCCTCACCTTATTTAATCTTCACAACTGTGAAGTTGGCCTTATTATTTATCCCCCTTTTACAAAATGAAGTAATTTGGAGATGCAAAGTGACTTCCCTAAGGTTACACACTTAGTAGTTTAAGTGGATTCATAACCCAGATTAAATCAGTGTCCAATTCAAGTCTATACCTTTATACTTTACGTCGCCATGTTTTACAATCTAGAATTGACACTTGTTCACAAAAATATTAGGTACTTCCTGTATGTACATATTGAGTTTGATGAATTAATCTTAGTTCCTGTACTGAAGTTGCTTTTAACCGAGAGACCTTGCTATGTAAAGTATGATCCACAGCCTGCAGCATCAGTGTCTCTAGGGAGCTTGTTAGAAATCCAGACTCCCAGAATCCAGTTCGGGAACACAGAACTGAAATATGCATTTTTACTAGACCACCAGGTGATTTGTGTGTATTCAAGGTTGAGAAGCACTGGACCTAAAGACTTAGAATAACTGGATCAGATCAGACTAGTGGGCACTGAGAGAGGTGACTCAGTGCCTTTGGACTGCACAGGCTTCTCAGAGCATGAACGTTATATAAATATTATTTATCAGTCTATGTACATTGCACCTGCGACAGTTTGGTGAAATCCTCTGAAGTCTTTCAAAGGCACTTAATATTGTGTTTTAGAAGACAGTTTTGGGGCATTGAATCTTCTGATTTTAAGAGAATTGGCTATCAAGTGCAACAGCAAGCATGTATATGAGATCAGCTAGCCATAGATTTCACTTGAATACTTTGTTCTGTATTACTTTTTATCTTTTCACTGAGATTAAGTCTGGATGAAAATGGAATAAAACTGATTCATACTTTAGATCCATTTTTTAGACATTGTTCAAATATACAGCTCTTCTCAAACTCAAAGCTTTAAGTTGTATCACTTTTTGAATGAGGTGGCATTGGTCCATCACTATAAAAGGTTTTTTAAAATGATGTTTATTAGACTAACGAAGTTTAGAAGTGAAGACCTGATTTTCCATATCCCTCCCCTGTTTACCTAACGCCTTTTTCCTAACACTGAATTTGTCATTTTGTTAAATACAGAAGTTCTGTTTCTATGACTGGCTTTCTCTCTGTTGACATGATGCCCTTATGAACTAGCAGGGTCTGGGCCTTAAATGTCTACCAGCAGTCCAAAGTTTAACCTGATATGCACATTCTTTTATTAACAAACATTTTTCAGAATTTCCTACAGGAAACTCTATTCTCTTACCATGCATACCAATAACACTATAGTTAATAAACAGCTCTACTTTGAGTGACTTTCTCAATTAAGGCAATTACTGACTTGGGGGGTTAGAAAGCGAATTCCAGTAAGCTAATACACAAGCTTTTTAAAATATTGTAATAATAGAAATTGAAAGATCTATACTTTGCATTTTTGTTAAATGCTATAGTTTTAGATACAGCATAACTTTGAAGTCCTTTTCACTAAAATGTAACTAGAGGTGTTAATTTATATCAAGAAATAATTTGAGCCAAGTATTTTTATGATGTAGCCAGGTATTTTTAATTTGATTGTAGATCTAGGTTTGTCCCATACTCTGTATATTTACTTTAAGAAATAAGCCAAATAGCTGTGAAAATGAGGAACTATAAAGATTGTATTACGTCACTACCCAAACTCAGCCTTAAGTCTCTATTTTGCTTACCGGCAACACCTTCCTTCAAGAAGTCACTGCTTTTTTTAGAAAGCCCAAACCTTTCCTGTGAGCCTAAGAAATAATTGAAAGAATTTAAAAACCTTTCTTGAAGAACAACTGAAACACACATACAATACACTAAGTAAGTACAAACATTTTAAAAAGTTGAAAATAATATTTACTTTCCTCAAGCATGATTAATCATATTTTCATTGTTAGTATCCAAATTTAATAATGAAAGTTTTCACTTCTGTCTTTTTGATCAGCTATATTTACAAGTGAGAAAATATTTTTCAGAACTTTAAAACTGCATTTTATTTTTCAGCAAAGATGTCAAGGAAGTTAAGCTTGCCTACTGACCTAAAGCCTGATTTAGGTAAGTAAAATAAATAAAAGTCTTTAATTAAATAAGTTCCCTTTAATGGGAAAACAAGGAAATCAAGAGAGTTTTATTGTAGGCTACAGTTACATCTGTAATCATTTATTTTCTTAATAAAATTTTATTGATTTCCTTTGTTTTATAATACTAAATTTTCAGGCATATAGCTCATACCTTTGCATGTGTATAAACCTCACGTTACTAACCACCCAAGTTCTAGTGCCATTTCTATTATCAAATGGAAACCAAAATGAAAATAACTAAGATGATTGCAAAGTAATAGCTTTTTAGAATCCCATCTGCAAATTACAAAAGGCAATTATAAATTCAAGAAATGAAAATAATACATACATACATACATCTCCTCCATTCTTTCATACTTTATATCTAAACAGTATTTAGTTTCAGATTAAAATTTGTGCAAATTTAGATTAATTCTGTTAAAAGATATTTTATCCCATTTTACTAAAAATGTATAAGGATATAATAATTCAAAACAAATTGCTAATTTTCTTTATTATTACATGAATCTCAAAAAATTGTTATGAGTTGTTACTGATAAATTGGGAAGTATTTTTCAATATCACTGTCTATGTAACCAATTTGTTATGAAAGTAGAGTGAATAAATATATTAACACATTCTTTTTGCTTTGTATCCAACTCAAAAAAACTCCTTTGCATCCTAGGATAGAAACAAGTGACATTTTAATAGAGATAAAAATAAGATTTAGTGTAATACAGACAAAGCAAGGTTTCCTTTTTTAAACTCCTTTTTATTTAATTCCACAAATTACTGTTGCCTTTAATTGAATGAGAATGTTTTGTGAAGATTTCACCCACTTGTCACTTAGAAGCAGCTTGGATTTGCTCACCCACCTCATCTCACTATTTTTGAATCTGTTGACTATTTTTTGATGTATAGTATAAATGTGGTTATTGGTCCATTTTGCTATAACTTAGCATTTCCAAATCATAGACTTATCTCAGTTATTCTGATAAAAAAAATGCAATTATAATTAATTTAGGCATAATTTCCTCCTCTGTAATCAATAAAAGGTTCTATTCCTGAACATGGGAGAAACAATTTAGTAGAAAATCCTTTAGTGTCACTGGTATAAGAGAACAGGAATTAGTTCTAGAATGTATAATAACACATTTTGATTAGGGCATAGTTCTCTTCACTATAAAAATGAAGATGTCTTTTGAACCCAACTGTATCTGAGGCTCAATTTTTCCCATCAAGTAGATCTGAGTTTTCATCAAAAGCTCTTAAAGAAGCCCATAATTTCAATAACATTAAATGCTGCTAGTGAAACTAATTTTGTGTCTGTTAATATCTTAAAATTCTAAAAGAACACATGTACAGCACTTTCTAAATTAGTAGAATTACCAGTTACTTAGAAAACCATTACAAAAACAACATTCACATGTGTGAATTATGTAATTTAACTAATTGTGCAGTTCATACTTTTCAGATTGTGGTTATTTGTGTTTACCTGTCTGCTCATGTATTAGAATGCCCTAAGTCAATTGTACCTTTAATTGAAATAGGCCTTGAAGGAATCTCCATGTTACCTGTATAATTTCTCTTTAAGTCATTGTGCTGCAGCACTGTTTTTTGTTAGAGATTTATAACTGGCAGTTATTTCACACTGACATTGAGCTATTAGAAATACAATTAGATTGAGAGACTCAAACTGCCAGATGTTGCTAACGCAGCTGAGGCTGTCAGATTGCTCTCCAGTTTTGGAAGCTTTTGTGAATAGGATTCACTTTTGCTTATAGAGAAATTGTACAACTTTGAACTTTGATCATAGTATCATCCTTCCAGGTTCTGTGACCCACAGGTTAGGAACTGTGGGAAATGGGAATATTGTTAGCGCTCTTGCTGAAAAGACTGCCTGCTGAAGATTTTTGGTTGTTGGTTTTGTTTTTTGTTGTTGTTGTTGTTTGTTTATTTTGATATCTAAAGATTGAACTTTAAAACTTATTAATAATAAAACTTTCTACCCATATGCTGTTGCTGATATGTCTAGCTAGCCCATATCTGTCTAAAGTTTTAATTGCCCTGGGCATGGGCCCAAATCCAATTTCTTTGTCCTTGGCATTTCACTTACCCTGTCAGAGCCTCTTATTTTATCATTTGTTATATTGTGATGATAATACTTTTCCAGGTTATTATGTGTGTGTACTTAATAAATGTTAAATGAAAGTGTTTGATAGTATCTAACACATAATAGGGTTTATACATTGATAGCCATTTTTATTTCTGATCTTAGTACTAGAGTTAAAATTTCTATTGTATTTGTTTAGCTGACCCAATTCCTAAAACTCAAGACATAATTACCTACAACATATAATTTAATAATAGTAAGTAGCAGTTATAGTTCTTGAAATGCTGAATAATCTAACTTGCTTTTGAACAGATTTAGTCAGATAAAATAAGCAGCCTTACTCTGTAAGTCCGGATTTAATTTTGATTAATTTCTCAAATTGATCTAATGTTAGGAGTGTCTTTGGTAATTTACATTCATAGGTAAGTCATATACTAAAATGCAGTTGTAGTTTATGAATTTTATAGAATTAAGTCAATCCATTAAATTAAAAATTTTAACTTATGACTAATATTAATATTTGAAGCATGATTGTGAATCATTTATTGTGATTTTAAATAGATATCAGTAAGAGTTTTTAATAATTACTGAAATAATTTACATGCATATTTACTAAGTTAATTACTGAAATAATTTACATGCATATTTACTAAGTTTTGTATCATAGATTTCTAGTTTTATCACTATGTCACTACCGAAATATATATATATGAGAAAATATCTGCTTTTTAAATAAAACATAAGAATAATATATGTATTATTTTAAGACTTCTGTTATTGTTGGAAGTAATGATTTAATATTGGGAATCAGTATCATGTTACACATTTATCCAGTAATAAACTATTGTTTATGCAAAGTTATTTCATTTAAAGTAAGTAGTTCTTTTCTATCCAGTCATAGTACCTAATAAGGAATGCAATCTAGCATTCTTGCTGTTATCATAACTGGTCGATTTATATATTTTCAGTATCTAGTTACAAACAAATTAAGTTGTGTATAATTATTATTGGGGGGAATATTTTTCAATATATGAAACTAAATTTGACTATAGAAAGCTTTTTGAGGTATATTGGTAGGATATAATTATACTTTTCATTTGGTAAAATACAATTTAGAAGACTGGAATATGTTCATTTTTAACAACATTCTGGTCATTTCTTTTCATGATAGCATTGAAAGCATGTGATTTAACAAATGACTAATTCTAATGGGACAGCAGAAATATATTGGTTTAAGAAACTCATCTATATGTCTACCTTCAGCAGATAATGTATCAATATTTTTACATGCAAGACACTATGCTAAATTCTTCAGGGCATCATAATAACATAGCTAAAAAAGCATAGTCACTTTAAGGCAACATCTATAGCAACTCAGAAATATCTGCAAAACAAACTTTTAGTACCATTCAGGAGAGAAAAAGCTGTAGGGATTCAAAAGAGAAAAACTATGGCTTTAAGAAGCTGGTTAAACATCATGAATAGGCAGTTACCTGAGATGAAAAATAAGCATAGTTTATAGATAGAGAGAAGGGTGAGGCCAGGGCAAGGACCAGAAAGAAGTGTAAGAATAGTGAGTGGTTTTTGTTTGCTTCCAACAATGAAGTGAAGCCAGGCAGAATTAGAAGATAAGGCAAGGAAGGTACACTGAAGATCACAAATCTGAGTGTGATAGATAATAAACATGATAAACTAGTAAAAAGAGGACTCTGGAAATTTTTTTAAAGTACAGGTGAAAGATTTATAACTATCTCTTCTAAAATGTAATTGAGTGATGAGAGAGATCACTTGGGAATTGTACAGTAATCAGCCTCAAGGTGATGAGTCCTGAATAGAGAGTGACAGAAAAGAGGAAATAACCCACTTGACACCCTATCAGATGTGTGCAAAGTGAAAGGGGAGAATCAAAACCAACGCTCTTTTAAGTGTTCCCTAGGAAACCGGATCGCCATTAAATTGCGCCACTGGAAGAATTCAGAGCTTTTGGGGAAATGCTATGTTTTGATTTTTGCATACTCAGACAGCTAACAGGAAGAAAATTCCAATAAGCATTTGGAAATGCAATTTCAAGAGAAAAGAGGCTAGAGCTCAGCCAAGCCTGATATTGGCCACAGAGAAAAAGATAGCTAAAGAAAAGGGGATGTATTCATGTAATTTACAAGTGTCCATATCATTTACAGATGGAGCCTGGTAAAGGAAATATACCTGGTATCAAGTTAAGTATGAGGCAGATACCAGTGAATTGTGAAAAATAATGAAAAACACCTTAGGTGAAATATAATTCAAGAGAAACTAAAGCGATCATACTGGATAGATTTGGGGGAAAACAGAAAAATGGTACATCACAGTCAGTGTGAAGGTAGAATCAGAGTACTTATAAACGCATCTTTCTTTAACTATTTTTTTTAAGATTTTTACTTATTTATGCACACAGAAATGGGGGATCAGAGGTTCAGGGGCGGGGAGAGGACTCACCAGAAACAGTGGGGAGCAGAACAGGCAGATCAACAAAGTACATTGTGGAAGGGAGCAGTTGGCGGGTCAGGAGAGGTCTGCTGCGCCATGTTGGTCACCTGGGGGCTGGGAGGAGGCAGGTATCGAACTTGCACTGAAGCATCCACAGGTTGGCTTAGCTTTGCAGGGCAGTGCTACAACCCCTTGCGCCACCAGAGAGGGTCCCTAAATGCACCTTTTAATGTGCAGAAAATTGAAAATGCCCACCATAATTTTCTAGTTCTACTGCATCATGGATTCTATTACAAAAAACAAACAAACAAACAAAAACTGCAGCTATGAGAAAGGGTGGTATAAGCTTAAATTAGAAAATAGCCAGGATACTGACAGATCTGTGCCAAAATCCACAGATCACACTCCCTAAAATTCACTGTGCTGCACCCAGTAATTTTCTGAGGACTAATTTGTCCATTTTTATTTTATATTTAAACAAAAGGAAGGCCTCCCTAGTGGTGCAGGGGGCTAAAATCTCAGTGCTGCGGAGCTGCTATCAGCCACTGCAGCACAAGTTCAATCCCCAGGCAGGGAGCTGACCTACATGGCACAGCAGACCTCTCCTGTCTTCCCGCTGCTCCTCTCAGCAGTGGATTTCAGTCAATCTGCCCGTTCTGCTCCCCACTATGACTCTGGTGAATTCTCTTGTTCCCTACCCCTGCACCTCTGGCCTACATACCAGCTCTTAAATAAATAAATCGTTATAAAAAAAAAAGGAAATAGCATAGCATAAAATTATCTTTTTTCAATTAAAAGGAAATAACAGGCTTTCAGTAGATTTGTCTTTTTGCAGTCTATATGACCATACTTAAAGCAAAAGCAAAATGGAGAGTCTGTAATTTAAGTGATCCACAACATTCTCAATCATTTCAGATGTAAAAGATAATTCCTTCAGCCGGTCACGAAGTTCGAGTGTAACCAGCATTGATAAAGAATCCCGAGAGGCTATCTCTGCCCTTCATTTCTGTGAAACTTTCACTCGAAAAGCAGATTCGTCCCCGTCGCCGTGTCTGTGGGTCGGCACCACCCTGGGAACAGTGCTTGTCATCGCCCTGAACCTCCCGCCAGGAGGGGAGCAGAGACTGCTGCAGCCTGTGATCGTGTCTCCCAGCGGTACGTGCACAGCGCCGCCCTCCGGTGAAGCTCGGCACTGGTGTTCTGCATGTTTTAATAGATCTGGAAATTCAAAAATGTATAACCTAGTTGTATGTTTTTAATTTTATATATGTAAACCATAAACCAGAGACATCTCATGGGGGTGGAAAGGGAAATGGGATCAGAACTGGGGTGGGAAGAGTGCACTGGGCTGTGGTGATGGCACACGGGGTGAATTGGTGGTGGGAAGCCCATGGGAATTGCAACTGAGATGGAAAAATGCACAAAATGAAGAAAGATGTAAAAAATACACACACACGGGCCCTCCCTGGTGGCGCAGCGGGTTAAAGCACTGCACTGAGAAGCTAAAGCCACTTCCGCATGAGTTCGATCCCCGCCTGCCCCGGAGGTGACCACATGGCGTGGCAGACCTCTCCTGACCCGCCCGCTGCTCCCCTCAGCAGTGCATTTCGTAGATCTGCCTGTTCTGCTCCCCACTCTGTCTCTGGTGAATCCTCTCACCCTCCGCATCTCTGGCCTGTACCCCAGTTTTATATGAATAAATAAATAAATCATTAAAAAAATACACACATACACACACACACACACATATATGATAAATTAAAAATAAATAATAAAAAAAGTATCACTTACATAATATTTCAGTTTTGTATTTTTAACTCCAGGATCGGATCTAAAATGAGAAAAAGTTCTAATAACACAATCCAGGATGCCTTTTTTTTTTTTAAATTGCAGTAGCCTTGCACTACATCATTATAAAAATTTTAGATACGTATCATTGAGAGTCAGCATGTGTACATACCATATTGAGTTCACCACTGGAAAGTCCAGTTTTTCACTATACATTTGTCCCCTTTTATTTGGCTAAAAGTTCTGTAAGCAAGTAGATGATACACATTTAGGGGGAAAACAGAAAAGTGCATTTTTTAAAAGTATACACTTGACTGTTCTTAAAATTTTACACTTGACTGTTCTCTTATTTGAAATATTAGGGAAAAGTAACTTGAAAGCAGATGTTAAAAAGAAAAACACTGCAGCCGTCACATATTAAAACTTACATTAAATTTTAGCAAATACATGTGTAGTCTCTTGGGTCTGAAAATAATTGCAAATTATGCTTTCTGTTATTCCTGGATGCTGATCTAGATAAAAGGATTTGATTTTGCTTATGAACATATTTTGATTGTATATGTAGTAGTTTCACCAGCACTTGTTACTTTTTTTACCGAAAGTGAAAAGAACCAAGTGAAATGAATTTAACCACATTTTTTTAGCCAAAACTGCTACATTTTGCAAGTTACCAGTATTTGTAAATTATTGCGATATTTTGCTCAATAAAATATGAAACAGGGTGGCCCTGGCTGCCATCCACTTGCAGTCTCATTTGCTGGCCGTGCACCTACCAGGCAGGAGGTGGAGCAGGGCCAGACGCAGCTTGTATTTCGTTTACCCATCTGGGACATACAATGCTCTCTCTGAATTCAGGTAATGAAGTCCGTAGCTGTCATCAAGTCACGGTATCACTTCAGCTCAGACTGCATGTTTTTGAGTGTCTATCACGTGTGTAAGTTGGAGTAAACATATTTACTGTGTGGATTAAAATATCTGCTGAACTGGCCTGTTTCAGGAACTCTGTTAAGGCTCAAGGGGGCGATCCTGAGAATGGCATTCCTGGATACCACGGGTTGCTTGGTGCCTCCGGCATATGAGCCCTGGAGAGAACCCAACGTTCCTGAAGAAAAAGATGAAAAGGAGAAATTGAAAAAACGACGGCCTGTCTCCGTGTCCCCCTCCTCTTCTCAGGAAATTAGTGAAAACCAGTATGCAGTGATATGTTCTGAAAAGCAAGCAAAAGTAATCTCACTGCCAACACAGAACTGTGCTTATAAGCAAAATATTACAGAGACCTCATTTGTGCTGCGTGGAGATATTGTAGCGTTGAGCAATAGCATCTGCCTTGCCTGCTTCTGTGCCAATGGACATATTATGACTTTCAGGTAAGAGTTACAGGCTTTTTGTTTGTTTGTTTGTTTTATTTAAATAGAGGCAGCATGTCCTCCCCAAAACACATTCCAGAATTACATTCACTTTCAAATAGACGTTTTTATTTGTTTATGATCTTACACACTGAGGAGTTATTTTCATTCAGGTAATAATAAGCAAGCACAAATACAAATCAGTCGCATCTCCCACTCAAGTAAACTAAATCAGAAGGTTGATAAGGTCCCTGCCATTTTTGACTCCTATAAAATTTTGTTTGAGAGTAAAATCTAACTTTTATTATTAACCAGTTTTTAATCTTTTTCCTCAAGTTTGCCAAGTTTAAGGCCTCTGTTGGATATGTACTACTTGCCTCTTACCAACATGCGGATAGCCAGAACTTTCTGCTTCACCAACAATGGACAAGCATCTTACCTTGTTTCACCTACAGAAATCCAGAGACTTACTTACAGTCAAGAGACCTGTGAAAATCTTCAGGTAATAACAGAAATGTTGCTGTTACTTACTCGGAGGTAAAATACTCTTTAAGGGTCATTATGTTGTCCATCCCTTGTTCTTATGGGGGCTCGCAGGTCAGCCCGTGGGGGATATCCAAAACCTTTAAGTGAGACTTTTAGGTATCAATGTACTCTGGCGAGCTTTTAATTATGATTTCAGGGAGTTTTCATTCCAGTTTTACTCCAGTGATAGAAGATTAACTGTAAGAGCCTCAGTCCACTTCAGCATCATAAAAACAACCAAACTGTCACACAGTATTAATAACTATTTCCTCCCATTTATAATCATGTTGGAGATAACATTAATATGGCTACATCTAAAAGTAAATTTTTTGGACATTTCTATTAACTTTATCCCAGCACTGAAGAAGAAATTTGAGAAGTGTATATACACTTCCGCCTAGCTGTAATAGCGTGATGCCAGCGTAGTGACAGGGTACTGCAGGTACGCCTCACCTGGACTGCTGCTGAAGCACAGCACATCCACTTCTCTTCAAGGGGCTGAAGTATAGTCACAAGTTTTACTACGTTTTGCTTTTATAGCTTTCCAAAGCTTCCTTAGAAATAACACTCCAATCATCCTTCTCTTAGAAATTCTTTCCTCTTTTATATATTATGTACAAATCAGTAACATGTCAACAACCTTTTCTCCTGATTTTTATCAGTTTTGTGCTCTGAAGAATATTGACAGTAATTTTATAAACATTTGATAATGTAGAAGGAAGCCTTGCCATCTTCCTACCAGCTTCTGAAGTTCTAGGGGAATGTTGACATAATTCTCTACCAAGCATATATTTATGAAAAAGGAAGTTGGTATGTCTTTCTATATTATTGATTCTCTGACCCAGGTGAAGGTTATCATGCCAGACTGTGTTGTCATTAACTATACTTTTAAACTTGCTAGTGATTTTTCTTCTTTCTAATGTAGGAAGAACCTTAATTATTAATCCAGTTACGAGTTCTTGATAATAAGATTTATGTGAAATTTTTGTCATGGAAATTAAAAATCTTACTGTTGAAGCAGGAATATCACTTTTGCTGGAAATGTATACAAGTAAAATAACAAGCTAGTTGGTTCAGTTGATTGGTATGATCTTTTGAAATGTGCTTAGTATTAATTATTTGTGAATCTCAACAGGTAATACTGTAAGCTTCTTAAAGTGTTTACAGTGATATGCTTATGAAATTACAGTTTGATAATTATAGTTTAACAGTTGCAATTTGTTTTGATTTTAAAGGAAATGTTGGGTGAACTCTTCACTCCCGTAGAAACACCTGAAGCACCAAACAGGGGATTCTTTAAAGGCTTATTTGGAGGTGGTGCACAATCTCTTGATAGAGAAGAACTATGTAAGTTGATGTATTTAACTTGAATTATAAACCTGTTAAAACAAAAGCTGGTAATATAAAGGTTCTTACACACACACACACACACACACACACACACACGTTCCTACCCTTTATGGCAACAATTACTATGTATATCTTTAAGCAAAATATCTCAGTTTTTGTCATGCTAGCCCAATTCAGGGAATAATTCTACTCAGGAAACCAAAATCAGAATAGCTTCAGATAACTTTTAAAAATTTGAATAAATAATTCAGTAAGTTTTTTAAATTAAGTGATCATTTTAATTCTATAGTTGATTTTAATTAGTACCTTAACTTTGAAAAACTTTTTATATAAACATTTGTTTAACACTTCAAGAATGTTCTCATCGCTCTAGAAGTTACAGAAAGTAGCAAAAACTGGTTTATGTATTACCTTCACTTAATTGACACAATTAGTAATGGGTTCTTGAATGAACTAATGAGTCAATAATATTTGATCTTACTTTTTTAAATAAGAGCGATTATCTGTCCTTAAACATGCTTTTTCTAATTTGCTAAAGTATTACACAATTTTTTTTTCTTTTATAGTAAGTTTAATTCTCAGTAATATCAGTACAGTGCAGTTTTATTTTAAAAGCTTACTCAGATGATTGGTCCATCACTTTAATGCATCTTTTAACAATAAAGACTTCTTCAAATCACAACTTGGAGCAATACTCCCATTGAAGATAACTGATAAAGTTGCACAAAGATTTTGAAATTCTTAAAAACATCAGAGAGCTAGTAATGACAATGTCCGTGGCAGCAGTGGGAGGGGAGAGGGGAACCCTGATTGATGAGGTTGTTGACTTGAGGCCACTTTTACCCTGTTGAACTTTGCCAATATGCTAAATAGGAGACTAAGGTAATAGGCAGGAGTAGGGCTGGTAGCAAGGAAGGCTCTCAGGTATAGGATGAGAACATTGATAAATAGCTTCTTTCTTTGACCCAAAATTGCAGCTTAAGAGTAGAAGTGAACTACATGTAAACCAGCCCTCACACAGGCTCCATAGGCTGGACTTCCAATTCAGATTCTGAGTGATCCTGAAAACTATGAACCTTAATTAAGACTTTTCCACTCTGCTAGTGTTCTCAGTGCCTGGCAGGAGCAAATGGAAATGTTCTGTAAAGAGAGACACCATACTCCCAAGCTTCCAAATTATTTCTGTAAATTTAAATTTTTGAATTATATAGTCATAGATAACAAGGAGCAGTAGGAGTTAGCACCATGTTAAAAACAAAAACAGAAAAAACCGAAGTAGAATTACAGACATTTCAGATATTACAGTTATCAGAAACAAACTATAAATAATTCTGATATATTATTTTCAAAAGGATAAGTGCTATATATACTTAAGCATTTGAAAGTCAACATTGCATATATGATAAAAACAAACATGAAATTCTAAAACTATAAAATTCAAAAATCAAAATTGAAAATTCAGTGGATGAATTTAACCACAAATAAGGCAAGCATGAGGAAGGAAATAATTGCATAATTTAAAGATAGGTCAGAATGAATCCTCAAGATTCAAACAAACAAGAAGGTAAAATACAAAGAAGATGTAAGTAATAAAGTTTGTAATTGGTGCAAATATTTCTGACTTGATCCAAGATACAAATTCAAGAAGCTTTGTACAAAGGATTTTTTTTTAGTTGCAGCTAGCTATGTCATGAGAAAATACAGATGCCAAAACCAAATAGAGAATCTTTAAGGTGTCTAGAAAAAATGATAGATACCATTTAAGAAATTGTTAGTTGGTACCTCACTTTTCAGTGGTCATCAAATATAGTAGGATAATCTGTTATATTTTTAGCAGTACTTAATCTGGAATTCTGTGCTCAAAGAAAGCATCACACTCAAGAATGATACATGTTCTCTCCAATAGTGCTAGTAAAACCAAACCACTATGTGCAAAAGAATGAAACTAAACTATTACCTCACATCATGCACAAAGATCAACCCAAAATGGATGAAAGGCTTGAATGTAAGACCTGAAAACTCTACAATATATAGAACAAAACAGTCCATGACATACATTTGAAAAACATCTTAAAGACTCACCTGCCAAAGCAGGTGAAAATAAGGAAAAGATAAACAGCATCAAACTAAAATTGGGATTGCATCAAACTAAAATTTTCTGCACATCAAAAGAGCCAGTAACTAAGACAAAGACACACCCTACTGATGGGAGAAAATGTTTGTGTTCCACAAAATTGATAATCAAAGATCTACAAAGAGCTTACACAACTCAATAAAAACAACATACAGAATCTAGTCAAAAAGTGGGCAAAAGAACTAAAAAGAGACTTCTCCAAAGAGGAAATGCAGATGGCCAACAGGCACATGAGGGAAAAAAGAATACTCAGCATCACTTATAATCAGAGAAATGCAAATCAAAACAATAGTGAGATATCACTGCACGTGAGTAAGAATGTCTTCTTTAAAAAACTAACTACAAATGTGGGGATGTGGAGAAAAGGAACCCTCCTACATAGCTGGTGGGAATGCAGAATCGTCCCACCGCTATAAAAAGCTGTATAGAGGATCCTCAAACTGCTAAATATTGATCTATCATATGACCCAGCAGTTCCATTCCTATGAGTCTATCCAAAGAGCACAAAAACATTAATTTAAAAGGAAAGTTGCACTCCTGTGGTCATTGCAGCACATTGATAGTAGCTAAAATATGGGAACAACCTAAATGCCCCCAAGCAGATGACTGAGTCAAGAAGAGGTGGTCTAGCTACACAGTGGAATACTATTCAGCAATCAAAAAAGATAAACTTATGCCAGTCACAACAACAGGAATGAAGCTGGAGATTATGCTCAGTGAAATAACTCAGAAGGAAAAAAGAAAAAATAACAGCTGTTTCACTTATAAGAGGAACATAGGAAAACAATACAAGGGATCAGAATAAAAAAGACAAAACTAGAAAGCAACCTATAAATCTGAGACATTCAGCAAGGAAGAGGAGGGAGAGGGGTCAAAACAGGTGAGGGAAGAGCACAGGAGTCTATGGTGACCGTTCACAGGTGGTGGTAATTTTATGGGGATAACAGTTCAACAACTGAGAGCAGAAATCAAACATTGTACAAAAATGAACAATGATGGAAGATAGATAGATAGATAGATAGATAGATAGATAGATAGATAGATAGATAGATAGATAGATAGATAGATATGTAAATGAAAAAAATTTAAATGAAACAGGATTATACAAATCAGCCTTGTCACCAAACTGGGGGCAACACTAAAGGATGTACTTTAGATAGAGTCAAGATAGTCTTTAATGCAATGACTTGGAAAGAAAATAATAAATATATTCTCCATTATAATCTTTATAAACTGTAAAACAAAGTCATTTAAATACACATAAATAAAAAATCCACCTGTGCTGCTCCCCACTGTGTCTCTGGTGAAGCCTCTTACTCCCTCACCCCTGTCCTACACACCAGTTCTTAGTATGCATAAATAAATTTAAAAAAGAGATCAGAGACTGAATCAGTATATAGGAATTCTTTGAGGAAAATAGAAAATTATAAATCTGTTCAAAGAAGTCAGGGTCCCTAATAGAATACTCCCCCACCTTTTCCATGGGGGGCACATTTCCATGACCCCCAGTGTGTGTCTGAAACCACAGGTTATTATGCAAAACCACATATGCATCTTATGTATGTATGGGTAATGTTTTTTGCTATATACCTGTAATAATAAAGTTTATAAATTCAGCACAGTAACAGATTAACAATAGTAGATTAACAGAATAATAATAAAGAGAATAATTATGACAGTATAGTATAAAAGATGAATGCGGTCTCTTAAAATAGTATGCATAATATTTTTGGAAGCAGTTGACCACAGGTAACTGAAATTACAGATTTCAGTTTGGATAACTAAGCCAAGAGATGCACCACATTCATACTGAAGAAGATTCACTTAAAAATATCGGTTCTCCCAAAGCTGCACTGTGTGTGTATGTGTGTGTGTGTGTGTGTGATGTCATTTAAAGGTATTTAAATATAAACAAAAGAATCAGCATCTCATGATCACTGATAGGATGGAAGAACTAAAATCAAAATGGCAACACTCATCAAATTGATCAACCCACAGTCAATACAGTGTGTCAAAAACCTCAGCTGGTTTTTTTACAGAAAAGAACAGGCCGTTCCTAAGATTCATATGGCAATACTCTATGCTGAGGGAAGCTTCAGTCTTTTAATACAATGTAAGGCTTTTGTTATACCCTACGTGTTGGGTAGTCAGAAAATGGATTATAGAAAAGGAAACAATGATTCCTGAGATTTTTAGAAGGGAAATTTTCATCCACTTGATAAGTGACAAGATGAATGCGAGAAAGAAGAGCCTGTAACATAGCTGCAACTTCTAGAGACTGAAAGAGAATATTCAATAAATTCATCACTTCCCTGTATTTCTAGCCTTGGCATATTATTTTTTAAGTCAGAGAAAGAATGAAAGAAATTAATTCAAATCTATAATTAAGCTATATCTTTCTGTGATAATTGTAATTTTCTCTAAGATAACTTTTATTTTTGTACATGTAAGAGTAATGTTTACTGCTATGTAACTTGGTATCAGTATGCTCTTTAATACACCTCAGAAATAATTACTAGCCTCAGTTTTGCGCAAGTCTTGCTATCAGAACTAGAATGGAGTAGAATACTTATTATCGTGTGTTGTGCTTTGCATGTTTGAGGAAGTAACTAAAATTAAAACCATCATAATAAAAGTAAAGAATATGTTGATTGCAACGTGTGGAAATATGTTATCTTATCACAAAATCTGCAAATTGGGTTTTAATGTTAAGATGTAGGGTTTTGATAAAATTTTCATGTTTTGAGTTATTCTTTCATGTATCGTATCCATTTAGTTGGAGAATCAGCCTCTGGAAAGGCTTCCAGGAGTCTTGCACAGCACATCCCAGGCCCTGGAGGCATCGAAGGTGTGAAAGGAGCCGCCTCGGGAGTTGTTGGTGAATTAGCCCGAGCCAGGCTGGCACTAGATGAAAGAGGACAGAAGCTTAGTGACCTGGAGGAAAGAACGGCAGCCATGTTATCCAGCGCAGACTCGTTTTCCAAACACGCTCATGAGGTAGGTCTACCAAAGGAATGTTTAAAAAAAATTTTTTTTAAAGTAAAGCAGCTATGAAAAGTGTTACATGCTTAGAGTTATTGTATCTCTACATGGGAATTTTCCTGTACCGTTGGTACAATTATAAATTCCTGATTTTTGCCACCAGAGGGAACCATTATATGAAGAGATTTACACATTTTGAAGGAATTTGTAAACAGAACCAGCAACTGTATCTATTTCTTTAAAAAATGCAGTAACACATCTTTTCCCTAAATGCCTCAGATTCTACTGTCAGCTTTTCCTAGCAAAGGAAAATTTACCTCTCTTGATTCTTTAGGTAGATCTTTAAGAATCTCTAGGTTCTTTAGGTAACTAAAATTGACAGACATTTTTATTCAAATGAACAATTGAATAATACCAACTCTGTCTCTAGACCAAGCCATAAGAGGAATAAGGGAAGGTGTATTTATTGCAAAAAATTAATCTTGATAAACTAGGACATAATGATGAAGCTTCAAAACGTGTTGTAAAGTAGGGACCGCACCTCATCCATTAACAACGATGCTCTGTTTCCTGCATGTCCGCTCAGGCATATCCATTCTTCCTAAAGCCCTAAAGCTCTGCCATCGCTCTGTGCTTTATTCTGGGCTGCTATCTCACACATGTAGTCCCTAGGCTTAACTTGCAGACCTTTTGGTTTTGGATTTGGAGAAGCCATGTTAAGCTTATTTTTATTTTGGCATATCCAGTCGATCAGTGATAGCTCTGCTTTAACACTTTCAGTCAGAATTCACTTTGTTCTTGCTTGGAACTAAATACCTGACCCGGGAAATATTTGTCCAGAGTTTCAAATAGATTCAGATGCTCTGTGAGTACTTGTACTAGACTAACACATGCCTAGGACATAAGCTTGTGTGATATTTTTGTTGTCATAACCTGTTCCGGTTGCTGATCACTAAAGCATGTAACATTTCGGCAATTCCAGGTATAGCTGCATTCTGAGGTATTTAGCAAAGAGCTCAATCTCAAACTGATCGCTTTTCACTTAAGCCAGTTTTTCTTGAGCCATATTTGAAAGTCTGAGGAAGACAATACACTGAAGTGGTTAAGATCATAGGTTCTTGAGTCAGACTGAATATTCATTCCTTGACTTAGCTTGGGTGTCTCCTATAAGCCTCAGTTACTTCATTTATAAAATGGGGAGAATAATAACACGTAGACAAGGAGTCATTATGATGACCCGCTGAGCTCTTGTAGGATAGTGTGTCATTCATATGGTGCCTGACTTCAGAGCAAGTGCTTAGAAAATTCTGGAGGGCAGTAGTAGTAAAATTTTCAATCTCTGATTCTCCAGGTTCTTGAGCATTATTTATAATTCAAATTAGCTGAAAATTATCTTACTGGTGGATTATTAACTTAGGTTATGAAAGAATGCAATGAGCCAAAATTTCATCATGTCACATCTCTAAGAAATTGAAAACTGGGTAGGCAGTTCTTAATTGTTTTTATCTTTGTTTCCTCTAGATGGGATAGTTGTTGTTTTTAAATTGGTTCACAACACTATCTCTGACTAAGAGGTATGGGGTGATCACATTTAAGATCTATTACCAGGGCACGTGATTCCTCCACCATCGCCCATTGGACCCCAGCACACCATCCTCCGTCACTGCTTTCACTGTAGACTGATTTGAAGTAAGCGACATGCGTACTGTTTCAGAATGATGTAATGAACTGGGAAAATATAGATACCAGTTATATAAATATAGTTGTTCTAGTGTTTTCCAACCATGTTTTTTGTGTTTTCTCTTGTTTAGATGATGTTGAAATACAAAGATAAGAAGTGGTACCAGTTCTGATGACCAGAAATACAACTAAGTCCCTCTTCAGCCTGAAGGAATTTTTTCCCCTTTTTTATTTTATTGAATCAATTTAGGGAAGTTAACATTAAAGGATATTCATCACTGGATACTGTTCTTTCCTAGCACAATCATGCACTGTTTTACCTCAGTCTTGTGGTGGCTTTAACCTAGGAGTGTCACACACACTCACGAGCTCACTCACAATGTGGCCTGCTCTGAGTCGACAGTTCGGGAACTACGCAGCTCACACAGTACATATGAAGAAACAGAAGGACATTGAGGAGCCGTGGCAGGAACTATTCCTGGATCATTCCCATATAATGCTTTCATATGCCAAAAGAGTCTGTGCTGTCTTATCTGCCATCAGTGTTTACCCATTTTGAGGGAGAGGCAATGAGTCAGAAACCTGCAACTGACACCGTTGTCTTGTGGCGTTGACTGATTTATAAGCGGCCATCTTGGACTAACCCTCCCTTAGACTGACCAGTCATCAGCATCATTAGTAAAAAAGAAACAAACTGTCGGTTACCATACCTTTAGGCAGATAAGCTGAGTGGTGGGCTTTAAATAATAAAAACATACACATAGTTGACTTGTGTATGGGCTATTCTTGGATTCTTGTTATTGTAAACTTGTGTTTAGTCCATATTTTGTCAAAAAGCAAAACAAGGTGATACATCACTTTTCATTGAAAAGAAAAGTGTAGAGCATGACTGAATTGCTCATCATTCTGGGAGTTTCCATGTAGTGGCTATGCAGTGTGGAAAGTGAGAAAAACCTCCATTGTGGTGAGGAGAATACTTCAGTGTCCTTTGTCCTTCTCATTAATTCAGCGAAAGGTGGATTTGACCAAAATAGTTAACTGGTTAAATTTGTAGAAATGTTGATATTGGCGAAGTTTTTGATTTTGCTTGAATTTTTATAAAATGTTTAACCAAATGTACCTTTGCATTATTTGATTAAAATTGCTAAAATAACTGTTTCATTATTTCGGTAACAATGCTCAGCTCCCTTTTTAAAATGCCCTTTATTCGCTAACAGTTCCAGTACACTCAGGTGATGAGTCAATTAAATCTTAGTGCACATGCTGTCGCATGGAAAATTACAAGCATCTGTTGTCAATTATTATCTATGTAAAAGTCTAGTCTGATGACCTACAAAATATTTTCTGTAGAAATAAACAATAAGTCTGTATATGTCCTGTATAAAGCCAAACGAAAAGGAAAATATGTACATTTTGATAACTAAAATTTTTCTGTATTGGAGTATAACACAGTCAACACCATCGATGGGTAATGGATGACGGGTTCCTAGAATAGCGTTGCAGACAGGAAGGAGACCACTTGGGAGACCTGGAAGTAAGTGATCTCGTAATGCAGGCAACAAAAGAAGAGCAAAGTAGAAGCCTTGCAATTAATATCAATGAAATTTAAATACTTTCTTCTATAAAAGTTGTTTAAAACTGGTTTGTTTATTCATAGAGAGAGAATCAGAGCACAAATTGATAGCAAACATGTCGTTTTTCTCTTCCATATGAACGTTAATGGTATAGTAGAGAGATAAAACACCCAAATTTCATGGCAGTTTGTAATGCATCTTTTTTCTCTGTACTCTTTTCATTAATAAAGCTTTTATGTTTACATTTTATAATGTGCACTACGGGATAAAAACAGTTTACATTAAAATTTCCTTTAAATGTGATGAAGATAAGTAAAACCAAAAGAAATATTTTAAAAATATTTTCAATTTTTTTTTTAATTTCAAAGTACCCATGAATAGCATTTCTCTTCAGTTAAAGTCACTGTGTGAACATTTAGCAATTTATAAATCGCTTAATGTGTGTTGCATTATCTAAATAATCCATTGTTCTATGTTATGTCACAGGAAGTAGTAGACCCTTTTTTAAAGGTACAGTTTTGTGGATGTCATCACTAAAATCAGCAGACTTCAAAAATGCTTTCAAGTTGAGAAGCACTAAGTAAAATAAAATGCTGGTCAAGTCCCTGTTCATGTAGAAGGACATATTTGCTCCATTTATTTAATTTGCTGTGGTTACTTTTTGTAATTGTATATCAACATCATTTTTACTGTCATTTTTTCTATTGTATATAAAATGAACCAATCTTGTAATAACTTTCAAGTACAGAAATAGATGCATTTAAATGAGTGGATTTTCTAAGAAAGTCTTAAATCAATATTTTGAGTTAGCTTGTTTCCTTTTTGAATCAACCTACAAATTATGCACAAAATAGAAATGTTCTTAGGATAGGAAAGTGAACTATTTTTGAGAATAAGAAATAAGCTTCTTGGAATTATACTTGATTCAGTCTGTAGATAAAGAGAAAGTCTGCAGTAATAACCCAGGGAATTTATTGTAATCTCTCAAAGATAACATCTCTATTTTTTTTTTCTTTTTAAACAGAAAAGTTATTAGTCACCAGCAAGCCAAGATTTCAGGAAAGCAAACCAAAAAATGTCAAAGTATCAGAAAAAAGAAAGATTTCTGTGTGCTTCCTTCATATCCTCAAACATCATTCTTTGCCCCTGTGGCCCTTGGCCCTAAAATCTCCGAGGTATTCACTGATTAGCTATTTCTCAGTACGAAGTTGTGTTGTTTCCTTTTATTTGCACATACCTAGACTGTTTCACTCTTTAAATGAAAACCCCTATGTATTTGCTTAGACAGTTGTTTGAAATCTGACATTGCAACAAATTGTGTACATAGCGTCCTTTGAAATCCTCATCTTAGTCTCCTTGGTTTTCATCTCATTGGTACAAAGTGTTTTTCCAGAAATGGTTATAACTGAGCTATTACTAACTTTTACGTTTTTCGGATGTGAAAAAAGCTGCTACTTGTGTGTTATGTGTAGGACATTACGGTTTAAGCACAGTACTTCAAAGAAAGAAGCATTTCTTTTGCTTAGAACTTCTTAATTACAGGTTCTTCTGAAGTTCTTTCACATAGATTTGTGAGTTTTAAACAAGTCTGAAAGTGTTACATATTTTTAGAGTACAGGAGTTGTGGGGAGACAGCGAGGCAAGAAAACACGTGGAAACATGGAGTCTGAAGTTTCACCTGAGTTCTGCATCCCATACATGTTCTGCTTAAGGCATTTGTCATGTGACTCTAGAAAAGCTATATCCAAAGGCAAATTTTTTTGTGGCCAAGACTTATTTTACATTTTAGCTTTCAGGATTTTGTTGGGTTTTGCAAAATAAAGAGCACTGAACTTTAAACTTGAATTTTTTCTGCACTTTTTTAGGTAAAGAGAATTTTATTATTTAATCCACATTTCTCAGTTCAAGTGATGCATATGTATAAAACACCAAAATCATAATGATGCTGCTAGCTGTACCTTTAACAATTAAACTGATCAGTTTTAAAACCTTAAAGAGGGTTTTATATCGTTATCAAAGATAAAATAGTAAAATAATGTGCTGTGTGTTTCAGTGTTCTCAGTCTTGAATTGTGACACTTTCAGATTTGTTTTACGATCATATAGTAACATGTTATATTTATACATACTGCTAGAGAATATACTTTTAGTTTTAAAATGGGATTTTTATAAATGTATTTAATTTTAAATATGGTGAACTTGTTAAGTTTAAGTCAGAGTACTTAAAAAGTATGTATATTATCCATACAAAAAGTTATGTTTTAAGCTTACAATAAGAAATATTGGTATCTCATATCGAGATACAGTTAATTTAAAAAAAATACATCATTCAAAAGTCTTCACAGGTGACAGGATATCATTACTGTGGTTTAAAAGAGCCCTCTATTGAGCGTTTTCAAATACTAATTTTATTTTGGGGAATGTGCCCACTAATTGCAAGGTCTTTCTCAATAGTTGCAGCTTGCTGCTGCTGGATGCCTACCTTAACTATTGTTTGAAAATATATATATATATATTTAAAATAGTTTTCGAGGTATTTTCTTCTACCTTTTTTAAAAATAAATTTCCAAAAATGAAAACAGAGCTTATGTATTTTTGTCAATAAGGTTTTTATTTTGTAGTTTATAGAATTTGTTCCTTATCAGTTTGATACTTGATCAATATTCCTAGACTTTTTAATCTGTATTTACTTTGGAAAAAAGAACAACCCTCTGTCTGAAGTGTTCTTCCTTTTTTCTTTTTCCTTCTAGTATGTTCTCTTGGGTTGAAATTTAAACCCATGCATTATTTTTCTCATTTGAAAATGAATGTGAAAATACTGTTTACAGCTTTTGTTAATGTGTTCTCATCACTGTTTCATTTCTTGTAAAGTGCTACAGGGGTTATATTTCCTGTGGATGTTAATGATCTTTACCACCACAGAAGTAAATGTTCTGTGAACAGAATATAGATAGTTATACAACAACAACAACAAAAATTAGAGGAAAAACTTTATTCTACCTTTCTCAGCTAAATTGGTCTTAGTGACTTCCCAATTATCAGAATTATAACATTCCTTTTTTTCAGTTACCTTGTCACTCTTAAATTATTAGGCACAATTCATTGACAGGGTGATTGCAGTAGTCCAGAGCTGCATGTAAGTGCTTCTTTTGTTTTACTCTTTACATCAGAAAAGTCATGAATGTCGGTCTTGCCAGTGTTTTGCAGTGAGGCTCATGGTTTAAAATGTCATGGTGTATGAGATATAAGTAAATCAGTATTAACTCATTATAGGTTATTTGGCTCAGGCATTAAAGTGGCTATAGGCTAATGGCAGTGGAATCATTTATTTACTTTTTTATGTTTTTTGCTAGGTTTGTGTGTATGTGTGTGTGTGTGTGTGTGTTTAAACTTCAACAGAATACAATGTAAGGAATTTGAAAACAGACAACCATGTAAAGCAATGCAAAGAGGGTAAATCATGTTTTAATTTTTTTTTTTTTTTTTGTAAATAAATGGTACTGTGATTCTTTGATTCTTTAGGCGTGTTAACATGGTAGTTAGAATTCATTTTGCTTTTTAGTTATACTATGGTTTCATTGTAAATGCATCACCAGGAACAATATGCAAAAGAGCAAGATTACATTGTTCTAACATTGTCCACCCTGGGAGCAAGCATGCTTGGTGTAGAACTTCAGCTTGTGTATACCTTAAACTGTAGATGCAGATAGTTTTCAGTTGCTGCACATTTTTGAAAATCTTGCTCAGTCCAGTAACTCACCAGTAATTACTGGAATATGCATTTTAAATATGGTTAAAAAAAATCTGTGTACTGTTTCATTAAATCAAAAACAAAACAAAAAGCACTATTGCAAACACTGAAAATGTGTTAAACTTTGTAGTTATTTTGCATTCTGTACTTTACAAACTGTCATCACAGCAAAAGGTTTAAAATTAGGTAATGAAATATTTTTGTAAATAAATACCGTTAAGCTGGTATTTTAAAAATGTATTATAAATTAATGTTTCTGGATAATGTTCATATATATGTATATGAATGTCTCTTTATGCTGAAGGGCTCTGATTGGGCAAAATAAAATACTCTAATTTCTCCTGGAACTAAACAAGCCCTTTTTTCTGGAAAATTTGTTTTAATTTTTTTCTCAGAATTTTCACTAATGTGGAATTAACCCATTAGTTTAAGCAAATAGATTTGTATACTGGCAGAGGGAAAGTCCAAGTTAAGACGGTGATTCAAGTAAGACCAATTATGTTTTAACTCTCCTGGCTTTTTTGCTGCAGTCAGCTGGTCCTGCATGGGGTTGGGGTGCAGAAGCGGGCTGGGCGAGGCAGGGCTGTGGCGGGGCCTCAGCCTGCAGGGTATGGAGTCCCATGGCGCTTGTCAAAAAGCAGACTCCCAGTCCGGACACTGGGGAAGTTGTCCCCGGGTCTATTCAAACAATCTCCAGGGAAAACTGACGCTACTGCTCTGAGGAACATACTTGCAGTAAGGAGATCCAGGTAATTTCTCTAACTGGCATTTTGCTAGTTAACATTGTATCAATGCCCAGCTGCTGGTGCCAAAACTGAACAGCACGTTAATGGATCTAAAATAATCTAACTCATAGGAGACCAAGCTCCTTGTGCATTATTGTTTTCACTGCATTTCAAAATAAAGAATGGTTATTCTCTACTAAATCAGTAGGTGTATTTGGCTTTGCGTCTATAATCGTATCGTCCACGCGGAGGCACTCACGTCTCACTTACTGTCTGAACCTTTACCAAGAAGCGCTCACAGGACGCTGCCACAGGCACGAAAGAGGCAGTGGATCATTGTCAGGAGTGATACATTTTAGCGAGGAAATTATAAAAGTCTTGGATAAGGAAACGACATGTTCTTAAATTGTTAGGAGTGATGCAGTTTATTTGGCAAAGTGATCTGTTGTTACCAAAAGAAATTTTCTTATTCTTCCAGGAAATACTAGTGATAAAATTTTTAAATCTTAAAAAAAATGAAAGATTGCCTTTTATTATATCTCTTCTTATTGGTTTTGAAGTAAGCTTGCTTAGGGTGTTTCCTGTATAAACTGTACAGTGCCATCCATCATTTTAGGTAGAAATAAATATATTTGTCATTGTATCTATTCATAGTCTATAGGAAGATTCTGATTTTCTCCCTTTACAGACAGTATCATTACTATGTCTTACTTTGTCCAGTGTGTGTACAAATGTGATATTTTGAGGAAGGAAAAACTTCTCTAAGTCACTGTAGACTGCAAATTTTACTGAACATTAACATCTGAGTATTCACTCACAATGAAAATCTCCTGCCCTCTAGTTTTAGACATGTGTTATAATTTTACCCTATTTTACAAAGCAAAATCTCAAGCCCATAGTTATTTTTAATCATTCCTTTCAAACAAATTAAAGTACACTTAATTTTTAAGTTTCAGAATTTATTGGTATTGCAAAGAAAAGTCTGAGGACGTTTTCACAATATCAACCTCAAGTCCTTAACTTTTTTTGCAAATTTCTGTCATACATGGAAGACCCATGCACGGCTGTTGTACAGATCCTGAGGTAAGCAGCAATGTTGCTGTGTAAAAAGGAGTGTGTGTGCTGCTCACACAGGCTGCCTCTCTGCCTCTTCCCGGTAGTTCCCCTCTCACTCTCTTCCCCTTTCCTTCCTCACCAGCTCTCCCCTTTAGTCTTTCTAACTGACCTTCCCATACTGCTCCTGTCCCCAGTGCTGCCTGGCCCTGATCTCTCAACTCTTCTGCAGTGCTTGGTTAACCAAGCACACTTCTCTGTCCAGGAGGAAAGGAGCACCATAGTTTATGTTTGTGAAGCCCCTTCTAAATGTTGGTGGCTTTATAAATAATTGCGGTAAGTAATTATTCCATATTCCTTGTTACAATCTCCACACACTCAAAATCCCTGAAGTAGAAACAGTTTAGCACATGGAGAAAGACAGACCTGTACTGAGGAAAGGGAAACACTGTACTAGAAAAATTTGCAGACCCAGGTCCAGGGGTTTAGCCACATGACTAGTTCACTTTCAAGACCTTTAGTATTATATATAAGGGGGAAAGGCTGTCCTGAACGAACTCTGCAGATACAGGTTTGGTGGACTCCACCCCCACCCCAGACTCTGGAAATACAAACCCCATCGACACCAAAGAGAAGCAAGCTGGGACCTGCGGGTAGAGCTAAGCAGCCAGGTTTGGATATAAACCCGACAAGTGGGCACCAGGGGTCTCTTGGCCTCCTGGCTCTCAGCTTCTCTCTTAGCTTTTCACCAGCTTTCAAAGTGTTTTTAGGGTTCCACGTCAGCAGAAATGGTAGGACACATTAATTATCTCTTTCCCTGAGTTATTCATTTCCCTTTTCCCTTGTAAATAAACCCATTATTGACTTTTTCTGTGTGTCTGTAGTTGAATCTTAAGCACACACTGGCGAGGACCCACAGTCAGGCAACCCAGTTGGGTTGCCCTGTAACAGTATGGGTATAGAAGGCATTTCAGAAAGCATAACCCCTTATGCTGCTTGACAAGCTATAGATGGCATTAGTCTAAGCAGTGGTTATCAACCGTGGGACAGATTCTCCTGGAAACTTGCTTATACACATTGCTGAGCTCACCCTCAGGGTTTCTGCTCCAGACCTCCAGTGCCTGACTGAAGGAAGCTAGTGCAGGAGATACCCTGGGGAAGCTGACACTGCTGGTCCAGTAGGATAATGCCCAGGGCCAGTCCTCCTTATGTCAGTTATTTTGGATGCTTGCTATCATTGAATGATAATATGTACCCTATAAATTTGTTAAATATCCTGGTAACCCAGAGATGTCAACTTGTACAAATACACACTAAAAGAACCAAACAAAACCCCTACAAATTTCCAAATCTCTCCTATAGGGTGAACCCTGCTTCTTCCCACCACCCACATGACCACTGGCCCAGAGAAGACCAGTAGTAGAGCACACCATTTTTCATAACTGTTCAAAGGGGCTGTCAAAAATTGTTCATAAATGCTATGCCATCAATGGAGGACAAGGATTAAAAAACTGGAAAGGTGGTACCACAAGACCAGAAACCTGGATCACACAGAGCCAGGAGCCAGCCAGGGTGGGAGAAGGGGGATTAGCACCTTTGACCCAGCTATAGGAACTAAGACCATTAGGCTCCATTCCCTAGATCACAGAGCACAAGACCCAAGCAGGTTATAGGGAGTGTGCAGACCCCACAGTGGAATCTCTGACCCCTTACAAATTCTACATAAATATTCAAAGTCAACAACAAACAAAACACTCCAAGACAGAGTGAGCCCCTCCAGAGGAGACCGGGCAATATCAGGGCTGTTTCTGCCCTGTCCTCTGGGCATCCGTCCTGCCCTCCTGTGCTTACTCAAGTGCAGCTTTTCTCTCCCTCAGCTGGGCAGCAGCCCCTGCTTGCCCATGGCCTGTATCTCAAGGCCACCCTCCTGCAAACCTACAGGCCTCTCTCAGCAAACCTGTCCCTTTCAGGGCAGCTCTTCCTGCCCCTTGGCGTCTATGCAAATGTCCTTTATTTTGCTCTTTTTTTTTAATAATAAACGTGCCCTTTTGGATATAACTAATGTCTGTCTGTGTTATGGAGTAACTCACCTGGGAAACTGGCCATGTGCCACCGAAAGGGGAGCTCTGGTGAAAGCTTTCCCAGAGTGAACCCCCAAGGACCTCTCTCTCTGAACCCAGCTACTCCAAAAATGACATCACTACTATTAGACAAAAGTAGAAAAAAAAATTTTTTTCGCTGTTTAAAATCAGTGTGACCTTAAATCACTTAACCTTTTAAACATTTGCTTCCTTCAAATATTCAATAGAAATAAAAGCAGCACAATTTTACCAGCTTTCCTAAGGATTCCATGAAATAACTAGCTGACAAAACTCAGCAGCTGTTCCTCACTGTCATCATGCAAACTCCACATGGCTTCTGAGGGAGGAAAACTCTGGATCTCAAAGCAAATGAAACTGCTATTCTCCCTATTTTTAGATCCTCAAACTCTTCAGGGAATTCCATCGTCCCTCCACCCTCCATAAAGCCAAGCTCTGAAAGCTCAGGGTCTCCTGGGCCCTCCTCAGCCCAGCTAGGTATGTGGCCATCTCCTCTGACAAGGGAGTGCTCCCCTGGGTGTCCTGGGAGCACACCCCTTGGTGTGCTTCCCATCCAGGCCAGAACTTGATATTCAAAACTAAGCTCTGTTTGGTCAAACAAAAAAAAAAAAAAAAAAAAAAAACACTTTTTAAGAAATGGTGTCTATACAATGAGCTCCAAAACTCTTTTAAAATTAAAATATTGTGGTCTACTAAAATACACTGCTGAGGGGAGCAACAGGGAAGACAGGAGAGGTCTGCTGGGCTATGTGAGTCATCTTCCTGGCTGGGGATCGAACTAGTGGTGAGTGACTTCAGATAGCTTCATAGTACTGTGCTTTAATCCGTTGTGCCACCAGGGAGGGCCAGCAACAAGATCTCTTCAGAGTCTTCCTTTATGTTCATATCAAGATTGCTTTATTTATGACTATAATGGACATAAAACTAAACTTTTGCACCACAGTTTGGATAGTATTACAACGGATACAAGAGAAACAAAAATCACTATGCAGGAAGGAACCACTGTGTAAAAAAAATTAAATTAGGGCCCTCCCTGGTGGTGCAACAGGTTAAAGCACCACATCATGAAGCTCTCGGAAGCCACTGCAGCCCGAGTTGGATCCCCCGCCAGGGAGCTGACCCACAAGGCGTGGCAGACCTTTCCTGACCTGCCCACTGCTCCCCTCAGCAGTGTACTTTGTCAATCTGCCTGTTCTGCTCCCCACTCTGTCTCTGGTGAGTCCTTTCACCCACCACTCCTCTGGCTTGTACCCCAGTTATGTAAGCATAAATAAGTAAATCTTTTTTAAAAAAATTAAATTTAAAAAAATCATAATACCGTCATGTAAACAAAGGATTCCTCGCTTCTACCTCAGAATAATGTTAAAAATCTCAAACAAATCCACTGTAATAGCCTCAGAGACACAGAGCTGGTTAACAGCAAAGCCAAGATTAGAGTTTCTTAGCACAAAATCCCAAATCCCCAGAGCCCAGGGCCTCTCCTGGTCCCAGTCCCCCTGCGCTTCAGCCAGGCTGAGCTTATTTCCATTCTAGCTCGAGGACTCGCGGTTCCCGCCCGACAACGTGCTTTCTGCCCGTTCACATGACTGACTCTCACGTTTCAAGATTCAGTTGAATGCCAGCTCCTCAAAAAGACATTTTCTGTTTCCATGTCTGAACGAGAGGTTCCTGAACAACCTCACCCCGTTGCCCACCCCCTTCCTCATAACAAGTCACCCTGTTAGGGTGCCCTATCTGGTTCCCTCCGACCCATCACAGTCAGGGCCATCTGGGCGGTTGCCAAGCCTCAGCCTGTCCGCAGCCTTTTCCAGCCGGACCCTGGAGAGGAGTTGCCTGTGCTGTTTTCTCACAGCCAGGATGGGGCCAAGAGCACAAACAATTTATTTACTGAGTGAATTCAGCTCTCCTGAGAGGTGGTAACAATGAAACCAGGACTGGAACAGGCCCTTGGACTTCGGATTTGGGAAAGGATGCCTGCGTTTGGGACGGCACTGGCGGCGTGTGCTTCGCTGTCCTCATTTGGGGACAGGGACCCCAGTGCCTCTGGTGATAGCTGCGAGAGAAGAGCAGTGACGGAGATCAACATAGTCGGCAGTGACGGAGATCAACATAGTCAGACACTGAGAAGTGACCCCAGCAAACTGCTCTTCCCGTCTCGATTTATTTGTCAGATGAAATAGTTGAATTAACATGTGGGCCTCATGGGTCTAATAGTCTTTAAATGTTTAATTCTCTCATTTGATTAAAAAAAGGAAAGTTCTTGCCTTCTCTGATATGTCACTTAAATAGAATCAGGACTTGGCAAGTTCACAGGTGAGGTCTCTTTTCTTATTGTCTTAGCTAATGGGCCCTTCTGGTGACCTCCTAGGTTGGATGAAGAGTTGTGCAGCCAGGGCTCTCCCTGGCGGCCCAGTGGGTTAAAGCAGTGCATTAGGAAGCGCTCAGAAGCACCGCAGCATGAGTTCGATCCCAACCAGGGAGCTGACCCACAGAGCACAGCAGACCTCTCCTGACCAGCCAGCTGCTCCCCTCAGCAGTGTACTTCGGCGATTGGCCTGTTCTGCTCCCCACTCTGTCTCTGGGAATCCTCTCGCCCACCACACCTCTGGCCTGCACCCCACTTCTGTAAGTATAAATAAATCTTAAAAAAAAAATGTGCAGCCAGATGTTCTGAGGCCCCGGGCTCAGAGGGACACAGCCTCATCACAGCCTCTTTAGACTCTCCTAGAGGAGAAGGAGGGGAACCCGGAGAAGGAAGAACAGCTGGACAGTGCAGCATTTTGGAAGCCAAGGAAGTTCACTGAAGGCTGTGGTGAGCCTGAGGACTGGGTGACCTTGAGGAGAGCGGGTTAGGAGACCCTAACAGAGGGCAGCTTGGTGGGGGCTGGGAGGCTCAAGAGAAGTAAAATGTGGCGGCTCTGAGCACCGTCAGCTTCAGTCACTTCGTTAAGTCATGGGGAGGAGCCTGTGGGGTCGCAGAAAGGTCTGTCCTGGCTGTGCTGTTGGTGGTGGTGAAGAGGAAGATGCAGGGTGGGGGGCGGGGGGTTTGGAAGCAAAGCCCGGAGGTGGAGGAAAGGAAGGGAGGTGACTGCCGAGACCTGCACACACCTGTCGAGGCAGAGGGGCGTGTAGAAGGGCATTGAGAAGCGTCACCAGTGCGCAGGAGGGCCGTAGCGAGGGCAGAGGACTCCAGGCTGCGGCACAGCAGTGTCACTTGCTAATGACAGCGAGCTGGTGGGGGCTTGGAGGAGCGGAGCGTGAAGCTACGTGAGCCTGGGGGAGGGGCGTGGCTCCCATAGGAAGATGAAGGAGCAAGTGTGGGCTCTGGTGGTGATGGAGGCCTGGCTCTGTTGGGGTAAATGGCCTAGTCAGGCTTTTGGGCCACCGGCCTCTGGCTGTCGCCTGCAGCCTGGTCATGGGAATGCAGACCGTGGGTGGGAGTGTGGGCGTGCGGCACGCGAGCCTGATGGTGGACACCTGGTGACGGCGGCGCATGCACGCCCACGCGCACACCTGAGCCTGGGCGGGGCTAAACGCAGCGGAGGCGGAGGCGAGAGGGTGGGCTTGTGACTGCAGAAGAGGCCAGACCAGGGGCCCAGAGCAAGCATAAAGATTCACGGGAGTCTGGGAGGTTCGGCTGCCTGCCCGCCACCCAGCACCCCACCCCCACCTCACCCCGCCAGGCCCTTGCACCTGGTTCCTGAGAAGACTGAAGCCTAAACAATCCACCGGGGCTCCGGCAGCGGATGCTTTGCCCGTCAGCCCTAAGCAGAAGTGAGCCTACCGCGAGCTCCTGGCGTTGCACTCTGTCACCAGGCTGCAGCAAGGTGATGGGGGAGGGGAGAGCTTGGAGGATGGCTAAGTGCCCCCCGAACACCCCACAGTGTCTCAGGGAGGCAGACCAGGGCCCGGTTCCCTCCACTCCAGGCGCTCAGAGAGCCCATCTCCTGGCCGGCCAGCACTGGCTGTGTGGTGCTGCCTCTGGCTCCTCAGGGCTAATGTGACTGAGTGTCTCTCCATGTGGAGGATTCTGGATTCTACCAAGGTACTTGCTGAGGGGTCCACTACTCGCAGTTTGAAACCCCTCACCGCGTCTTTTGGAGGACTGTCCACAGAATTTGAACATATCGATATTTCGGATACTTAAAATCCAATTTGTTAAAGTAAAAATGTTCAGGAGGCAGTGTGTCTGAGGGAAGGGCCGAAGGAGTTTTAGAACCACACGGATGATGTGTTTTAATTTAAATTCTGTCCCGACCCTCTGTGCAACCCTGGGCGAGTTTCTCAGTCTCTTTCCTTATACCTCAAACCTCCTCGTCCATTTGATGATCTCTCTTTTGTGAAATAGTGGAGCCTTCTGTGAGGATATTGAAGAGAAACTGGCCCATGCAAGAAGGTGAGTTTGCTTTTTTCTCCATCCGGAACATGGCAATGTAAAGAGATATTTGCTTAAAAGCAGCATAGAAATAAAGAACTGGTCACACAGGAGAAAGAATGTTTTTTAATGTCACTGGGATAATCTGAAATGAGCTTGGAAGTTGGGGGTGGGGTGCTGGGGCTGCTGACTGGACAGAGGTAGGAGGATGAATAATAGACCCATGGAAGCATGAAGGAAGAGGCACTGAAGAGGTAATTGTGCAGAGGAAGCTAAACATACATATATTTCAAACCATGTCAATTCATTTGGAACGTGAAATTGAAGCAGGTCCATATAAGCCATTAGGGCTGCAGTCACCCAGGCAAGACTGGGGGTCCTGTTAGGACTCTGAGTTCAAAGTCAGAGTGCTCCCTGGGGGGGAGAGCAGGGAGGAGGCTGAGATCAGAGCAGACGGATTAAGCCTCCTGACTGCAGGGCTCTGGCCTCAGACAGACTGGAGAGCCCAGGGCTTCCCTGGGTGACTTCCAGTAGGACCACTACAATGAGTGAAATTTCCGACGTTGTCTAAGCATAAATGCTGAGCATTTATGAGCAACTGATCTATTAAGTTGAGGCATGATTTATAATAGCATCATTGTGAGAGGGAGAATAAAGGTTGGCTCCCTTATACTCATTAACAAATAAGAGAGGAAGCCCAAGCCCTAAATTTAGCCTTTGAATTCACCCAATCTGAACTACATGATATTAGGCTGTTGTCATAGTTCACAGACCTCGTGGTTAATTTACCCCCACATGCACAGCAGAGCACCCTAGGACAGAGCAGTCCCTAAAGTCTCATGACCAGCATGATCTGCACCCACAAAATGCACAAGGGTATGCAGCTGCAGTCACTCAAAGGCACTGGGAACAGGACTAGCCCCAGAAACCCAAGGTTCCCCATGGTGAACCCCACTCGGGAATTCTCAGCGGGAAGATCCCCACAGTAACCCCCCGCTTTTTCAATCATTTTAAAATGGTTTTCAATTGTGTGTTTAGGTGGTTCCCATCAGGAAAACTGTTTCCTGTCTCCCCACTCTTCTCTGCACACACTCACCCACTAAGGAATCCCAGGTGGTCAGGGCTGGACATACCACGACTCCAGATCTCCCTGTGAACAGCAGAGGTGCCTGTGGCCTCTGCGTCTGGACATCACAAAGCAGACATGTCAAAGCTGAGGTTTCATGTCTCAGAACTGGGAGGAGGTGGCTCCCCAGCATTGCCGATGCAGTAAGTTACTAAATCGTTGATTTATTTTTGAAAAATCACAAGAAATCGTGGTTAATTTTATGTTCTGTAAGTCGATAATAATGTAAAAAATAGAAACCCCAGAATATCTGCTTCCCTTGTCCAGTCCTCCATCAGTCCTTTCTTCCTCAATAAATGGCACCGCCGAGGCTCTCCAGGCACCTGCCTTACAGCCCGCTGCGTCTCCAAGCCGTGAGCCAGTGCTGTCACTTCTGGTTCCACACTCTCCCCAGACCCATCGGCTTCTCTCCTCCTTTGGAGCTGCCCTTCTCCAAGGCTGTAAAATTCTCAATGGTCTCCCCATGCCACCATCACCTACCTACAGCCGGATTCCCCTATGCAATCAATGTATTTTTTAAAAATGCAAATCAAACTATACTTACTCCATGACTGAGGCACTGAATAGGGACCCATAGCACATACAAAAGCCAGATTCCTTCCTGAGGCCTGCAAGACCCTCCAAGGTCTGTCCCTGCCTCAGTTGTCTCTTCACTCCTCACTCACTAGTGGCCTTCTTTCTCGGCCCTGAAAATACTATGTTCACTTGGCTTCAGGTGTCTTCCTTTCTCCTGCTGGAAAGCAAGTAAGTATGTTAGTTTATCTGGGACGCAATCACAAAATACCCTACATGGGGAAATTTTATTTTTTTAAGATTTTTATTTATTTATTTATGCATACAGAACTGGGGGCCAGGCCAGAAGTGTGGGGGCAGTGGGAAGCTTCACTGGAGATAAGAGTGGGGAGCAGAAAAGGCTGACTGATGATGCACACTGCTGAGGGGAGCAGCAGGCGGGTCAGGAGAGGTCTGCCGCGCCATGTGGGTCACCTCCGGGGCAGGCTGGGATCGAACTCATGCGGAAGTGGCTTTAGATTTTAGTGTTGTTTAACCCATTGTGCCACCAGGGAGGGCGCAGACTTTTTTTTTTTAATTTTACTTTTTATGCATACAAAAGCTGGGGTGTAGGCCAGAGGTCTGTAGAGGTGAAAAGATTCCCCAGAGACAGAGTGGGGAGCAGAACAGGTGGATCTACTACAACACACTGCTGAGGGGAGCAGCAGACAAGACAGGAGAGGTCTGCTGAGCCATGTGGGTAGCTCCCTGAGCCATTTGGGTAGCTCCCTGAGGATTAAACTCATGCTGCAGTGGCTATGAATAACTTTATAGGGCTGAGACTTAACCCCTTGTGCCACCAGGGAGGCCCACATAGGGCGACTTTAGAAAAATGAAATTTATTTCATTGTCCTGACTGGGATGCTGGTGCAAGACCCCCTCACCACCCCCAAAGCCTACTTCCTAACACTTTCACATCAGGTGTTAGAACCTCCACAGATAAAGTTTCACATTCAGACCAAAGCAATAAACTATAGAAACGTGGAGCTTCGTCTCAGCTCCAGCGACTACAAAGACCCAGATTCATGTAAGTGCAGAATAGATGTCAAATGAGTGAAACACTCTCTTTCTTGCTTTGTTTTCCGACGACACCTTCACTCTCACACAACCCTCTATTTACCCAACTTTAGACCCAAAGAGACTATAATGTTCAGATGGCAGTTAAAATAATTAAACAGATAAATAAAAATATGAAAGGGAAATTTTGAATATGTCTAACTTGATTAATTTCCTTATTAACACAGAAATTTAAAGCCATTGAAGAATAGGCAGACATATGTATCTCCACACACACACACACACACACACACACAGTTTTATTTATTAGCAAAATATATCACAAAAGTGAATTTTTTTAAATATCTAGAAAAAATATTTGCAATACCTGTGAGTAGGTGAAAAGCGGCACTTCTCATGGACAAGAAGGCCCTACTGATGATTATTAAGGTAATAAGCAACTCCAGACAAGCAAATTCAGTAGTGGGACATTTTATAAGTGGGGTGCTCACCTGACCAATAATCGAAAGAAGATGCACATCTTTACCTGTACATGACAGAGATCAACAATTTTCAGTTTTTACCTGACATGTTGACAGATCTTTGAAGACTAAGCCCCAGGTGAGGAGACTCAGGATGTGGCAACCTGTTCCTCGTGGAGGTCTGTGGTCCATGTGCCTCTCCCCTGGACCGTGAGCTGGTCAGTGGCGACTTTCTTGACACAAAGATTCTGATGCTAGTTATAAAACCTCTGCCTGCCCTGAGCCCTGACTCTGCCGTCTGGTAAGTCATCTAGCACTATGAATCCTTGTGGGGAAAGGTCTCTGCTGGACCCTGAATTGTGAGTCCCTAGCATGCAGATTGCCTCAGCTGTGGGTCCAGACACATGGAGGGAAGGAAACGTCACCCCCCACTGAATTCCCTTCATATTTCGAATTCATGACTTAATTGATTAGAGTTGTGTTTAGCTACTGAGATTTGAGGTGGTTTGTTAGGCAGCAATGAAGAAACAAAAGTGGAATGGATTGCTACTATCGTTATATGGAGTAATCTGGTAACACTACTAAAATAAAAAATACATAACGTTCTTCAAACCAGAAATACCACTCCTTGGAATCTATCCCAAGAAAATAAAGCAGCAGCAGTACATGGACCTATAGATGAGAATGTTTATTGCAGTTTTTTTTGTTTTGTTTTGTTTTGTTTTTGGCAAAAAAAAAAAAAACTAGGAAAAAGAAACTCATCACTAGAGGAGTATTGGATATATTATAATACACATTTTAAAAGATTAGAATTATATCACTTTTCTCAAAGGGACTTCCACAAAGTGAAAGAGAAAGAAAAATACAGGAAAGCAGGTAAAATATGATCTTGCATTTTGTGAAGGGTGAGGAAAAGGCCCTCCTGACATGTATAAATGCGCATACCCCATACCTCAAGGATATAATTTTAAAATAGCACAATTTCAAAGATATTAAGCTGTGGGGGAACATGCACCCAGATCCGATGGGCCCGACCGACCGAAGTAGAAGCAGGCATGCCAGTTGTTGAAACAGTCTGGGAGCCTCGTGGTGGGAAGAAAGGGCGAGGAAAGGACTAGCGAGAGACAAAGAGAAAGAAAACAGGCTTAGCTTGAACAAATACACTTTGTCCAAAATGCCTGTGTTTGCAAAGAAACTAGACTGAAAAGCAGGTTGATGCCTGAGCTGAACGTGTGGTAGAGACCATAGAAATTGTCAGAGAAGGAAAAGCAGATGATAGTGATGATAGTGAAGAATATAAAATGATTCCCTGTGGCAAACACAAGCAAACACACACTTGTCCTTATGCGCATGAAGACGGTATGTGTGCTCCAGGCTGCATGAGATGTTCTTCGCATTGCTCCACTCGTGACAAGCATTATTGCTTTCTGATTTAAAAAAAAAAAAAAAACAGCAAGATTAAAATGAGCAAAAGCTGTTGTGAGATGGCTTAAAATACACTTAGTCCTTCACTTATATTCCATGTGTTTTTATCGATCTCCAACATCATCTCTGGGCCTTGAGAGAGGAGCAGGCAATTGCTGGGTCCACAGTGATCAAATAGCCAAGAACAGCCCACCTCGACTGACTGTCTTCATCTGTTGTCAATACTTTTGTTGCCATTTAAAAAACTGGTTTTGATCTTTATTCATAGCTTACCACACACACACACACACACACACAAATTAATGTTGCCATAAAAAAGGTCAAGTACATGGGTTCTCCTTTGTGGTGCAACAGATTAAAGTGCAGCACTAAGAAGCGTTTTGCAGTGACTTCAGCACGACTTTGACTCCCAGCCAGGGAGGTGACCCACCTGGTGCAGCAGACCTCTCCTGTCTCACCTGCTGCTCCCCTCAGCAGTGTATTTTGGTAAATCTGCCTGTTCTGCTCCACACTGTGTTTCTGGTGAATCTTCTCCCCCCTCCCAGCCACGCCTTGTCCCCCGCACCTCTGGCATGCACCCCAGCTCTTGTATGCATAAATAAATACATCTTAAAAGAGAAAAGATCAAGTACAACTAAACCTGTCCCCAAGTACAACTGAAGTTGTTTTTTTCTCTCTTGAGTGGGAACTAAAAGACCACTCGATATGCTGCCGAAGCATCGTCTGACCCCAGAGCAGGGGCACCGGCTGTGTGGCCTGGAAAATCTCTCGCTGAGGCTTGATGGGCTATTTCACAAAGGGAGGATGAAAATCTTAACCACGCCTGCTCCCTACTAACATAAAGATGAAGACTGGTGAGTATGTCTTGGCTGCCACGTGAGATACTAGCTAGATTCTGCATGTCTTATTGAAGATAAGGGGGGAAGGAAAGTGTCAGAATTAGAGCGGTTTTCTCCATCACTGTCTAGTTGGAAGGCCACAGCCACTTTTCAGCTATTTTATAATTTGATGACCAAATCCTATCATCTTTTCTAGAGTCTCATTTCTAATAGCTAAGTAGATTACTCCATTCTAAAGAAAAAAATCTAAACATTTAGAAAATTTTAAAACTCTGTACTCTTGGAAGTAGAGTCAAAATCTTGAATTCTTTCACCATCCCCCTGAACCTGTATTTGGAAAGCACATGCTGCTCATTAATGCAGGAAAACTGCCTTTCATCCTTAATGAGAAGTATTTCAGAAGGTCCAGATAACAAATGAAGACAAATGCGTCTATAATCCTCTTTCCATAAAAGGACATAACATTCATTTATCTTCAGGGATGACATCTGTTCCTTTCAAAATATTTCCTTTATTAGCTGGGCTTCGGGGTCTGACCGTGCCTCCTCACGATTCTTACATCTATTATAAACTGTCGAGCCCTCATATCTCTCAGCTGAGACTGGGCTGTGCTGACGTCCAGTGCTTGGCCTGCTGATGGATTGGCTTCTTTCTGAAAGAGCTGCCGAAAGAGCAAAATGCACAAATTGTGTTTCTCCCCTATTATTCCTCTAGTTCAATGGAATTCATGTCAAATGCTGTATTTTACTTCTCTCTCTGATCTCTGAAATGCACGATTTATTTTAAATAATTGCGTGGTTCTAAATGAATATTAGGGAAGTATAATTACATTCAAACTAACTTTCGAACGTTGGGTTTTGTTAGTAACTAACTGAACATCTTGACACAGGTTCTATCCCTCATTCACCTGCCAAAAGTGGCCAGCACCACAGATAAGATATCTCCGTGGTGGTTTAGTTTGTGTGTGGATTTGACCAAGATATTTGGTCAAACATTTCAGTCAAACATTATGTCTGTGAGGGGAGCTTCCAGATAAGATGGACGTTTGATTTGGTAGATGCTAAACAAAACAGGTTGACTTCCCGACTGCGGCGGGCTTCATCTGGCTGATCTAGGACCTGAGGGGAAGCCAAGACTGAGGATGAGGAAATGCTTGCCTGGGTTTTGGAACTGGGACACCTGTCTTCTTCTGCCTTTACCTGGGAGTTTAAACCATCAGCTCAGGTGTTTGAACTTGGTCTAGAACTTGTACCCTGGGCTCTCCTGGACTTTCAGGCTTCCAACTTGAATGGGAATGAAACCTCCAGTTCTCTGTGGTCTCCAGTTTGCAAACTTCTTATCGTCAACTTCCCAGATTTCACAATATGAGATTTAATGTCTTAGAATAAATCTCTTAAAATAAGTGTTTATATATAGTTATATTTACATAAAACTATACCTAATTGGTTCTGATTGTCTGAACCTTAACAACCCCATCTAATTTTGAAGGTCTTCCTATATCTGACCTCTCCACGCAAAAATCCAGTTTCATTCAAAAGAATATTATTCTAATAACAGTTGATTTTATGACATGCCAAGCACTATACTAACAGTTATAAGTATTATCTTAATTAGTCTTTTTTTAAAAGATTTATTTAGTTATGCATACAGAACTGGGGTACAGGCCAGAAGTGCAGGACTGAGAGGGTTCACCAGAGACAGAGTGGGGAGCAAAACAGGCAGATCAACAAAGCACTGCTGAGGGGAGCACTGGGTCAGGTCTCCACACCATGTGGATCACCCACCTGGCCAGGGATCGAATTTTTGCTGCAGTGGCTGCGGGTAGCTTCATAGTGCTGCAGTTTAACTCATTGTGTCATCAGGGAGGGCCCTCAATTAGTTTTTATACCAATATCTTGAGGTAGACCTGCATTTATTTTCATATCACAGATAAGAACCTTAAGATTTAAGGTAATGCTGGGAATTTGGCCCAAGTCTGCCTGCCTCCTAAACTCCTCTTCTTGGTCTGAGTCCGTGCTGTTTTTATAATTTACTAAGTGGATTTTCCCATAATCAGACCAAATCTTTCCATTCATTTTGGCATCAATGTCTTAGAAAGGTGTTCATTGTGATGCACTGTGATGCATAGCAGAATCACCTGAAAAATTCTTTTTTAAATCTAAATGATTCAGCTACCACCTTCATAGCTACAGTGGCTCTGTGCCATGGTTCAGGAATCTTCCCTTTGAAGTTTTCAGGTAGTTCTGATAGGTCTAACTACAAACCAATGTTTGGGAATAAGAGGCTTAGATTAGGCTGTTGGTTTTTCAGTCTCCCCAGAATCACTGGGAATCCCCAGAATCCCTGGGGGCGCAGTGGGTTGGAGGGCTGCATTGTGGAGCTGACCCTCAGGGCACCGCAGACCTCTCCTGACCCGCCCGCTGCTCCCCTCAGCAGTGTACTTTGCTAATCAGCCTGTTCTGCTCCCCACTCTGGTGAATCCTCTCACTGCCCCTGTACCTCTGGCCTGTACCCCATCTCTGTATGCATAAATAAATAAAATCTTTAAAAAACAAATCACTGGGAGGGCAGCTTAAAGCTGGCTGCTGGATTCTACCCCCAGGGAGCTAATTCCTTCTCAGACTCACATATTTTAAAAGCATAAAGCCTCTACTTCCATCTGTATTGTTGCAAATTATAGGACTTCATCTTTCTTTCAGTAGCTAGTTAGTATGCCAATAGACACACACACACCTCTCACATTTTCTTCCCCCGATAATCTTCTGATGGGCTCTTAGGCTGCCCCCAGTCTTTGGCTATTGTAAACAATGCTGCAATGAACGAGGGCAACATGAATATCAAGAATTAATGTTTACGTATTCTTTAGGCAAGTATCCAGAAGCAGGATAATTGGAATTGTTCAAAGAATTTCTATTTTTCATCTTTTGATGAGTCTCCACCCCACTTTCCATAATGACTGTACCAATTTACCTTCCGTTCCCGCCATGTCCGCACTGACACTTACTGGTTTTGTCTTTTGGAGAGAAACCATTGTCATCGTGTGAAGTGTCTCTTATTGGGGACTTGACTTGCATTTCCCTAGTCAGAAGAGATGATGACTTATCTCTTCATGTGCCCATTGGCCACCTGCATATCCTTGGAGAAAAGTCTATCCACACCTTCCATACATTTTCTTTATTTTTAAGATTTATTTATGCTTACAGAGCTGGGGTACAAGCCAGAGGTGCAGGGGTGGTAAGAGGATTCACCAGAGACAGTGGGGAGCAGAACAGGCAAATTGACGAAGTACACTGCTGAGGGAGTAGAGGGTGGGTCAGGAGAGGTCTGCTAAGCCATGTGGTCACCTCCAGGGCCGGGATGGAACTCATGCTGAAGTGGCTTTAGCTTCTTAGTCCTTCTCACCAACTTCAAAAGCACTTTTATAACCTGAGTTTTGTACAGTAATTTAATTGCAAAAGAAACTTGAAATAGTCTTTGGCAGTTCAGCGAGATTCTGTAAGTGCGCACAGCTGCACACACACACGTGTGAATATGTATGTACACCTGAAAGCCCAGCCTGCAGCACTTGAGCGTGCTGACTCTTGACATTAGCCGTAGGTAGTGGGCATATTTTTTTTTTTTTTAGAAACCCAGTTGGATCTCGTTACTGGTAAACCTCCTTCCTGTACGTGATTCCCCTGAATGCATGGCCATGCTATTCCTGGGCTGATGACTGTATCCAGTCATTTGGACTCCCCTGACTTCTATACTTCTCCGTGTCCTCTCTTGTTCCCTTAGGAAGCTTTGGTACCCTTTCCTGTGTGTTCCATAGTTATTTTTAATTCACAATTTCATTAGTTGCAATATGACCAACATTTGAAAAGAGCTCACCAGGCTCAGGCCTCTCAGCTCACCCCCAAAGCCTACCAAAGATGACTTAAAGTACAAGCCTCCCAGAGGTCCTTGTTTTACTTTACCCTCATTTCACTTGACAGTATCAGAGATGGGATGAAGGATGACAGCAGACTCACTCATAAAACAACTAGAAATTCAGAATCTGTGAATGTTGGCCATTACTTTGGCATTCGCATATTTATAACCCCAGGGAAATTATTTAAGCTTTTTCTCTGGTCCGTGACACACTTGTCAAATCATGTAGGATTTATGATAAATGTCATGTGTGATCTACGACAGATGCTAAAAACCAAATGTGAGCATATCTCTTTAGCAGGAGAGAATAATTAGCTAATTCATGTATTGCAACGGACTTTCAAACACCTTTAGACCTTTAGACAAAATCTGAGTTCTGGCCCCTCCTTGTGGCACAGGTTAAAGCACAGCACTGTGAAGATACAGCCACCGCAACATAAGTTTGATCCCCGGCCATGAGCTGACCCACAGGGCACAGCAGACCTCTCCTGTCTTGCCCCCTGCTCCCCTAAACAGTGTATTTCAGTGCCTCTGCCTGTTCTGCTCCCCACTCTGCCTTTGACGAATCCTCTCACCCCCTGCACCTCTGGCCTGTATCGCAGTTCTTGTTTATATAAATAAATAAATCTTGAAAAAAAAAGGAAAAAATCTGAGTTCCACTAAACCTGCTGCTCTTGACTTTAGGTAGGTTTTCTGATACACGATGGCTGGAGGGACCCCGGATTTATGGAACAGGCTAGGAAAGTGTTCTGCATGGGCCGTAGACCATCGATCTTTCAGAGAAATTAGTTCCAACTTTTTGTCATCCTGCCTAACTTATCAAAAACTAATGAAAGATGATCATCTCTGAATAATTGCAGACAGGCCAGTTTTGAATCCACGCAGCTCTCGGCTGGATCCAGGCTGACAGTGTGCTCACATATAGCTTCCTGGAGGTAGCCAGGGAGATCTGACTTAAACCAGAAAATGGTTGGTTGTTATTTATAACAAATCTGCAACTAAATTGAAAGAGGAGACTGGATTTGGTGTTTTCTGTTGTGAATTTCAAGATCTCAAAAATTTTAAATGCAGGCCCGCCCTGTTAGCACAGGGGGTTAAGTCACAGCACTCTGAAGCTGCTGGCAGCCAGTACAGCACTGGTTAGATCCCGGCCCCAGAGGTGACCCACAAGGCACAGCAGAACTCTCCTGTCTCCCAGCTGCTCCACTCAGCAGTGTACTTTGTCAATCTGCCTGTTCTGCTCCCTGCTCAGTCTCTGGTGAATCATCTCCTCTTCCCCAAACCTCTGGCCTGCAGCCCAGTTCTTGTATGCATTAATAAATAAAATAAATATTTTATTATTTTTTAAGAAGATTTATTTATTTGTACATATAGAACTGGGGTACATGAAGTACACTGCTGAGGGGAGCAGCGGGCAGGTCAGGAGAGGTCTGCCATGCCATGTGTATCTCCTCCGGGACAGGTGGGAATTGAACTCATGCGGAAGTGGCTTAAGCTTCTTAGTGCCGTGCTTTAACCCGCTGCGCCACCAGGGAGGGCCTAAAATAAATATTTTTTTAAAATTTTAAATGCAGTGAAATTTAGCCAGATTATTACACCCCCCAAGATAAGACTCTTGAAAGAATAATGCCAGAATGGACACGTGCCCTGAGAGCAGGAAATAATGAAGCGTCTGCAAATTTACTGCCTCTCAAGATAACTTTGAGCCAGAAAAACTAATTCACCGAAATTAAAAATTTTCCTCCCAAAGATGTGTTGTCCACATATAATCCGTATTCAGAAATCAATGCCCTCCCCATCTTACCCTTTTAAAAACTTTTCTTTTCTGCCACTCCAAAATAATACTAAGAGTTAGTTGTCCAGGGACAGCAGAATTTAAATCTCTTAGTAGACAATAGACCTGGTTGTAAAGAACATTTATAATAGGCAAGTGTGCCTGAGTCCAGTCTCTTAGTCTTTCTTCCCAGATCGAGAGTTTATCTTGCAGAAAGTGCCTCCTCAATAGCTGTGTCAGTGAAGACCAGGCCATGTGTCTTGGCTTGCAGGGAAAGCAGCTTTTCAGAGTCAGAGGAATCTTCACTGCAATATCTCTGTGGGTTTTGTTTTGCAAGTTGTTTCCTAAAAATCCCTACAGTCCCCCTCTTCATTCCCCTTCCCAAAGAACCTGCTTGGCTTCAGACACCCACCTAGCTTGTTTCTAGTCTCTCTGTATATCTCTAACCACCTCGAACAAAGCAGCTAAAGCAATCTTTTACCTTGTACTCAAATCAAGCTTCCTTAAGAGCAACTCCTTCCTTAAGAGCAACCCAAATACTAATTCTCCAACCTCTACAGAGAGAGGTCAACATGGATATATGCTTTTGAAAAATATCTATGGCCATTTTTTAATTGGATTGTCGTATATTGCTACTGTTTGAATGAGTTCTGTATTTTGGTATTAACCCCTCTTTCAGCATATGATTTGCAAATGTTTTTGAAAACATTTACCTCTGGGCTACAAGCCAGAGATGCAGGTTTGAGAGGATTCACCAGAGACATTGAGGAGCAGAACAGTGGATTGACTGACCTATACAGCTGAGGGGAGCAGTGAGTGAGACAGGAGAGGTCTGCTACACCATGTGGGTCAGATGCCTGGCTGGGGATCGAACTCGTGCTGCAGTGACTTTGGGTAGCTTCACAGTGCTGATACTTAACCCCTTCCACCACCAGAGACCCTGCTTTGCAAATATTTTATGGCATCAGTAAGTTGCTTTTTCATTGTGTTTCTGCTAGCCAAAAACTTCTTGGTTTGATGTGGTCCTCCTTATTTCTTTTATTTTTGTTGCCTTTGCTTTTATTGCCAGATCAAAAAAGTGATCACCATGTGCTTCCTGATTCAATATCCCTGTTAGGGGTTTGTATGTAAACAGCCCAGGGAGCCAGACCTGGTTGGTTTGGTGCTTGAGGCAAAACAAGCTACCACCCTAGGATCTGCTTAGTCTCTCCCCCTTTCCAGCTCAACCAAAGCCATCTGAAAATGAGGAGTGAACATTTTTTTTTTAAGGTTTATTTAGTTGTTCATACAGAGCTGGGTACAGGCCAGAGGTGCAGGGGCAGTAGGAGGATTCACCAGAGACAGAGTGGGGAGCAGAACAGGCAGATTGTTGAAGTATACTGCTGAGGGGAGCAGCGGGAGGGTCAGGAGAGGTCTGCCTCGCCATGTGGGATCCCTCCCGGGCAGGCAGGATCGAACTCATGTGGAAGTGGCTTTAGCTTCTTAGTGCTGTGCTTTAACCTGCTGCGCCACAAGGGAGGGCCCGGAGTGAACATTTTTTAAAAGAATGGAAAGCAAGTCTGCAGCAGCCAGTGTGTAGTCATTTTGATTTATTGAATTATGTGAGAGTAATAGAATCCAAACTTATTGCTTAAAATTGTGAGCAGTGGGACATACTGAAAGTTGATGTCGATCATCCCTATTCATGCACCTGTACACCCAGGCTTTTCCTTCCATACTGAAGCAAAAAACAGAACACAGCCCATTGATAGCCATATGCTAGAACCTCACAGTTTTGTGCTTTCCTTATGTAGCTCATCTAGTATTAAAGTACTTAACTAAGTTGTTTCACAGCAATCCTAACATTCATTCTTCTCAGACTTAATCTCACAAATTTAGGGCATGACTAAGGGGCGGAGGGTCTTAAACTTAAGGGGTGCAAAGATGTCTTTATGCCATCTGCTGTATAAAGACAAAGGAATCAGGCTCAGTGTGTGAGATCTCTAACAGATTAGTGTGTATGGAGACAGAGGAGCAGAAAGGATTCTCCTGCCCAGTCAAACCGGTTTGCCCCAACGCAGTGCCACTGAGGCCTTAAAGCTTGCCGCTGTCTAGGGTAACTTCTGCATGTAACAGCAAAAAGGGTAAGGCAGGACCAGAGCAGGAACACAGGGAGATACAGCATCAAGTAACAGCTGCCATTGTCCCTCTCCACCTATCTCTCACCCACATGTCTCTACGTGTCTCTTCTCCGTGATTCTCCTTCCAGGTTCTGAGTGCACACCGAAGCCAGAGAAGCAAGAGTCCTTTCCCCTTTCCAAGCTCTCCTGCCTTACATGTTATAGGCTTCCTCTGGCCACTTAGCCCCTCCCTGCGTTCCCCTTGCTGGCCCAAGGTGGCTGTAGTAAGTAGGGAGGGCAACATAGTAACTCCCCTAATGAAAACAGAAATCCATGGCAAGGGCATCTCTGCCTCAACCCCCAAGTCTGTGTCCATTGTCTCCACCCTGTCCACTGGAGGATTCTGTCATTGGTAGACTGTAGTACTGTCCTGTTGTGGAGCCCACAAAGCATACCCCAACCATACAGGTCCAGCCGGTGCCAAACTTAGCATCTGAACAAGTTAAGAAATGACCCTATTGGAGAAAATAATAATAATGATGAATAGCTATAGACCAGAGACAGTTTGTGGGGCTGGGGAATGGGATCAAAAATGGTGGGGGGAGGGAAGTGCACTGGACTGTGGTGATAGCGCAGGGGTGATTTGGTGATGGAAAGCCTACGGGGATGACAACTGAGATGGGAAAAGGCACAAAATGATGTAAAAAATAAACTATAGTATTATAAAAAAAAAGAAAGAAAAAGAAAAAGAAATGACCCTACCTAGTAAGACTTTCTTCTTTAAATCTTTAAAATCATAGCTCTGTTTTAGAAATCAACCCATTCCCACAATTACATCAGGAGCATTCACCAGTGAGGCAGCTGAACCAAAAAGAGTGTTGGATAGGATCTTCAGAAAAATTCTCCTCTAGACCTGACCAGGCCACCACTGTTACATTTGAAATGTAAGCAAAGTGACATCTCAGATCAACTTTTTTCAAAACAAAAAGTCTTAGCCAGCCTTTTAAAAGACTGATGGTTGTCAAAGAAGCATTTCCATGACACTAAAGATAGCCAGCCAGGAAAACTTTATTCAAGAAAGGATTACTGCCATGAAATTTTGCAGCTGGATAGAAAGTTTGAGCCCAAGTCCCCATAGAAAAGGAACAAGTGAGATTTAGTCCCAGGAAACAGGTACAGTCAGCACATTGAAAAGTATTAAGTGACAGCCCCCTCCCCTGGTGGCACAACAGGTTGGGACACAGCATTGCAAGCTAGACGTGTCCAGGAGGTGACCCACATGGCGCGGCAGACCTCTCCTGTCTTGCCTGCTGCTCCCCTCAGCAATGTACTTCACCAGTCTGCCTGTTCTGCTCCCCACTCTGTTTCTGCACCTCTGGCCTGAATTCCAGTTTTATATGCATAAATAAATAAATCTTTAAAAAAAGAAAGGTAGAAAAGTACTAAGGGGGAACTCCCAGATAGGGGGATTCTTGCAAGAGACTCAAAATGATTCTTGCTGGAGGCAGACCAGAGTGATGAGATGAGGCAGGTAGTGGCTAACGGAATTGATTAGAAAAGAGAGGCAGGGGAGTTTTGCTGAAATGGCCCAGCAGGATTCTTGCTAGAACTGGACTAAGCAGGTCAAAGACAGACCCCAGGCTCAGAGAGGCCACACTGAAGATTGGACCGAGATTGAACTGTAGTTTACTGTTTGCTTGATTGTAGTGAAGTTCCTGGGGGGAGAGGGAACAGCAGGCTCTCCGTGAAGACCAGCAGTGGCCTGGCAGGTAGCCCTTTGGCCCTGACCTTGCCTCTGGCTGTGGTAGCTGAAGAGAGCAGGGCATGTACACATTGCAGTTACGGCTGGGAGTCAGTAGACTTTGCAGGGCCTTCCTGCACGACAGGGGGACACCCAGCCGGGCCTAGCCGGATTCCTAAGTCCCTGTGGTCAGCGTGTGCCAGACCAGCCTGAACGGTGAGAAATGAAGCCTTCAATACCCAACCATCCCGCCGGTCCTAGGGAGGATTGGGAGGCAGTTGCAAGGTCATTTTCATTAGAAGATGCCTTGTGAGTCACCCTTCTTATTGTGGCAGCCCATCATTTAAAAAAAGAAAGCAAGGAAAAATGGTTCTGTGCTTACTAACACTTTTAGAACTTGAAAATTAATCTTCAATTAGACTTTATTCAAGAAAGGATCAAGGTGTGAGTTCTGGAAGTAAAAAAAAAAAATCAAGGTGTGAGTTCTGGAAGTACAGAGGCGCACCAACAGTGGTCATAAGGAGGCCAAAGTGGCACCTGCAATTAGAGGAAATAGATGAGGAGTAAAAAGCGGCCTGGATCTCTGGATCCGACAACTCCCTTCAAGGTCCACGCAACTTAGAAGTCGACACTTATGTACTGACTTTCTTTTTGAGGCTGTTTGACCCTACCTAATTATATTAGTTACTACTTTTATTCTGCCCTTTGCAATTTCATGTAAAGAGAGAGCTGAGTCCTTTTCTGTGTAGAAGATGCGCTGCAAAGACACTTTGTAGAAAGAAGATCATGACCAGGAAGTGGGGCTAGGGGAGCCCAGAGTCTGGAGAAGACGAAGTAGACACCTGCAGTTTTGCCATTAGATCTTTCTGGATAACATTACAAGGGGAGGTGTTAGAGCGGTTAGATGGAACTTGGACTTGAACATTTCCCTTCTGTCTATGTAATGAAATCTTGCCTTTTGCAACAATGTGAATAGGCCTTTAGGTGGTTATGTTAAGGTAAATAAGTCAGAAAGACAAATATCATGGAGTTTCGCTCAGATGTAGATATAAAGGAAGAAAGCCAACAAAACTGACAGAAACCACTAGATTCTAACAAGATGGAGCTTACGGAAGGAAAAGGGGGTGTGAAGAGTGGGAGTAATGGTGGAGGGGGCTGATTGCATGGTGGTTAGTAGACTTTTGGCATGTTACATAGCGTATGTGTTTGTAGGGGTAGAATGCATTCTCCTGATCTATACAGTCTTGTATATTAATGGCACCTCAACAAACAAACAAAACACGACCAAGTTTTTAAAAAAGAATCCTGGGTGAAGTAAAAAAGAATAAAAGAACAGGGGTGAACTTTGAATCCATATACACATAGAAACAACATTAAGCAACTGGAAATTATCATTATTCTGCAGAAGGCAAAAGCTCTAAGCTCTGTTTACACGTTGCCAATTCCTTATGGGTTCCTCATAATCGGTAATATTTATTACTTTGTCCTGAACTTTTATTTTCTAGGAATGTTTACATAGCAAAAACCTTGGCAAATAGAAATAGTGTATCCCTGGTATGAAATGGCAGCCAGGCTTATTGCCCATTATAAAAAATTTGGGATTCCTAAACACATGTAATATACTTTTCTTTCATGCAAACTTCTGATAATACAACTGATTGCATGTACAGACATTTAAGTCACACCTGAATCTCCTCCATGGAACCTGAAGGCTGTAGAGGTTGGTGTAAATACAGTAGACTCATCTTTGCAATACAGGTGGGTGTAAATATGACTCATTTTGTTTATTGTGTGAATAATGAAGTCCATTGTTTCTCTATTTTTCTTTAAAGATTTATTTATTTATTTATGCATATAGGAACTGGCCAGAGGTGCGAGGGGGTGAGAAGATTCACCAGAGACAGCGTGGGGAGCAGTAGGCAGAGTGACCTAACACACTGCTGAGGGGAGCAGTAGGTGGAACAGGAGAGGTCTGCTGTGCCATGTGGGTCAGCTCCCTCACTAGGGATCTAACTCCTGCTGCAGTGGCTGCAGACAGCGTCTTAGTGCCGGGCTTTAATACGTCACATTACCAGGGAGGGCCTGTGAAATCCATTTTTTCTCACCTAGAGTCTTGTGTCTTCTGTCAGCAACTGCCAGCTAACTTGTTTTTATCAAAAAAATCAGTGAAATCTCAGACCATTCCTAGTTTTGACACTTGTCAAAATAAAATAGAACAGTAAGCAACAGAGGAAAAGTGGGAAATGGACATGAACAGACATATCAGCGCTAATCTCATTTTTCATGACAGAGTAGCAATAAATGCTCTCTAAAATTGAAATATGTACTTTCATAATCTTTTCTTTTTAGCTTTAGAAAGGAATATTTCTTGCCATGTGGATACATGAAGTTCAGAGATATTTTCTATTTTAAATCAGTTTTTTGTTCTAAGGTCAAGCAAAATTTAACATACTAGTCTATACCCACAAATTGTTCACACTGAATAAGCCCATATTTTCATAAAACTGTTTTTTACTCTTCCCTTTTCTTTATCTGCATGAATGTAGAGAGAAATTCTAGAATAATATTTCTAACATGCTGACCTAGACTGTTTCTGAGTAATGGGATTAGAGTTGTTTGTTACCTTTTTTCTGGGTAATTGTTCAGCTGTAATTACTTTGCTGCAGTAAGTATATATCAGTTCTATGGATAGGAAAACTAATCACTCTTTACAAAAGTAGAAAAATATTTTTTTAGGAGAAAACCAACATTCTATTTTGTTGTGTGTATATTCATGTTTTTCTTTTTGTTTAATGAAGTGCTGTTGTTTTTCATCCTAGTTGATTTGTTGATAGTACAGGATTTCTCTTCTCAGATGTGGCCACCCCTAAAACCCTCCCGTTACACCGTCCACCATATTCCAAGGGGTTCCCCTTCGCTTCTCACCCCTCCCCCACCCCACTGAATGCCTCAGATCTTTGGTCAGTTTTCCAGTGTTGGTTTTAATGATTGCCTTTATCTGACCCTTTGTTTGGCTTGCAGAAAAGGTGTTTTTATGAATACATGTATCTTAATTAACAAAAGGTGACACAGAAAGCCTGGTTTTGATCCTTAAAGTTTTTTCTGGTGTTAGGGGTAAGCTTACACGCATGGAATAGAAAGCTAGGATATTTTATACCAGAAAGCAAGAGTAGATCAGATTTTCTTTTCTTTTCTTTTTTTAATCTTCATTATATTGAGCTTTCTGGAAGGCTTTCTATTGCATTCTATTGGCTGTAGAAACTGGCACCTCTAACTTGAAATGATAGGAGTACAGAAATCCCTGCACATTGTAGTGGTTTTGCCCAAACAGTTAAGTCAGAAGAGAGCAGTGAGGGATGGATAATCTGACAACACTCTAATATGGTGTGATGTGTATATCAAACGTATAAGGCATCAGAGGCAACTGCCTTCAGAATGCTTCCTGCTCCCCAGGAAATGTACATAACAGAGAATTGAGGGCTGAGAAGAAAAGATTGCATAAACTGTATTTGTTTTAAACTTTGTTTTTGTGGTCATCAGAAGTTCAAAAATAAATAGATAGCTATTAAAGATGAGTAGTTAAAAGAAAAGATTAGAACTAGACCCCAAGGACAGTCAGGTTAGTAAGATGCATTTGACAATTCTGAAAACCTTACCACAATTCAACTCGTTTATGCCTTCACACTTCCACCTTTGAGGGTTTCTGGGCTGGCTGTGCCCTCCACATGAACCCCGGCTTCCCCCCAGATGCTTCCAGTGCACAGTAGATGAGGCTCAGAGGAGCAGAAGTAACTCTGAAACACCGACACAGGCGCTTGACTTCAGGATCATTAAGAACTTATTAGCGAGGAGGGATTGCTGGTTTAAATTAGAATGACACTGATAGACCTATAATTAGTAGAAATGAAAATTGTTAATTAAAATTGTATCTTAGTTCCCCCTGGTGTGATCTCTATTTGCCACTTGGTTTTAATAAACATCAACCATTTGATAGAATTTGTCAACCCAAAACAAACATTAGAAAAGCAAAATAAAAATTTAAAACCCTCACTTTCTAAAGACAGTTTCTTGCTGACAAACTCTTCACTTCACTCAGCACTTATGCTTAGATTGTCGTGTTGAGTTTTTAAGATTTATTAAGGCTTTCTGTTAATTATTATGAGCTAAAATATGGCCAATCAAAATTCATTCTAATACCTCAGAATGTGACTACACTTGGAATTGGGTCTTTAAAGCGGTAATTAAGGTTAAATATGGACATTGGGGGAGCCCGAGCGTGACTGGTGTCATTCTGTTTATTGTGTGAATAATGACACAATAAGAGAAGAGGTGACGAGGGGAACAGACAAGCACAGGGAGAACAGGGCCTTCCTTCGTGGAGTCCAGCAATAACCTAAGGGGGAGGTCAACCCAGCAATTGCACTGCTCACACTAGCCAGGGTAATCTCACTTATCCATTTGATATATCAATGAAGTGAGCTGTGTTTTTTTGCAAAATTGAGGAGGCTTCTGAGATTGAATTGTTGAGGGTTCAATCACTAACACACAAGGAAACAGGTGTCACATGGATTCCTTTGGCATCACCCTACCCTGCCCCAGCACAGGCTTGTGCACACCCACGTCTCCTATCGCTGGGCCCCTTGATTTGTGCACTTGGCCCAGAAACCTTTGGAACATCAATACCGAAGTTGGGCTCTGCGCCACTGCAATGTAACGTGCTTCTCTCTCTCTCTCAGTTAATACTATGGTGAATTGTTAAGAGTTTTCTGAGTGAATCATGGACCAAAAGCCATTCTCTCAATAATAAAAATGCTGGTCAGACAATATATTCAATGACAGCTATAAAAAGCTTCATAAAATGAAGACATTCTGAGGTCAAATAAAATTGTGTTCTCCAGAATAAGCACTTGGAAATCTCTGCACTGAGATTCAGGCTTTTTGAGAAAGGTGACTGGCATGTTGGAACATCCATTCAGCTCATTAAATCATACTCCAGCCTCTCTGGCTCAGTAGAATCTGCATGTATGGTGTTGTTTGATCGTTTCTCAGAAACTTTGGGCACTTATTTAAGTTATATAACAAACTTTTTTTTTTTTTTTCTGACTGCTTTTGATACTGCTTCCAAGAGAATTTTTTTTCCGCAATTCTTTTCCCCAGGCAACTACAGGCCACATTTCTTGAAATTTCTCATTTTATCTACTTTCTTATTTGCTTTCTAAAATTTCAGGTGTGTGTAGAGCAAAACCCCTTTAGGTTCCAGAACTTCTGATTTTAGGTTCCAGCATTCCTTTTGCCGCCATAGCTACATGGAAATATAGTTGGGTGATTTTACCTGGGCGAACTGTGAATGACTTCATCAAGCAATGATTTACTACTTTCAGCAAGACTTAAATTTTACAATTGAATTTTGTATATGTTACCTCACTTAATTTATAACAAATCAACAATATGGGAGAACAATAAAGCTTAGACAGGCCGAGCAGCTGACCCCAGATTACATAGTCTGAAATTGTCAGAGCAGGGCTTTCACCCAGGAACCCGTTTCTCTCCTCTTCACGCCATTTCTCACACTATCGCCACTGCCTCCTAACTACACCCCAACATAAACCACGCCTGAGTACCTCCACTTTGACTCCTACAACAGGAAACCTCTCTCATCTCTGAATCAAACTCACTGTGAGCCGTTCTCCCCCCTTCTAATTTCTTCAGTCTTTTCTCCCCTTTGAATTCTATAATTATGTTCTGGTGTTTGCACGGCTGCTTCTGCTTTCAGCTCATCTCCACAGCAATAAATGGGAGTGAACTCTGGACCTATTGAATAGAGCTGCAGGTTCTCTTTAGGAAATTTCAGCCTAGCATGCACCACATCTTGATCAGGAATTCCTCCGGGAAGATGGAAAAGTGCTAAAATATACATGAGAGAAAACCTCTAACCAACTCCTTCCTTTGGAACTCTGTCTGTAAAGGAAATTAACATAGTCAGTGGTTTTACATAGTTTGTTTTGATTGCTTTGTGTTTTCCCCTAAAGAAGAGACACAGCGCAGTGAGAGCCCCTGTCTTCAGCAATACAGTAATACCATCAATTAGTGGTGTTATTGAACTTGATAACTGGGCACATTTCAAATAGATCATTGCTCTCAGAATGACTAAGAGTGTTTGCTTAAACCTCAGTTGGGGAGTGCAAATCGACACGTACGAAGTAAAAATATCTGGGAGAGGAGCTGTGCAATCTGCCTTTGGGAATCACCTGAGTGATTCCCACATGAAAGCTGGAAAACAGCTAAGGAGCCAGCATCACCCAGGCTCGTGGTGAGGCATTCTCCTGGGGTCTGGAGGTCACAGCTGAGAGGCAGAGCTGCTGAGAAAGACAGTGAGACGCTGCCACCCCTTCTGGGCGTGACAGCTGGATGGAGGTCAGTGGAATTCGACTTCATATCCAACAGGTAGTTGAGGACACTGAAGTCCAGTGAAGATTGCAATGAAGGTAAAATCCCTTTCGCTGTTATTCACAGTATCCAACAGCAAACTGACCCCTGGTTCCTGTTTCTACATCTCTTCAGGTGCAGACGGTCCTCCAAGTTCTCCCCTCATGTCTCTTATACATATTATCTCTATGTCACAGTGTTGGTTCTAAATAAAATGATTAGGTAATGTATTTCATCTTTTAGAGATATTTAGCCAAACATTTATTCAATTTAGCAATTTTCCTTCAAAACATGAAAATTCTTTTCTAAAAATCAGAACCATTTGATGGAACCCTGAAAAATTTATAGGGTGATGCCACTGTGCTTCTGGTATCCAGTGGATTAAAGGTCCTCCCTGGTGGCTCAGGGGTGATGTCTTAGCACTATGACTATATCCACGGCCACTGAAGCATGAGTTTGATTGTGGGCCAAGGAGTTGACAGCAGACCTCTCCTCTCACCCACTGCTTCCCTCAGCAATGCATTTCAGGAGATCTGCCTGTTCTGTCTGCACTCTGTGTCCGATGAATCCTCTCACCACCCCCTAACCCCACTCACATACGCACGCGCGCGCACACACACACACACACACACACACCTCTGGCCTACATCACAGTTCTTGTATACGCAAATAAGTAAATCTTAAAAAACAAAAATAAAAACAAACAAAAAAAAAACAACCTTGGAATCCAATATGGCCTCTCAGACCGATGATTTAATACAATACGGTTTAGTATAACTGTCACACTCTGTCCTATGGACCAGTTCTCAAGTGTTCAGTTTCAGAAATGGTTTAAACAATTCACCTAATAATGATTAGGCAAATGACAAGAGACAGGGATGTGGTACTGGCCAGAAATATAGCAGTAAACTGGGAAGCTGTGGTATTATCATTGTGGTGCATAATTATCTCTGAGGAGAAAATGACTTAACTAAATCATCTGGGAAGTTAGCTTATGAGTCATTTCTGGTTATCTGAGACTGAAGCAGATATTTGTCTTCCATTACCCTCTAGTAGGCGGCCTGTGGCTGTCCCCCTGGATATTCATACAGGTCATCTATGGCAGTAATTTCCACCATTCCACTTGGCCTCGCTGTGTTGTGTAATAACTGTGTTTAATTTTGTAAAAACTTTTTTTCCAAAGTGGCTATAAAATTTTGTATTGCTTTCAGTGAAATATGAGAGCTCTAGTTACTCCTTACTCATGTCTGCAAGCTATTGTTGGTTCTTTCTCCACTTACAGCCATTCGAACAGGTGTGTGATGATAGATCAGTTCTGTTTTAATTTAGTCATTTATCACTAACTGAGGGTAGATATCTTTTCATGTGTTCATGTGCCATTTGTATCTCCTTTGTAGTGAAGTCAAATCTTTTGTCCATATTTGCGCAGATTTTAACATAAGTTTAGCTAGATCTATAGTTAAAATTTTCCTTTTGCTTTTTCAGTCTATTTTAAATGGCATTTAAAAATTTCTTTCAATACATTACCACTCTATAGAAACATGACTCAGTTGTAAATGTTGAGCTGTATCCTAGCCTATAACTTGCTAATCTTCCACATAATCTTAGAATTTTTATGCATGTTTTGGGATTTTTATTATACGCAATAATACTTCTGTAGCTACTGATAGTTTTATTTCTCCTTTTCCAGCTGATATTTTATCTATCTACCTATTAACCTATCTTTCTGTCATCTATCCACCCATCTACTAACCTCTGTCCATCTATGCCATCTATATGTGTCTGTTTATATGTCAACCTTTCTACCCAAATATCCACCTATCTTGCCTAATTACTCTAAGACTTCTAGAACTGTTGCCTATAGGAATGAAGAAAGTGGACATCCTTGCCTTATTCTTGGTTTTATTTTAAATTGCAATTTAAAATTTCAACATGGGTGTTTTTTATGTTTTCTATTTCATTTTTGAAGTTTTCTGTTTTTTTCTGTGTTGACAGAATTCACAATTGCTGGTTGAAGTATTTGTAAAATATCTGCTTTCAAATCTTCTTCCAGTCTTTCCAATGTCCGTGTTATCTCAGGGACGTCTGTAGATTTTCCTGCCCTGTGAAATCGTCCTGTTTGTTCAAAAACTCGTATTTTAGGTTTTCTCTGAGTACTAATATTCTTTCATGAGAGTCTTACCTCATTTAAATCTTACCCAGAATGTTCACACTTTGCTTTATTGAGCAATTGGCTGTCTAGATTCAGGCTACAAGGTCCAGTCAACCTCTATGGATAATTCCAGTGTCAGTTCTATTTCAGTCTTTGCACTTCTGTTTATATCAACCTCATATGTATGCCACCGATTGCGAAGTTGGGCTGTGAGTGTGGTTGAAGGAAGTGTCAAAAAGAATGGAAATTTCTGCATTCTCTCTTCAGGAGGCAAAAGTAGGTTTCCCCTGAAGTTTTTTGTCTGGCCCTCAGTTCCAGTGTTTAAGTTCTATAGAGCATTACGTTCACATTGGAAGAGACCAGAAAGAAACTGTGAGTTTGGTGGTATCTTAAATTATGCTGTTCTCCAGTCTCCCTAGTTCTGTTCACATTTTCAGAGTCCTCAATATTTCCATTCATTTCCTGAGTTTTACAGTTGGTGGAGGAGATGAATAGGCATTGCTTACTCCAGCTTGCCTGCAGTTGCAATAGTCCTGCCTCCCAATCCGCTGACTTTTTACAACAGCTTTATTGATATGCAAATTATATAACCTAAAGAAAACCTATTTGAACTGTACAGTTTAGTAAGTGTTTGTATATTCACATTTTGTGCAAATACAGCCACATCAATTTTAGAATATATTAATTATCCCCCCGAGAAATTTCATACCCATTTGCCATTTCCTCCAATATTTCTTCTCTTTGTCTTAGAAAACTGTAAAACTATCTTCTGCTTCTATAAATATTTCTATTCTAAACAGTTCACATACACACACATGCACACATCTTCAAAAGTCATCCATAATGTAGCATATATCAATACTTCATCTCTTTATTTCTGTAATTTTTTCAATCATCTATCTATCTATCTACATATATATATATATATCCATTCTACTTATCTGTTCAACACTTGATGGACATTTAGGTTGTTTTACTTATTGACTGTTATGAATAACACTGCTGTGAACAGTAGCACTATCCAGTTGTTTCAATTCCATTCACTGAAAAGACTACTCTTCCACTCATTGAATAGTTTTGTATCCTTATCAAGGATCAATAATGGTAAATGTGTTTATTCCTTGACTTTTTTTTAAAGATTTATTTGTTTATGCATACAGAGCTGGGGTACAGGCCAGAGGTACAGGGGCAGTGAGAAGATTCACCAGAGACAGGGGGAACAGAACAGGCAGATCAACGAAGTACACTGCTGAGTGGAGCAGCGGGTGGGTCAGGAGATGTCTGCCTCGCCATGTGGTCACCTCCAGGGCAGGGATCAAACTCATGCTGAAGTGGCTTTAGCTTCTTACTTTAGTGCTGGGCCTATTCCTTGACTCTTAATTCTACTCCAGCAACCTCTGTGTCTACACTGTCTTTATGACTTAAAAAAAATGTACAGCAATATTTCTTTCTTCTGAACATTTAGTCTGCAGTGTTGCCTGAAATGGAAGCTAATTAATGTCTCTTTAATTATACTCTGGTTGAGGTTAGAAGGTATGGGATTTGATTCTGGTTCCATCAGCATGATCTTTGCTGAGTCTTTTATTCTCTCTGTGCCTTAGTAACTCCATGTGTGAAAAGTGAGGAGATTGGTCTAAATTATCTCTATGGACCCTTCCAGCTGTGACTGTCCATGACTCTTAGATGCAATAATTTTTAGTTGTACAGGAAGTTTCATAGTTATTATTCACATTTAGGGAGTGATTTTACATCCGCAGTGATGAAATATTTCTACTTAAAAGTATAGTCTTTTCCTGACCTGAGTGGTTCATTCATTTTTCTCTTAGGTAGTGGGCGTTCTTATATTGGGACCTATCACCTGACTGATGACCATGCTATTCCCACTTTAAGATATTATAAGAGTAAAGCAAAATGTACCAAAATAAATGTTTGGGCTTTTTTTTTTTTCTTCACATGAATTTTAACAGAACTGAGAAAAGGTAAAGTAGCTATGCTAATTCCTTGAACATGTGATATTCTTTAACTATGGCTAATGTCTTTTTTGTTTGTTTTAAGTTACAGTTCAAATTTCTTTAAAGGATTTGTTGGTCATAGAAATTCTCCAAAAATCTCTAACATTCAGGGTGATAACTAGGTTTTTAGCAGATTCAACACTTTCAAAAACCTCCAAAAAACAAACCATAAATCGGCAGCAGACATGGAAAGGGAAAAATCCTATTGAAGCAAACACTGTTTATTGAGAACCCATGAATCATAGAAAACAATATAACCCTAAACTGTGTTTTCCTTTGCTATTTGAAGTTGCAGGAACAAGTCTGTGGCCTTGAAGTAATGAAATGCAGTGAGATAGTACAAAAATGCATTATTCAGTTGCTTGCTACATAATGTGATTTAAATTGTTTTTCCTTCCATTACCCTTGGCTCTTGGGCACTTAAGTTAGGGAAGATTTATGAGTATTTCATAATTAACAAGTATTCCTCTCTGACAAAGCAAGTAGCCTAATTTAGGGGTGGGGACGTCTTAACTCCCTGTCCCCGCTCAGCGCCAGTTCAACACCTATTCTTCTCACTAGACTAAGCCTCCATGAAGCTTAAAAGTAAATTAGAAGCTGGGGCCCTCCCTGGTGGCGCAATGGGTTAGACTGCAGCACTGCAAGCTGGCCGCAGCCACCTCAGTGTGAGTTCCATCCCTGACCCCGGAGGTGACCCACATGGCACGACAGACCTCTCCTGACCCTCCCATTGCTCCCCTCAGCAGTGTACTTCGTCGATCTGCCTGTTCTGCTCCCCACTCTGGTGAATCCTCTCACTGCCTCTGCACCTCTGGCCTGCACCCCTGTTCTGTATGCGTAAATAAATAAAAAAATAAATATTTTAAAAAAGGTAAATTAGAAGCTAGCCTCTTTAACTGTTCTTACTTCATCAGATCCAAAGGTACTTAATTAGTTTTCCTTCTCTACGATATATCAGTGCAATAACAGATTCCAATATAAACAGTGTAACATGATAGTAAAATTATGAGGTGTAATCTTCAAAAGATTTTGAACCGAATTATGGTCAGTGCCTAAATGACAACATGGTCAAATACATCTAGCCCACATTTATGAAACTGGCACACACTGGAAGCCTTTAAAGACCTATTGGCTAAAGGACTTAGGCATCCTTGGTGTCAGAGAGCTTAACATCTCTATCAAGATACTGCCACTCACTGAGCTAAACCACACGGCGCGGTAGATCTCTCCTCTCACCCACTGCTCCCTCAGCACTGTGTTTCACTAGATCCACTTGTTCTGCTCCCCACTCTGTCCCTGGTGCATTCTCTTAGTCCCTGCACCTCTGGCCTACACCCTAGTTTTTGCACGCATTAGGAAATAAAAGTAAATCTAAAAAAGTAAGGAAATTCAAAAGGTCTTTTTCCTATGTCTTTTGCAGCAAAGATGAGGGACTTTGGTCAGAAAGTGCTTGTCTAATTTTCCTCCCTTGCCTTCCCCAAGCCCACACCTGGCATGCCAGGTCCTGAGAACCCCTTGTTGCTACCGTGGGGTCACACCCTGGTGCTCTGAGCTACTCAAGGGTTGGTAGAACCTTCCATGCACTGTAAAGACTTCTGCCTTCCCAGTGTTGATGTTTTATTTCTACAACAGGTAATCACCTAAGGGAGAAGCCCTTTGTCTTTGTCTGGATTTAGAAAGCATGATACACATGTCTGTCTTGCGATGTGTTTCCTGGGATGGTTTGATGATAAGGAAGTCATCAGAAATGTGAACAAAGAGTATGCAAAAATGTTTATTACTCTTATACTAGTGAAAAAATGTTACAGTACATAAGGAAGAAATATGTTTTACTTGTTAATTTTTCTCATCTTTGTAAAATATTTTTTTTATCTTATTGATAAGATTTTACGAAAACATTTTCTTTGTAAACTGGCAAATTTGTTAAAAGCCAGATCAAATACATGTAGATAGAATTTCTCATGATAACTACCTCCTAACTAAAGTCTGATTAAAGAAAATGTAATTGTTTGTGGGTGAAAGTACAATATAGTCAGAAAAAACAAAGGTCTATAAGAATTTCATTTTTTATACTTGCCATTTTAAGACAAGGTTAATTATTCCCAAGCTAGGTTATAATTTCCAAGATTGAAAAATCAAATTTGCAGGTCTTTTGTTTTATTTTATTTAAAAAAAATAGTTATTTATTTCTGCATACAGAACTTGGGTACAGGCCAGAGGTGCAGGGGCGGCGAGAGGATTCACCAGAGACAGAGTGGGGAGCAGAACAGGCAGATTGATGAAGTACACTGCTAAGGGGAGCAGCGGGTGGTCAGGAGAGGTCTGCTGTGCCATGTGGGTCACCTCCAGCACTGGGGATCAAACTCGTACTGAAGCGGCTGTGGTTTGCTTGTAGTGCTACACTTTAACCTGTTGCCCCACCAGGGAGGGACCCTTTTTGTTCTATTAAAGGAACTGCTCACCTAAATACTGGACCCATAGTATTACCTATAAATCTATAATTCAGATGAAATGGATTTATATACATTTATAAAAATTGCATTAGATGTATGAATTATGATGAAATAAAGTGTCCTCTGGTGAATTGTGTGTAAACCAAATGTTTAAGAACTGCTTCCTTTAGTATTGAAGAGTAATGATTCTACCATAGGCACATTGTCCAGCTTAGAACTCATAATTGTAGTCTAGTCAAGCTGATGACAAAATAAATGGTTAGTATAGAAATTCGCAATTTATCCTTGTTTATAATTAATTTATAACATACTCTGCCTTGAAATTTTTGAAATAAGCCCATATATATCTCAGAAACTCATTTCTATTATAAACGATTTCACAAACAACACAATGATTTTATGTTTAATTTCATGATGATCTTCTAAAGCAACTGTTTTTCCCCCTGAAATATTTAAGAAGAAAGATGTTATATTGGGTAAATAACTTACTACAGCAGCAGGATTTGCTGCTTTATTTTTATAAGATATTTATTTTCTTACATTTTTAAAAATTCACAAGGCGTTCAATTCATCAGTGAAATATTTTGCATCTCTTCAAAGCACTGGCTCTATTTTGTTTTTAACTGGTTATCTCCAAATTGGTAACATGTGTCTACTATTCTTCTGAGCACTCATTTCAAGTCTGGGAGCCTAACTGTTACAGTAAAACTGAGTAAAATTCTCTAAATTAAAAAAATCTTTGAAGTATTTCATTCTACTACAAAGAAATAGCATGATAGGTTGTGACATTATTCAGGCTGCTTAACAATCAGCCACACGGAGAGGCTCATTGAACTTTAAGTTCTTCTTATGCTTTTAATAATTATCAAAATCATTTTTGAGTGCTCAGCCCACAGAACTCTATTCACAGTGGCTCCCCAGAAATGCTGCGGGTATAGAAAGAGGCCATTGAATACCACAGTTACTTCTCTTGTTTCTGCCTCTGAGGGCTCCAGTTTCACGGTATTTTGACATTTCTTTTGAATTAGCCATTGACATTTGGTTTACTTCCTGTGTCTCCGCTTTCTTTAATTAAAACAATCATGGAAGTCTTTGCAAGGTTTTATGTCATTTTTTTATACGGATGCTTTTGGGACGATTTTAAAATAATTTTCTTTCAGGTACTGTCATCATTTTGGATCAAGGATCAGTTAGCAGTGACAGGGGCATACAATGTGGGTTGCAGTTAAAAACAAAATAGAGCAGGAATAATCCACAGACTCTCTGGCCCAGGCTCCTGCACCTTTAAAGTGATAAAAAGTAACTTCTATCAAAGCTTTCGTGCCTGAGGTGGTGCACAAAAGATGAAGTTCCCCCAAGTGCTTTATTCAATGAAACACTTTTTCTTCTAAGACCATAATGACTTTGTCTTCCCTCCCTCTCAGTGTCTCTGCGGCTTTCCACATCTATAATTGAATCTACTATTTTCTCTTTATTAATATTCTGAGTTTATGCTAAAACCTTACTGCAGCCATGGTCTGGAGCCCACACAAGAGCACCTCATTCTTTCCAGGTTTATCTTTAGGGCGCAGGCATGGGCCTAGGCAGGGGACCGTGCCATGGAGGATGCTGAACTTGAAACAAAGGAAGACAGAGATCAGTTAGAGAAGTGTCAGGAAGGGCTTGTAAGGAGGAGACCAATTTTCATTGCATTGCAAAGTTCTTTGAGGCTGCTGTAGTCCTTCTGCTATAAATCTGCACACCCAAAGATACTGAATGTTTTAAATAAAATAACTTGGAGGAAAAGACTAAGAGTCAGCTAACCTACATAAATGCCTTTAAAATGCTCCATCAGTAAGTGCTTTGATTCTACTATGTGTTTCCAATCATTTATGTAATATACATGAAGAAAATGAAAAACTAAATCATATACTGATAGATTATTGGCAAAGAATATTTCACTAAAGAATACAAATCCAAATTTTATCAATACTTGACATTAAAGGAACTTGATGAAATTAAAAATAGATCTAAATCTGATGTCATTACAAAGATGTAAGCACAGGAAACGATGGTCAATATATTAATAAAGAATAGTAAACTAAAACCACAGTGAGATAGCGATGCAGATATAGATATAGAGGTACCAGCATATGTAAATAAATATACACAGGTGAAAGGTAAACAATGTAAGGTACTGACCATGACAGATGTCGTGGATTCGAAACAAATCCCATTCTCTTACATTAGTGGTAGAAATTCAAAGCCATGCAATCGTTGGAAAGCAGCTTGGCAGATCCTTACACACTTTCTTATCGTCTGTAAATGACCCGGCCATACTCCCATAGTTATGTATCCAAGAAAAACGAAAGCACAGGGCCCTCCCTGTGGTACAGTGAGTTAAAGTGCATCACTATTAAGCTAGCCACAGTCACTTTAACAAGAATTTGATCCCCAGTCAGGGAGCTGACCCACATGGCGTGGGATCCCCAGCCACGGAGGTGACCCACATGGCGCAGCAGACCTCTCCTGTCTCACCTGCTGCTCCCCTCAGCAGTGTACTTGTCAATCTGCCTGTTCTGCTCCCCAGTCTGTCTCTGGTGAATCTCCTGAACCACCTTCTGGTCAGTACCCCAGTTCTCTATGGGTGAATAAATAAATCTCAAAAAAAAAAAAAAAAAAGGAAAGTACAGCATCGAAACATAAAAATGTGTGCTCAAATGTTAATCACAACATTATCATCAAAAACAAGAACTGCAAAATGTCCAACTGTCCATCAGCTATTAAATGCATAAATGGTGGTACATTCTTAGAATATTACTCAGCAACAAACAGACACTAAGTATAGAGTCATACCAAATGGCTGAATCTTGACATATATTGCTAAGTGAAAGAAGTCAGACACACAACATCAGATATTTTGTGGTTCCTTATATATGAAACTCTAGAGAAGACAGAATGGTGATAGAACACATCAATGGCTGCCTGAAATGGGATAGTAGTTATTGCTTACAAGCCAGAAGAAGAACCTTTTTGGGGTGATGGGAGTGTTCTGTAGCTTCATTGTGGCACTGGAATATGTGTGGCAAAATTCATAGAACTGAACAATTCAAATGAATAAATGTCTGAATGCAAATTATGCCTAATGAACTTAATTTAAAATAGAAAATATATAAGCCAAATATGTTAGGCAAGATGGAAATCAATGGAACGAAAAGATATTCCTTTTTACAACAAATGATTCTATTTCGTCCCTCTCCAGTAGCAGTAGTATAAGCAGCATCTTAGATGGCATTAAAGAATTTAAGTAATTTTCCTTATTCACTAAGCAGTTATTTGTAACTCGGCTTCTGAACAGTAATAGTGGACCAACAGACAGACGAGGATCTGCATTGGAGGTTTTCTTGACTAAAGACAGGGTCCAGCAAAGGCAAATACGTGAGCTGGGAACATGTGTCCCAGCAGCGACTGGCAGAGGGAAAGACTTGCAACCTTTGGAAGCCATGAAGAGTCTAAGTGTGCTATTTAGAGGTTTTGTGCTTCCCTGGTACCCGAGGATACTGGGCTTAGTTTGGTGTTAGAGCTGTCGTGTATATTTTTCCAGCAGATAGTGCTGTGGGCGCTTGCATTCTCCCAGTCTCTCTCATCTGATCTGCAGGTGCTGGGTTAGAGGATGGGAAAGGGACCTGGAGGGTCCGGTCATTGGTGAAGTGGCGTGTGTGTGTGCGCGCCCGCGTGCTTGGGGAGCAGGAGGGACTTGTGCCTGTAGAGTCCCAACTGTCTGGTTTTCCAACCCATATTTTTCCAAGCTCTGTGGGCAAAGCTCTAGCCCCCTTCACTCACAGGCTCAGCCCATGGGGGCCGGAGTCGGGCGGGTTTAGCCCAGCACCACGTCTTCACTGGGAACGCTGTTGCCTGAACCACCCCAGCACCTTCACAAATACCTCCGTCCCATTAAGGGTGCATCTCCACGCCACTGAGGTATGCTGCCAAATATGGGAGCACAGATTTGCACTGCCAGTTCCTGCCCTTGGCAGGGTCTCTGGATGTGCCCTCTCCCCACCGTTCTATAGAGTTGAATTTCCTCACTATCTCTTCTGGCAAGGTTGGGGCCAGCCTCCAATGTCTAGCGGTCCTCTGGTTTTGCCCAAGTCCCAGGATCCTCTCTTTCCAGTAGCCCTCTGGATCCCCTTCACCCATCCTCCCAGGACAGGAGCTGGAACCTTCTTTCCCACCATCTTGCACAAGTCTATTGTTCATGTTTTCAAGACTCTCCTTACCATTTTCCATAGAGACTGCACCAGTGAGCATTTCCACCAACAGTGCTCCAGAAAATCAAAAACTTTGCGCTTATAGCATAAGAGGTATTTTGGGGTCAAATTGAAGCTGTAGGTTTTGAGTTGTGACAAGTCTGTGCGTCTACTGCATGGGAGATGGTAACAGCCATCTTCATTCAGCATCATCTATATACTCTTGAACACTGTAATTTTTTTAAAGATTTATTTAAGCATATAAGTACTGGGGTACAGGCCAGATGTGCAGGGGTTCACCAGAGCAGAGGATTCACCAGAGCAGAACGTGCAGATGTACTGAAATATAAGCTGAAGGGAGCAGCAGGCAGGACAGGAGAGGTCTGCCACGCCATGTGCATAGCTCCCTGGCTGAGGATTGAATTTGTGCTGCAGCAGCTGCAGTTGGCTAGTTAGCTTCACAGTGCTTCTTTAATTTCTTGCACCACCAAAGAGGGTCCAGAAAGTGCAATTTTAAGTGAAACAACCTGTAAGTAAAGCAGGTCCTGGAGTGATGACCATTTATTCAAAATGAGCCAAGATGGTTTTGTCCTCATCAGTGTTATAATGAATCACTGATGAACAAAATGGCGTTATTTGAAGACCTGCAGTATATTAAGAGAAAACAGGTTTATTTAGCAATCAGTGAATCATGGCCTGCCAAATTGGGTCAGAGGAGGAGGCTCAGCAGGAAAGATGAACATCAGGAAGGAAATCAGTGTGGTGTCAAGGAGGCCACGGGGCTGCTAGGCCTGGCCGTGTGTATTCACTGCTATCTTTGTGCCAGTCTATTAATTTGTACTGATAGAAAGAGATGCAACATTTTTTCCCCTTATCTTTGGAGACTATTTTGAACTTCTTTGTTCTTAATGTGATCATAGGACATTTGAAAAATCTACCTAAAAAAATAAAATTAGGATGACCCATTATTACAAAAAATAAAATTTCACTCAAAGAAGTCATGTTAAAATATTTTGCTTGTAGATTACTCTATGCTAAGTCACCTTTTTTTTTTTTAACCTTTAGCTAATTCCCTTGTCACAAAATACCATCCAAGCATCCCTTAGAAAGTTAAGCTTGCTCAGGCACAACCCTACATCTTTCTACCACACACTAAAGCAGACACCATTCACTTTAAAGAAATCTGCTTACCTAGAAATTCCATAAGGAACTAGAAGATATATGAAGTTATATTCCTGTAGGTTATATAATTTTTCATTGCATTCTTATTTATTATCTAGTATTTTTCTCAAAGAATTTCCATTTTAATGGACACCATAAGTCCATAAGTTTTTGCCAAAAAAATTAAATTTCTCCATTAATCTCATAGAAATTCTTAGAGAATATAGCTTTTTCAAACATCTTAAATTTCAAGCCTTTCAGAGAGTCTATTTTATAGCTTTTATATTTTATAAATCTTTCATGGTGATCTTTGCAAGTTATTCCCACTTCTACCAGTCAAAAGCATAATCTTTCAGAATTTTCTGGAAAGAAAAAAATTGTCTTAAGTCATTTTTCATTATTTTTAGTACAGAATTAAATGAATGCAATAAAATTTAAAAAAGAGACTCTTCCCTTCATGTGCCTTTTATTCTTTTATTCGTTCATACTGAAATTTATATCTCTCTATGCTAACAATGACCTGTAAATCGTCTTTTCTCCTCTACAGTGCTGGTCTTCAACCCAGAAAAATATTTTTGAGCCTGTGATGATCTTCCTGCAGCATTTTCAAGATGACAGGTTATATTAAGGTAATGGCAACTATAATGTAAGTTGGACTATTTGGGATGTTCCTTGTCTCTCTGATATCTCCTCTCATGTCTACTGTCTCTTCTATTTCTTTCCATTACTAGTGAAACTGAGGCACATCCTTACAAGTCCAGTAGACCACATTGTCTTCGAAATAAATAAGGCTTGCACTATGATTTCAGTAGGCATTTTATATGTACTAATTCTTTAAAAATGAAACTTGTTCTCTTTGATAAAAAAAAAAGTATTGTGTTGATTTTAGGAACTTGCATATTCAGTTCAGTTCCTTCTTTTCCCAAAGTTTTCTGCTATCACTTAATTGAATAAGAATACTCCTGGGGGTCTCTCTGGTGGTTCAGGGATTAATGCATAGTACTATGGAGCCACAAGTTCGATTCCTGGCCAGGGAAGTGACCCACATGGTGCAAGTGAGCCTCTCCTGATCCGGCCGCTGCTCCCCTCAACATTGTGCTTCCTTGATCTGCCTGTTCTGCCCCCCACACTGTCTCTGGTGAATCTTCTCATAACCACCCACCCCCTCACCCCACACCTCTGGCCTACATTCCTGCTCTTGTATGCATACATAAATAAAATAAATCTTAAAAAAAAAACTACTATAAAAATAAAAAGAATAATCTTGAGATCTGAAGCGGCCTTGTAGTATCTCCTTTGTTTTGCCATTTGATTCTTTCTCCACATTTTATGCTATCTCTGACTTTCCTTTAAAATCCTGATCCTCAGCTTAGAAGTGAAGTGCTCTTTTACAGCAGGTAGCCTATAGCTTTTTTGATTTGTTTCGCTTTTTGCTGGGTGCCTTGAGAGCCTCTGCCATGTAGGGGATGGTGAAAGAACTACTGTATCACTAGAATTGGGAAAGAGACAGAAAACGGGCCACCCGCTGTCATGGAGTTGGGGATGGGAGCTGACATGCATGCATGCCCCCCGTCATCTCTCCCTTTGTGCACACAGACGTCAGTCTACTCACTGACACCCCCTGACGATGCAGCTCGCGGCGCCAGTACAGACGTGAGGCTGGGGACCAGGAGCAGAGACTGAAGAATTTCCCTCCTTGTTGGGGTCCTGACCTGTGGGTCACGCAGCTGCTCCACTCTGTGCTTCCCCTGGCCAAGGGTGTGGACCTCACACTATCTGTGTTCTTCTCCGCAGGGCTGGCTTCCTGCCATCTCTCTCCCCGGAGTCTCTCAGGCCACGCCCCGGGTTGGTCTGGTGGGGTGTGCTTTCATCTCACTACAGGGCTGTGGGGTTCTGTCCATGGTGTCCAGTTCCTGAACAGTTGTTGTCTCCCCTGTGGCTGAAGCGAGGAAAATCCTTGCTCGCCAGCTTAGGACAACCTCTTCCTTTTTCTTATTACAATTTTAACAGTGTTTGAATCAATTTTAACAGTGTTTCTGGGAAGGAGCCATATTTTAAATTTTGGGATCTGCTTATTGCTTTTCTTCTTGTCAAAATCTCTCTTCCTCTCGCTGCTCCTCCCCTCTGAAACATCCCACCCTTGTGCTTAACAACCCAGGTAAATTCTTCCCATCTCCTCCATCTGGATTTTGCTCGCTTCTTCTCTGACGTGGCCATCTGTTATGTTTCCTACAAATTGGTAGTTAGAGGTGTAGTTTTCATCAGAGTTAGGTCATTATAATTTTTGTCAAAACCATTTCGTAGGTAATGTCTGCTTTCATCAGGAAGCAAAAACCATGTCTGAATATCTCTGTTTCGGTGTTATCAACACTGATATAACTTAGATCAGCATTTCCCAATTATTTTGTCATACAAGTGTGTTACATTCTTAATACTTGTTCAAGATCCTATGGTGCTTTTGTTTAGGGGGGTTTTGCTGCTGATATTTATTACATTAGAAATTAAATAGAAACCTTTCAAATATTTATTTATTTAAAATGATAATAGCATTCTTATATGTTAATATAAATAATGTATTTTATAGGAAATAACTATGTTTTTCAAAGTAAAAAATTTATAAAAAGAGGAGCAATGACATTTTTTACAAGTCTCTTTAATGTCTGGTTTAATAGAATAGGAGACAGCTGGATTCTTCTCTCTGCTTCTTTATTCAATCTGTTGCAATCTGTTGCTTTAGTTGAAGTGAATGAAGAAATCCAGCATCATAAAGATGTACAGTAGGAGGTAGAAAGATTATTTTAATACCCTTTCCAGATAACTATTGATATTCTCCTTATTTCAAACCCAAATTTGACACATGGTAGTTTCTTAAACTTAGTTGTAGTGTGAAATCTGAAACCGTGTCAATAAAATTGTGCTAATTTGTTATATTAAAATAAATAATAATGTAAATGAAACATTTATCTTATTCTATTTTTAAATAAATAAAATCCATTGCTTTATCTATTTTTAAAAGATTTGTTTATTTATGCACACAGAACTGCTGTACAGGCTAGAGGTGGGGATTGGTGAAAGGCTTCACCAGAGACAGTGGGGAGCAGAACAGGCAGATCTATGAAGTACACTGCTGAGGGGAGCAGCGGGGAAGACAGGAGAGGTCTGCTGTTCCATGTGGATCACCTCTCTGGTTGGATCGAAGTACTGAAGCGGCTGTAGCTAGTTTAATAGTGCTGCGCTTTAACCTGTTGCTCTACCAGGGAGGGCCCTGCTTTATCTTTTTTTTTTTTTTTTTTAAAGATTTATTTATTTATTCATTCATACAGAACTGGGGTACAGGCCAGAGATGTGGAGGGTGAGAGAATTCACCAGAGACAAAGCGGGGAGCAGAACAGGCAGATTGATGAAGTACACTGCTGAGGGGAGCAGCGGGCGGGTCAGGAGAGGTCTGCCACGCCATGTGGTCACCTCCGGGGCAGGCGGGGTTCGAACTCATGCTGAAGTGGCTTAAGCTTCTTAGTGCTGTGCTTTAACCCGCTGCGCCACCAGGGAGGGCCGCTTTATCTTTTTTAATGGATCTCTTCACTATGATTTTGTGATATTATATTGAAATACTGAGCCACTGATATATCTAGATCTTCCAAAGGTAGACATTATTCTGTATTCATTATTTTTAAAATACATTAATAATTATTGATGTTATTTTTTAGGTCAATATGCATTAGGAAACTGTCAAGCTCATGGTAGTAAGTTTAACTATTCTAAAACTCATTTTTTCTCTTAAAAAACAAAAAGAAAACTTCTCATTTGAAATCTTGAATCTTACTACTATTATATAGTATCATTTGTATACCTGAGGTGTCAGTTAACTTCATTCATTTTCAAGAAAATTACTACTACATACCCACATCTGAATAACCATAACTTTTCTGTCGGTCATTCCTTAAAGAGAAGATGCATTTCATTAAAAAAGAAAAAGTTAGTTTAGCTGGGAACTCAAGCAGTCACACAAGTGGTTTTCAAGATCAGAGGTCAGGATTCAATATAAATGCTTAATGTATATTTCCCATTTGATTATGGAGATCTATTTAAGTCAAGGTCCAGATTTAACACAGTTATTATTTTTTTTTACTGTTTCATCAGGATATTCTCCAGTGATATTGCTTATCTTTATCTGTCAGTGTGTGATGATAGAGAATGCAGTGACTGTTAGTGATACAGTGGGTGCCAGAGCTTTGGAAGGGACTGAGCGAACATCAGTGTTTCCCACCATTACTTTGTACTGTTGTTACTTTGCAGTGTACATTTTAAAATATAATTTTATCATTATATAAAATATTTTCATGTTTCACAATCAAATCTATAAATAAAATATATTCAAATATGTCTTAAGTCCTGTTTCCAACATGTCTAATTCTTTCTGGGTTCATTATCAAATTATTGGGCTACCCTTTCATTGTTCATTTTTTGTTATTAGCAAATATGTCTATTATACCTCTTCTTTCTTATGAGCAGCTTGTTACTAGGTTTCTTCATCTTGCTTCTAATTTTTTTCAAATAGTGATATACCCTCTGACTAGTATTTAGAGAAAGTCTTCATTCCTTTTAAACAGCTGCCAAGTCTCAGAAGTTTAGATCTCACTCAACAGTCTGTATTCTAATAATTGAGCCCCTTTATTTTTGTGTTTTAGGTTTTACTTATTTATATTTACAGAAGTGGGGTACAGGCCAGAGGTGCAGGGCTGGTGAGAGAATTCACCAGAGACAGAGTGGGGAGAAAAACAGGCAGATCAATGAAGTGCACTGCTGAGGGGAGCAGTGGACGAGACAGGAGAGGTCTGCCGTGCCATTTGGGTCACCTCCAGGTGGGGGTTCAAACTCATGCGAAGTGGCTGTGGCTAGCTTAGTGCTGTACTTTAACCCATTGTGCCACCAGCGGAGTGCCCGGGTTTCCTTTTTTATTCTAGATTCTTCAATAACTGATTGACAAGTTTCTTTTAATTAAATTAAACAGTATGAACTTAATTTTTCCAAGTCTGATCAACACAGATACTGTACCATTTTGCAATACCTCTCTCAATCTATGAGAATGTATTGCCATAGCCTTGCCAACAGTTTTTTGCTAAACTTGAACTTCTACTAATATGATAGGTAAGAAATCATTTGTCTCTATAGTTTGAATGTGAATTTTTCTGGTTTCAAAGAAAGTAGGGAATGATTTCAGATGAATATTTCTTTGCATTTTTGCTGGGAACAGGTTGGCTCATTTTCCCATAGGTTTACTGACTTTTATCTTCTCCACTTTGATATTATTTTTTTATACTAGCCAGACCAATATGATTTATATCTATCTGCTTAAGTTCTTGAAGCTGCTCTCTCTTTGCTCAGGCCAACATCTATTCCTCTAGGGAAAGAAGATATGACTCAGACTGAGCTGCCCAGAGCAATGCCCCCAGTGAAGCCCAGGAACCTGGCTCACGAGGACTCTAAGAGAGAGTTTTAATTTGACTTTGATGAGGGCCCTCCCTGGTGACACAACAGATTAAGGCTCAGCACTGCAACCTAGCAGCATCCTCTTCAGTGTGAAGTTTGTTCCCCAGTGCAGGAAGTGACCCACTTGGCTCAGCAGCTCACCGCTCCCCTCAGCAGTGTACTTCACTGATTTGCCTGTTCTGCTCCCCACTCTGGTGAATCCTCTCATCACCTCTAGCCTGCACCCCAGTTCTGTATGCATAAATAAATACGTCTTTAAGAAAATTGGCTTTGGTGAAACTGACAAGCTGAATGTTTGACAGATTTATTTAAATCATGTACTATCCCCTTGTCTGTTGATATTTTAGGCTCTACTGACCTAAAGATCGGATGCTCCGTTTGGATCTCATGCTGAACGATCCATAACTAAGGGCTGAGAATTTGTATATGAAATATGATCTCAAAGATCAGCCATAATTGTAAGGCTGATGCACTCATCTCTCTCCCAAACTGGAAGAGAAACCAGACCTGGTTTCCATAGGAGCACTGAGTGTGCACATCTCTTTCTGAGTTAAGAGTTCAAAAGTTCCAGACTATATATTCCAATATCAAATTTAAACCAGATAAGAGGAAGGAGAGACTTTAATGTAGACACATAAAATTACTTTGTCTCAAAGAGATGACCTACAACCTCTCAGCCACTGGGAGTCAATTAGATCTCAGGAAATTAAACTCCATCAATTCCTGTCCTAACTCCTCTCTGAAATAAACTGCTAGAAGGGAACAACTGGCATTTTTTAATGTGGACACCTGGTCATAAATTGAGTGATTTCATTGTTGTGAATCTAAATAACTTGTGATTGTCAGAAGCAGTTTTTAATTAACATTATTTCACATGCATGAAGTACGTAACCTAAATTTCAGATGCTAAATTAACCTTGCTGACTTAGATGAAGTCTAAGAGCTGTCTACTGTTAGATAACAAAATACTGCACCTATCAGTTTTACCTTAGCAAACACTGAATAAATCCTTTCCTCCTTTCTTCTTTCTTGAGTGCATTTTAAAATAATGGATCGTTTGGGATTACCAGAGATAGGAATTTCTTTAATGGATCTCATTTTATTTTCTGTAATTACTATTCTCTTCCTTGTCTTTCTATTAGTGACCTCTGGGTCTTTGACTCCTTGAACATTTTTTTTTTTTTTACTCTTTGTTCCTTCCTTAAAGAAAAGCCTGTTATAAGAGCAATGAATAATCTAATGACATCCTGCTGCTACTCCCTACTGCTCCTTGTCTCTCCTTCTTTCATATAAGTGTTGTCACACACAAGCATAATGTACACAGCTCAGACGTTACAGACACCCCCACCCAACCTGCCCCCAATTAAGTTGCCAACCTAACGCCTAGCTCCCAGCCACTGGGGAACAGATTGCTTGTTACATCACTCAAGTCCATTATTCTCATTTCTCTCTGTGGCATACCTTCTTTCTAGATGCATTTTAGCTCATGGTTTAAACGGAGGCAAGGCATAGTTGGCATTTTAAGATTAATATTCTATATCTTTGACTTTTTACCAGGCCAGAAACCCTGGGGACTGACGTTTAATAGATGTTAATGGGAGTTAATTTTTATATACCCTATGTATGAACATTTATCTTAGAAATAAAATGGCACCAAGAAAATTTCAAAACAAGTTATTTTTCACTCTACACCCTTAAATCAATTTAGAGAGACAGAGCCACATAGGAGAGCTGCTTTTTGGTATTTAGAATCCAAAACTGAATATAATTACCATTAATTTATTACAATGAGAGTATCAACAGGCATTTTGCCATTGTTATTATCATAACAAAACAGTTCTAGAGTAGTTCTTAGATTTTGTGAACAATAAACTGATGACCATGGGGCAGAGGGTCTGGGGTGGGGGAAAATAAGTGGGTCTAGCGAGCAAGGTGATAGCGCCGCTGTCCCCAGAAAGCGGGTGAACTGGTGCATGTGTGGGGTGTGAAGTGATCCTCTGAGCTTGCGCAGTTATGCAGACCAGTGGCAAATCAATGAACAGTTGAGATATTTTCGTTTGCTTGTTTTTTTAAAAGATTTATTTGTTTGTGCATACAGAACTGAGGTACAGGCCAGAGATGCAGGGGTGGTGAGGGGATTCACCAGAGACAGAGTGGGGAGCAGAACAGGCCGACTGACAAAGCACACTGCTGAGGGGAGCAGCGGGCGGGTCAGGAGAGGTCTGCCGCGCCACGTGGTCACCTCTAGGGCAGGCGGGGATCGAACTCATGCGGAAGTGGCTTTAGCTTCTTAGTTCTGTACTCTAACCCGCTGCGCCACCAGGGAAGCCCAGTTGAGACATTTTTAATCATCCTAAAATGTTGCCTAAACCAAAGAAAGTTTCTCCCTAACCTCTTTTCTCATTAATTTCTATTGGGCAAGAAATCATTTTACAAAAAATATTCACTCCCAAGCATACTAGATAGAAATCAATATAATAAATGTTTAAATATTTTCATATATAAGAAGAAAAGCTAATAGTGCAATACCACTGAAAACACTTCTAAACTTGTGTGCATTCCACAGTGTGCATACATACAATAACTACATTGCTTAAGCACGTGCGTAAGCACTTGACAATGATGTCGCTTTGGAGTTAGTGGGTTTGGAGTGCGGGATCCTTGGATTCACTCTGGGAAAGGTTTCACCAGAGCTCCCCTTTTCAGCAGCAAGCGGTGAGTTTTCCAGGCAAGTTTCTCCAAGACAAAGATGTCAGTTTTATTTAAAGAGCAAGTTTATTAGGGAAAAGGACAGAGGTGTAAAGGACACTGGTATAGGCACAAGTGGGCAGGGAGAGCTGTCCCCGAAGGGACAGGTTTGCTGAGAGGCCTGGATGGTGGTAGGCAGGTGGCCTTGAGCAAAGCAGTCTCTGCTGAGGGAGGTCGGTGCAGAAAAGCCCAGGCAGGTACAGATCACGGGCAGGCAGGAGACTGTTGCCCTGTAGAGGGAGAGAGGGGGTAGAAAGAAGCACCTGCATAGGCACAGCTGGGCAGAGAACTGCTGCCCAGAGCCAGGGCAGAGACTACCCTGATACAAACACCTTCTCTCAGGGAGGCGCTCACTCCTTGTGAGCCTGGGTTTGTTGATTTTTAATAGAACCTGAAAGGGACAGGCGACCTCACAATGGGCTTCATCTCCACATCTCTATCTTTCCCTGAGGGTCTGTGATGGGCACCCCTACAGCAGTGCGTTACCTGCCTGTATCTTAAGCTTTGTCATCTAGGCATTGGCGCCTGAGGCTCTTGGTTTCTGTAGCTGGGTCCACGGCTGTGCTAACCCCTTCTCCCAACTCCCTGTGTGAGTCAGTCTTGCTGTGCTTCCTATCTATTCCTCCCTCTATCACAATCACTCGCTTTGTTGACGTACGTTTTAGTCTGGATATAAAATATCCAGATATAAAATATTTTGCCTAATGCTATGAATCACCTAATTTGAGTAATTATCTCAAGATAGAAGAAAATCTAACCTAATCATTCTAATTCTTTCTAACTATTAATTTCTTTCTGAACTGTTAAACAAAAAAGAAGCTACCAATTGATTCTCTCCATATTTAAGATACTGAAATCTCTCCAGTTCCAATTAATGAAGAAAAACCCTTCTTCTTTTTTTTTTTTTTTGCTTCAGAGACTGGTACTGAAGTGCCTACTTAATAAACATCCGATGAGTAAATGAATGACTTTCACAGTAGCCAGGCACTGGCAGCAAAAATAAGGTAAGGCAGTGGATTGTGAAGAGCATGTGAGGGAAGAGTTCATTGTTCTCTTCCTGGTTCTGTCAGGAACTAGCTGTGTGACTTTAGATAAGTAATTGACCTTCCTGAGTGTCTACTCCTTCCATGTAAATTTGGATGCATGAGATGATTTCAAATGGCTTTTTAAAGCACAACCAACATTATAGATCTAATTCTTAAAATTGCCTGTTTTACTTTGGACTTTAGCCATGTGTCTCTACAGGCAGCAGGAACACATTTAGGCCATAAAACCTCTCCATTTGAGAATACATGGAGTAGCTTCTAGTATTGAATCTATTAAGAGACTGGATATGCTAAGGCAGCTGGTAGGAAGATAAAGACCTGGAAGGTTCACTTGTGAAAGACTTGAACAATGCAGGAGACAAAAGAAGAGTTAGAGCTATCTAGGAAAAAAAAAAAGTCTCCACAGTTCAGGTTAGTGATGGCTAGGGAAGGCAGGTTTTCTCCAGAGGTTACAGTGAATTGGTTTTATTTATGACTGATTAACAACTGATTAATTTATAAAAGGTTTCCCTTCCAAAGACAGCACCAGGATACTTTATTTCCTTATTGAATAGTGACTTTGCACATAAATAAAAGAGAATCATGGCTGCCTGTTGGGGAGATACTTTGACATGGCAGGATGGTCTTGTCTCTGTCCTGATTTACTGTGTGACCTTGCACAAGTCATTCATCTTCCCCCAAACCAGGTTTCTAATTATAAGATGGAAATAAAAATACTTGCTGCCTTCACAAAGGATTAATGAGACAAGAGGAATGTCTTTAAGCTTCCAGAGGGAAAAAGACTGTAAGTAAGCCAAGATCTACTAAGAACGCTGTTGGATTTTTCCACACAACTTCTAAAGTCCCACAGCAGTAAAACCCTGGAGCTTTAAGATTCCTAGTCTTAAAGCAAAGACCCAGTCCGTTTCCCTTCCTCCTTCATAGCATACACTGGATTCTTGGAAGCTTAGTAGTTGGAAGACTTAATACATCCTTTGGGGTACCAACCCTTGCTCTACCCTGAACAGTGCCCAGTTAGTGCCTTGCTTTCCTCTTCAGGAAGACACTGGATAAAAAATACTATAAGATGGGCCCTCCCTGGTGGTGCATTGGGTTAAAGCATTAAAGCACAGCACTGAGAAGCTAAAGTCGCTTCCCCATGAGTTCGATCCCCACCTGCCCCAGAGGTGACCCACATGGTTCTGCAGACCTGACTCACCGGCTGCTCCCCTCAGCTGCATACTTTGGCTATCTGCCTGTTCTGCTCCCCACTCTGTCTCTGGTGAACCCTCTCACCGCCCCTGAACCTCTAGCCTGTACCCCAGTTCTGTATACACAAATAAATAAATCTTTTTAAAAATACTAAAAGATATTTGTACTGATGCCTGGCGCACAGTAAGTTCCAAGTAAATGCCATCTACAATTATTTTCCAGCAGCATCATTCAAACCACTGAAATATTTTCCTCCTAAAAGTCAAAGGTCCCTATGAAAGAGAGTTGGGGTACAAAGGTAAAAGTCATATAACAGTAACAGTTGTCATTTAAAATGTGTTGGATCTGACTCTCCTTGCACTGCCTGCAAGGTTTGGAGGAGCTGGACCACTCGCAGAGTGGCCGCGAGAGGGCACTGTGAGTCTGCTTTGGCGAGGGAGACGCGGCGAAGGCCCGCGCGGGGAGGGCTGGTTGCTTCCAGCATCCGAGCGCCCGGGAGCAGCAAAACCTACCGGGGCGGGCGATTCTACTGCGAAAGAAGAGGCGGCCCGGGTGACCCCGGCTGAGGCTACACGCGGCCTCGCAGCTCTCCCCAAAGAGTCCTTCATTTGAGACCCGCGAGTCCCGGGGAACCCAGATCTCCCCCTACCCCACCCTTGAATTGGAGAAAATACGTTGGGTGTGCCTACATCGGGCGTGTTTCTGAGCAAAAGGGCCAAAACAGTCGCGTGATTCTGTAAGTAGTCCGTGTCCCCAAAGGTGTTAAACTACCGAATTAGGGGACAGGGATATCCCCCCCCCCCCACACACACACACACGTCCCTCCACGCGCAGGCCTGGAAAGACTCGGAAATTATCATTTGTCCACTTCCCTAAGTGGGGGCTAGAGACTGGCACGCCCCACGGGGCTCAATCACCCACCAGCCCTCTGCCGTTCAGCGCCTGAACGGCTCAGCAGCGAAGTTGGATCGCCCTCTGGGAAATAACACCACGGCCCTGCACCGCAGGTACCTTGACCAAGATTCTCCTAGTCCCAAGAAGAGGCCTGACACTTAGGGGCGTTTAGGCGAGGAACTCGGTCTGTGCCACCTGCTGCTCTGGGCCCGCCCCCGGGGGTGCCAAGCTGTGCGCACCGAGGGCAAACGCGAGGGATGCTCTTCCCTGGCGACAAAGTGCCCCTCAGAGATCGCCGCGCACCCCTCTAACGCGAGCTGGGTGGTCCGCGCGATTCCGGAGCCGCGGGAGAGAGCTCGACCCGCGCTTGGGAACCCGGCGCCCTCGAGTGCGCTGGGGGCCGAGTCACCCAGAACGCTCCGGCAGAAGGCAGGTCGGGGCACCGGAGAGAAAAGCCTGGTGGAGACGGGCGTAAGAGGGCGCGGAAGAAACTGGGTGGGGGCGCCCGGCGGAATGCAGCAACGGAGGGGACAGTCCAGCCCCGCCTAAACTTTCGCAGACAAGGGGGCCTTGGAGGAAGTCAGGCGGACACCCCAGCAGCCAAAGGAGCGGCGGGGCGCAGGCTGGACACGAGAGGCCCCCGGGTCGTGCCCACCCTTCGGACCAAAGCGAGTGGGCATCGCGGAAAAGGCGAGACCGCCGGGCCCCGCGCTGAGCGCCGGCTCCGAACAAGGGGGCGCGGGCGCAGATCCCGCAAGCTGGACGGAAACTTGACCCCATTGCCTGGCCCAGCTGCGCCCGGCGCCGGGGACGCGGCCTGGGGCGGCTGCAGGCGGCCGGGCCAGAAGTGAGCGCAGAGATATCCCCGGGCCAGAGGTTGAAAGAAATGCCCACGCAGTCCGGGTCCGGGTCCGGGTCCGCGCCCCGCAGCCCAGAAGACCCCTCCCCGCCAGGAGCTCGACAGTGACTCGCGCTCGCCGAGACGAGGCGCTCCTGGGCGGCGCGGGGCTGCGCGGAGGAGCCGCCCCCCG